>NW_015090830.1:18531984-18721849 GCF_001431845.1 Calidris pugnax | reverse complement strand
CATCACCGGGCGCGCGGGGCGGGGCGGGGCCAGCGCGAGGCGCCAGCTGCCCCGCCCTTAGGGAAAGGGAGGGAGGAGCGGGGAGGCACCCCCCCACACCCCGCCCACGCGCAGGCGCAGCGCGAGGAGCCGGAGGGAGGGAGGGCGCGAGCGCCGCCGCCGCGGCCCCCTCCCGCGGGCCGCGCGCGGGGAAAAGGGGCAGGGTCCCAGTGACCGTTAGGCCGCGCGCGAGCTGCGCCCCGCTCCCTGATTGGCTCTCGCCACAGGGACCACGGGCACCGCCCCCTGCCCCCCCACTCCATCTCGTCCCCGGCCGTTGGTGCCGTTGGTGTCGGGCAGGGATTCCTCACCGGCCGGGAGGCATCGGCCCGGGGACCATGACCGGCCTGGGGAGTGGGGAGAGAGACGGCAGCGGCTTTTTCGCGCAGCGTTAAGCCACGAAGCCCCAGGGAGCGCGGGCGTTAGCACCCCCGCGGCGGGGGCTGAGGGGGCCGCTCGCCGCTGAGGCGAAGGGGGGGGGCGGCGAGCTGAGGAGAGAGCGCTGAGGGGACGGGGCAGGGCAGGTTAGGCACACAAGGTGAATTTTAGTCAGGAATGCCGGAGCTGCCTGAGCTTAGGTGACGGCAGGAGCTGTCATCCTGAGGCAGCGTCCAGGCCACGCCGCCGAACGCTCCTGTCTGTACCCGTGAAGCGGAGGGCTCCACGGTCAGCGCTGCTGCGCGTTAAAGCCCTCAAAGGTTTGAAAACGTGAGAAACCTTGAGCAAATCTTAATTCTGTAACCATACTGCGGTTAGTTCCCTTGCTTTATAGAATAAAAGAATGCAGCCTGTAAGCTGAACGCTGCCTCTTTCAAAGCACAGGATGCATGGTGCTTACTGATTTAAAAGCCAGCAATTCTCCCTCTCTCGCCCCTTCTTAAATATGTACCCCTAGGCCATATTTAGTGCACACAGTCCCTCACTGGCCTTTATTCAGCAGTACCTGCTATAGCACTCCATAAGCATCATTTTATGTCGGCATCTTTTGATGCAAGGATTGGAGAGGTAAAGTAATTCGCAATATAATTTGCAATTTATCTCTGAAGAGCCATGACAGATAAATCAACTAATATCCTGCTTGATGCCAATGACCTGATTTTTTTTTCAGATAGACTATTGCAGGATGTTTGGTTCAGCAGACTACTCCCAAAGCCTTTTGTTTGCAGCTGACAATGCTTGGCATTTCTGCAAATAGGTATCAAGCCAGGCAATGAGGAACACACAGCGAACGGCTCCCTAGAGGGCTCTGGGTTTGGCTGATTAAGAACGGGGTCACTGTGACGGAGAAAGAACCCAGCTTCTGGGCCAGGTCCCCCCCTTCTATGACTGAGGGGAAGGTCCTCCCTCCCTCTTCCTGCAATCCCACCACTACAGCAACTTAGAGTTGGATAATTCAGGCCTTGCAGGAAACAACCCCCTTCGTTACACAGTAGTCATTCATTTTTAGGGTGGAATTATTCCATACTTTGAGTAGGGCTCAGTGAGAAAATAGCGTATCGTTTATGTTTGAATGCGAAATATACAATGAAGTGTTTCGAAACAGTTGTTCTGGTTTATTCTTTTCAACTTCAGCATGGCGAACTTTGAGAAAGCAAACGTTTTTCAATGCCCTTAAAAAATCCCCAACCCTAAAACTGTTTGCATTATAAACCAATGCCCCAAGAACAACATACTCCATGGGGCACTGTAGTGTAATCAGAGAAACTCCCAGATAAAAAGAAAAGAGACATTTCGTGAATGTTTTAGCTTATGAACTTTATTGGAACCTACTGACAGATGCCAGCTAGACCATCTGAAGGGCCAGGAGTATCGCCGCAGCCTACAGCTTGTTGTAATAGTTGCTGGGGAGCACCCTTTAAGGTTGCACAGATGCTGTCCCTCTAGGGACAGAGACTTTGGAAGCCTGCTGGGCCTCCTCCAGGGAGGGCTGATCCTTCTGCAGCAGAGCAAGGACTTCAGGAGCACAGCCTCTCTACAGCTCTAAAGGGAGAACAAACCGCCTTCCCTCCCCAGAGTGATCCACCACAACCTCAGGCCAGCTTCTGCTGAAACTCTGCTTTAGGTGCTAAAAATGATTGTCAAACCTCAGGCACGCAATATCTTAATCTCAAGGAACTGAACGTTTTCTCATCAAACAGTGCTGAGGCGCTTGGAGAAGCTCTGTTGACAGTGCAGGAGGGATAAGAGGGATAAAGGGGCAGAAACTCTTCTCACAAGGGACCATAATTTGCCTCATTTATTCAACTCAGTCCTCGGTCCATCATCCACCAGGAGAGCTGGATACACATTTGAAATGCCCTTTTTGCCATGTGAAAACGAGGCTAACTGGATCATCAAGGAAAAAAATTGTTAAAGCATTGACTTTAAAAGAAAAAAAAGTGCACCGTGACAATGACATTTCCCAGTAGCACGACGCTGGGAGGACCACAAGGGAGGAACAGAGTGCCCTGAATGAAACAGCAGAAACAACCAAAATTCACTCCTCCGAACTGTAATTCCATATGAGCAGGGACTGGTGGCCAGAGCTTTGTCCTCAGAGAGACCTGTCACCTGAGAGGTGTTGCCAAGGAAGGCCTGAGAGTATTATCTCCCTGCGGGGATTATTGTGAGCAACGACAACCACGGACGTCAAAGTGTCCCCAGCGGGGCTGAGGCAGCTCGGCTTAGGTTGCTGCTGAAGCTGTGACCCTGGGGGGGTGGGACACAAGAAGCCAGGGATGCTTGGGCAAGGCAAGCAAGGTCAGCGGTGGCTGGAAGACCTCGAGGAGGAGAAATCACGAGGGGCTGGTCTATAAAGAGGGAAGGGAGGATGCAGAGAGCCCAAGGCAAACACCAACTGCCTGACAACCAGCCCTGAGCAATAATTAAAGCTTTACAGACTCCAGGCTGCCTTTGTGAGTAGGAACACACTGACGAAAAACTCCACGAGGAACTCCTGAAAACACATGGATTAATCTTGATTCCAGACAATCTCGCTTTCCCTCCAGTGTAACTCCCACTCCCCATTTCCCTCGTGGTAGCTGGGAGATGTGGAAGCTGCCCTGAGCTGTGTGAATGCAAAGCACTGCAAGGAGACAGCTGTAAACCCCGACTTTGGTTGAAGGAAATTAGTTTTACAGGTGGAAAAGTGGGGTCACCTTAGTTTCTCTGTCCTGCAAAAGATTAGAATATGTCTACATAAGCTGCTAGTAACTTCTGGTACTGATTTCAGAAGCTGGAGAAATAATGATAAATTTGATTGGAGACCCATGGGCTGAATCATTTTCCACTTGGAAAGGTAACGCTCTTCAAAATGAGGCAATTTCTTAAATCACATCTTTTTAGGGAAACAGACAACACTGACCATCCTGTATTGTCATGTTTAAAATAAATATTTAATTTTTTGCATCATGAAATCAGCTTTTTGTCATAATAAAAAGTAAAAATCCAAACAATATATTTTGGTCCCCTTGAAGAAGAAAATTCCGCTTGAGTTTTCCTAAGTGGGGTGAGCCATGCAGATGGCCTGGCACTGCAGTGGAGGATCTGTTTGAGATCGGGTTTTACTGAAGGGATAACCTCAGCACCGCTCAGATATCCAGACTTTTTTTTTTCTCCCGCTTCAAAGGGGTTTATTTCAGCCTATGATTCAAGTCCCTGACAAGGCATTACCAAGTGCAGATAGTAAATGAACACCTCAGATGTTAGCAATAGGTTTCTGCGTACTTGCCCCCCCTTCTAGACCACCATTTCCCCCCAGCAGTTACTACTCAATCAGAAGAATTGGCAGCTGGGGCTGGTTGTGGTTTGGGAACTGAGTCACGCGGAGATCCTTGGCCTTGTAATCTCCGCTCTCAAAAGGCTGAAAGGCGATCCCAGCCCCGAGGATGAAGACGCCTCGTAGGAGAGGAAGGAAGGTAGGTGATCTCATGACTCTCCCCAGCACGAAAGCAGCCTCATGGGTTGATGTGAGCCACCAAACCCCGTTCGGAGCCGGCTGCCAAGGCTGCACAGGAGACTTCTCGCAGGCTCCGGCAGATGGAGCGCGGTGGTGCTGTACATCTGTGCACACCCTGTGAGCAGGGCTGCTGCAGAGGCGTCCCACATGCTGCCATGGATTTATTTGCTATGTTATTTCAACACAATACCTGTGGATACTTAGAGTCCGCAGTTAGAATCTTCTTTTTTTTTTTTCTTTTTTTAAACTAAAGCTTTCAAATAAAAAGTCTGCTTAGTCACATCAGAATATCCCTCTGTAAAAGATGCTTTTAGCCAGCGTATTGTGTGTATTAAAAAGCCTTAAAGGTTTGACTCATCATAAAATACATATGAAAGTCCCACTGACTACTCTAAAAAGACTTGTGAAGTGCTGTCATAAACAAACTCTTGCCTAAACTAGGATCTAAATTTGGTTTTTAGGATTTAAGTCCGCACTGCTTAAAAGACCAAGCCGTATATTTGTTTTAAACAATATCACCACTCAGAAAAATAAGGCTTTCTTCTACCCTGTTTGCACACAAACGAGTGTGCACTCATACACACAGCAGTTTTCAGTCAGGACTACTGTTAATATCAACTATGCCGCTATTTATAAGAGGATTTTTTTTACTCTGTGTGAACACATCTCAAGGAATCTTATGATTAAGAACTTTATCAGGGTTCACATGAAGTCTGAATTATCATTTGTGTTTCCCCTTTTAAGCTGGTTGAAAGCAGCCAATTACCTGTGAAAATTGTCATTAGAAAACATTTGGAATAGGCTAGAGGAAACAACTGTCTTTCAAAACATGGATGAAACTAGTCTCACGCATCTATCAGGAGTTAAGAATAAAATAAAAAGTGGGGAACAACCTTTGCTCCTTTGTTCTCTTCAGTGCCATGTTCAAAAAGGTTGTTTGGCTAAAATGTAAAAAGCTTGCTTGCTGCAAGACTTCTGTCTTTAAGAATAGTCCCATCTCCCCCCTCCTGAATTATTTTTTAAATAATGTACCAGACTCTCAAGATTCATGTCAACAACTTGATGCATGATAGCCTGCACATCAGGTTTCTCATATGCTTAGGTCATTACTTAGCAAGGTCATTGTCAAGTTATTAGGTTTGAATTACCCTATTTTTAAATTCTTTGTTTTGAAGTCACTGGAAGTTTGTAAGAGAAACCTGTTCCTTCATTGAACTAATTTTTTTTTAACCCTCACATAAGCATGTTATTGTCCAGACAGTATATAGGCTTTTATGCATAGCTTGTATATACAATCCTGAGCACTGGGATATCTGATTTGCAATACATCTTTGTGTTTGTTTTATGATTTTATGATTCAGAAAAAATCGGTTTCAAAATATCTAAATTTTGTTGAAATACCTGTAAATTCAACCTGCACAGTTAAAACAATACCTGTGTGTATGTATTTATGACCTGTAGCACCCCTACACTGAGCTCCATCTTTCCTCTTCTTTGACCTTCTGTCAATGCATTCTTGAGAAGACAGGAGGTGATGTATCAGCCTCACAAAGCAGGACATTTCCTCAAAACTCCTAGTTTTTCCCCCAAGGCAGCTCTGTCACCATGAATCGCTCTGTGCTTTGCAATATCACAGTCAGTCCTAAGCAGGTTCTTCCCCCACTGACCCGGCATCCATTGCAATAACCTGGAAATACCTAATTTATCTCGGTGGACCTCACATTCAGTACTGAATGGTGGAATTATCTGATCTTCTTTTCACCTGACAACTGTAATTAGGTTTAGTAGAACTGTTACAGGTGTTTCTAGAGATTCAGTTGCCTGAGGGAACAGTTCCTTTCTGTGAGTAAGGGCCACAGGTACGTGTTTTTGTTCCTCTATAGCATCGGCTGGTTTTCTCTACTCTTACCCAGTTCTTGATTACCCCAAAACATTTGCAGTGGTGATTTACATAACCTAATTGTTCATTTCACCCAATTATTCATTTTACCTAATTGTTCATTTTATCAACACTGTTGGTAAAATATATATAAAAATATATATTTATAAATATATTATATAAAAATATTATTTTATATTATATAAAAATATATAAAAAATATATTATCTGGCTGCAGATAATATCTTTGAGGCCATCTCCTTCCTCTTTTTTAAAAAGTACAGCTGTGTTGCCATCATTTCTTTACCTCCCCTGGTTACTGCCCTACCACAATCCCATAAAATTAAAAATCTGACTCCTGTCTTGATTTTAATTTACTGGTTAATTTGAAATTTTTTGCACCAACACGAGCCTATGTGAATTCAGACTGTTGTGAGGTTCCCATGTGGATTCCTGGGATTTTCAAGATAGAGCCTTGAATTGAGAAGGCCACACAGGGCAGCACCCTCTTGCCACCCTGGGTCTGGAAGCTGCGTGGCCACATTGGCACGGGGCTGTGCCTGAGCTCAGGGGCTCTGCCTGCTGCATTGCAGCCCCCTGCACTCCCAGTCCAAGCATTAGTGCAGGCGGAACTGCATGAAATGCAGCCTGCACCTGCTTGCATGGAAATGCCCCAAGTCAGGGGCATTTTGGGAGCAAATACACGCATTCATGGCCAGGCTCCCTGTCCAAAGCCCTTGTGAGAGGTGCAGTTTCACAATCAGCTTAAGTACATCTAAGGCTGCACTGATGCTGAGAACAACAGCCTCATACTCTTCCTTCAGGTCCCCCCCTCCAAGCCAGCACTGGCAGAGCTGTGCACTGAGACCAGAGTAATAAACTGGGTGGCCTGAAAATTAATTTGTTTGTAGGAGAGGGAGGGAATGAATCATTAAGGTGGCATCGTTCCTTTAAGACATTAGTAGACACATCTGTACAAAAGTACGTCCTAAGTCCTTGCTTTCCATGGCAATAGCAGAAGAAAAAGAGGGTAATACAAGCTTCTCCCTGCTAGGAAAGGCAAGATCTGACCCAAAGTGGCCAAGAATGCAATGGCAATACTCCCAGTGTACACAATGCTAGCTTTTGGCTGCATCAGCTGCTATGGCCCTGCCCTAAAGATAATTCAAGTCTTGATAAGATGATAAAGACTATCTCACAAACATTTTCCTCACTTTCTGCTTGCTTGGCAAGGATCAGAAACTGTACAGTTTGTGCAGGTAGCAGTCATCACAGAAATTACTAAAATAAATGAATATATAAGGTGAACAATCTTCCCAAAGACATCTGAATGTAAAAGGTTTGCTTGCAACGTGCACTGAATAACGCACCTGCCTTAAAAAAATCCACTACTCGCAGAGAAAAACAACCAAACCACAAAGCCAAGAATAGTCTTCCAAAAGGGAAAGGACCACAGCTAATTTCATAAGTTATTTTCTACAGATAGTTTTCCCGTCCCTACTCTGACACGGTGAAAAAATCTGACAGGGTTCAGGTAGACATCAGCTCTCCTGTCCTCAGATAATCTTTGAGAGCTGAGAGCACAAGAATTAATGTATACAAATACAGCCCATTTGAAAAATATTCAGTAAAGCTGGGAATAAACTATTCTCTAATGGAGGTCTCAGGCCTGATTAACAAAGAGAAAAGCTGAAGCAGATACTTTCCAAGGGCAATGTATACAACAGAACTATTCCAGGCTTTTACGACTTGATCTTTAAAACTGGCCAAAAAGAGATTTCATTTCGTTTACTTAAACAGATTACAAAAGGAAAACGTCTCACTACTCTACCCCTTTGTCAGACAGAGTGCAGAACAGAGGATTAGCTAACAGTTTGGTCTTACAGTGTGCTTACACGTACCGCCTCGCATCAGCAAGAGGAACTTGGTCAGTTTGCAAAACGAGGAGAAACACACGTTGGTCCAAGTTCTCTGTTTCTGTCAGCCACTCTGGGTAGAGCGGCACAGCGGGTCAGGACATTAGGGAAAAGGGTTTAGGGGTCGGTTTCCACTTCTCACTACATCACATGAAAAAAACACCCCTTTCTGTTTCTACTTGCTCATGTCGGAGCAAACAAATGCAGCTTCCGCAAAAAAAAAATAAGGCACGGCAGTACTGTAGGCGCTAACATCATCAGTATTACAAACGCTTAGTAACAAAATCCTCCTAACTAGGGGCTGAACCCCGGTGCCAGCGTGAGCCCTGGCACAGAGCCCTCCAGACAGACTGTCTGTCTGGGGAGGAAGTTGGAGCGAGTGGCTGCAGCCCTTCCCGCAGCCGGAGCCACCGAAGGCAAACCCGAGGAGAGCCGTGCCGCCAGGGTGCGGTGATTCCACGCCGGCAGCCGCCTCTGCCAGGGCTCTCCTGGAGGGTTGCCCAGGGCTTACAGCTGCCCCACCTTCACCCACCTTCCTTTCCAGTCTTCATGGCACGGTACTGGGAAACCCGATAGCTGCAAGGCTTGCCCAGGATAAAGCATGCGCTGAAGATGTACCTTCACATTGCTGCTTCCCTTCCTTTCCTGATGGAGTCCTCCCTGCCAGCCTCCGTAGCCATGCAGAACATTTTTTGAACCTATCACTCTCAGCTCTCCTGCCCCTAACTGTTTAGAGGCAACCCGCTCCCTCCTCCCACATCTGGAAGCATGCAGAAGGTCTTGAAGTCTAGAGAAAGTTCAAGCATCTTCAGTCGGAAATTTAGCCCGTTTCTAAAGGTTTACAGTGGATGGTGATTTGGTCGTAGTGGCATTTTGGCTGTATTCTATTTTCACTTTTGCAAGTACAGTCTGGTTTTTATGCCAGGGGCTTGCTGATTATATTATGATTTCTATTTTACCGTTCTGAAGGGATTTCTAAGAAGAGAATTTCACTGCTATATGAAGACATCAGTGCAAGGCTAGAACACGGCTCACATTTTCAGACTGAGCTGAGACCTCATCGGTGAATAACACCGGCAAGACCGAATGCCTCGCAGGGGTGAATTACAGCCAATGCTCTTTTGTAAGGTGACAGAGTAGTTTTCCAGAGGGGTTTCTTGACAAAATGTAATGGTAGTGATGGGAACCGTGATGATCAAGATAAGGAGTTCAAGCAGATCAAGATAAGCAGTTGCAGTGAAAGGCAGAGATACAGAAATCCCGTAACATAACTGAAAAACAATATTGTTAAAAGAATGCAAAAAAAAATAATTGCTTTAAAGCAGGACTTAAGGTCTGCGTGCAGAAATATACCCATCTGCGTTATAGATAACATTCTGTGTACAAACACAGCGCAGCTGGCAGCTACCTGCTGACCTTTGTAGATAAGAATTATCTCATTGATACACACAATTGTTCTATTTGCATATGTGGTCATTAAATGCACTTGTTTACTTCTGGAACTTCCAAAACAGTCTTCTCGATGAAGGCTGTGATAAAATGTCAACAGCCCGGTTACAGAGTTGAAAGTCTGCTCTTTATTTAATCAGTACAGAGCAAGGGCAATGTCTTATTACCCTGTCTCACCAGAAATTTGTTGCTGAGAGGTAGCTGCCATGAATTTATAGCTGGTTAAAAAATGCACACACAGCCAGTTATGGCAGGTTAAATTAGAGGCTATGAATGCAGTCTTAGTTTGTGGTGACTTGCTCCTGGCACATACCTGATCCTAAATGAGCACAGCTGAAAAATAACTGGTTTTTCACAGGTAACCAAGGAATCACAAATAAACTCTGGATCCTTTTCAGCTATAGCTTTACGTTTCGTAATTTAATTTCTAATGAAGCTGGTGAAGTCAAGATCTCCAGGGAGCTGTCATCTTTAACTCCAAGTGTCTTTTCCACAGCTCTGTTCCAAAAATACAGGGAGCTGAAAGTTGCTTTAATCATGCTAGTCCTGTTGAATCTGTTAAAACTCAGACAAACATGATGTCAGCTGCAGGCCCAGCAGGGCACTTTCAGGAGATCAGATTTCTTTAAATTACAAAACCACGCTCTTTACAAGGAGCAGCAGACCCTTAATGTCAACGTTTTATAATCCCGGTCATGCTTAGTTTTTTCACCCCACAGTTAGAACTACCACCTTAGCTTGGTTGACCTCACACTGCCATACAGATGTCTGACGTAGAAAATTCGGCAGGAACATTAAGCAGCGTAATTAAAGCACCTTGTGACTTTTGGATCAAGGCCAATATTGCCCTGTTTATGTTCAGTACTTTATAGAAGAAGATGACTATTATTTTGCATTAGGATTTTATTTAGAAATATTTAAGCTTGGACTAAGCTTTCACATTGTTTTTCAGCAGAATAGCACTGATTATTGCTGTTTTGGGTACTGGTGCCACGATGCAGCAAAAGCTAATCATATTCAGACTTGGTAAGAACAAAATGTTAGATAGATTTTAAAAGAAGAAAAAGGCAGGCAGAAGAAAAGGGATAGGTCTTGAGCTGATGTACATTATGTTACGTTTCATCTTTTGCTACAGACCCTACAGTTTCTGCAAGGGGCTGGGAGATGTTTTGTAGGCTCTGGTGCGTGAGATGAACTTGGTTTGGTCGGGTGATTGGAGGGATGGGGTTTAGCAGAGCAGATGACCCCTTCAGTTCTATACTCTGTGGGGGTGAACCCCTATGCTTTTTTTGCTAAGCAGGAAGTCATTCTGATGGTTGATCTAATGGTTTCCAACATCACCATTACCTCTGTTCACTTTGATCTTCACGGGATGAACCACAAATACCGTAAGAAATACAGAAGCTGTGTGATGGAAGGCCAGTTTCTGACACCCCAATTACTTCTCTCTGTTACAGGATCCAGTACTGACAGTGATGCAATTTGTGAAATAAGAAATTGCCAATGGAGCACCCCCTGCTAAGGCATTAAACAGGAGACTCTGATCCTCAGCACTTAAACATGTATTTCAATATGAACTTTTTGTTCTAGGATGCTAATTGGAAAAGCTCAACAACAACTAACATAATATCATGGGCCACCTAGGCAAATAAACCACAGGAGCTGTGTTTGTTTTCTGCAGAACACAGCTAGATTTGGGCTTTTCTTTGAGGTAGATGGGACTAAAAGTGTCAGCAGCTTTAATGTAACCAGATAAGAAATGTAAGGAAGTCAGCTTTAGGGAGGCATACTGGTATAGTCACATTCAGACTCAGTTTCCACCAGATTTTTGCAACAAAAAAGTATGATAACATAAACCCAAATGGTGAAATTCAGCAGCAGAGGTAGTAGTCCAAAACCACACCACTCTGATACAGGTTCCAAAACGCTAGGGATTAGACAGTATGTAAGTATTGTCTAGGCTTTAGTCAGGTTCTCTGCATGAGGCTGAAATGTCATCCTTCATGAAAACAGGGGAGGAAAAAAAAAAAAAAAAAAAAAAAAAGGGTTTAATATTTTTCCTAGAACTTTTTTTTTTTTTTTTTTTTTTTTTTTTTTTTTTTTTTTTTTTTGGAGAAAAAAAAAAAAAAAAAAAAAAAAAAAGAGTGCATTTCTGAAATTGCTCCATTTATTATATTGATTCCACATCTTCCTGTTGCAGATAGAGGCTGCTGGGTTTTACATTAATCAGCCTTGCCTTCGATCAGCTCAGGATCATGTAGATTTCTGTGGCAAGTTACAAAGCTACCTTTTGGGTAATGCCAGATGTCCATCAGGTGTGAATAATGAGCTCTTTCCAGAATTAACATCACAAATATTATCACTAATCCATTGTCTGTGGTTCAAAACATGTCTTCATATTACTAACATAATAATTCTACAAGCCTAACAAAAGCCTGTTTTCTACTTAGTATCTATAACTTCTCACATTTTAATGACAATCTCCTGAATTTAATCTCAGTACCTTTCCATTTCTCGTACTATACCACTGGGCACAACTATTCAATCCCTCTACTCTATCCTCCATATCATCCAGCTACAACTCTTTTTGACTCCTCTGCTAACTCAACCAAATGCCACAAATGAATTTGAAGCAGAGGTCAAATTTCAAGGCATGCTACACATACACCTTGGATTGGGGGTGTAGAGCAGGTCCAGAAACATGCACGGTCTGCCTTCTGCATTACCAGTCAGAAGGAAGAGATCCTCCATATGCCAGTGTAGACTTTGGCTGAAAGACATTTTTAATTTTGCTTTTTGATTTAGTTAGTAAAGACAACAAGGGTATTGAGTTCAAGAGAATCTCTTGGGGTAGAGTAACCAAGCATTGATAGAAACGTGACTAATTCTGCATTGACTTTGCAGCTGGCATGGCAAATGACATCGGAGAATTAATGTTTCATTGCCTAAGAGCCCACTAATAAATGCAGCTGGAATTAACAATTGCATGCTGGGATGCCTAGAAGCAGCAATGAAGGAGGTTTAATATGCAGTTAGTGCTGTTTGCTTTGCAAAGCAGTATTTTAGCTGGGAACATTACTCGCGTTATAAGTTCCTTGGGAGCCAGCAGTTCAATTTGATTTCACAGACAGGTAACATGAGATCCTAGAAACGTCTGATCTACTGGATATTGCTGGCACTGCTCACTGTTGCTTTCTAAGAACCCAGACTTCTGTCACGTACCTGTCCTTAGGGCACATATTGCTTTCTGTCTTGCTCAGGAGTAGACCTGTACTCTAATTAAAATGCAAGTATACCTTAACGTTATTCACAGGCCATCAAAGACTTTGCATATCCTTTGAGAGTTCTGTAAGCTATGATCCACAATCCCCTCTCCTCTTTGATTTATACTACAGAATAGTTAGAATATTTATTAGCAAACAGGTGTTGTTTAATCAATGCAGTCACTATGACAAGCGCATTGAAGTTGTAAAAGGCTAGCGTGTGCACAGAAGCTTGGAATTGAGGACGGGCAGGCAGGTTTTCTTCCTGCAGGGCAATTGAAATTTGCTGAATATTTACATGTTTAAACTTTCATTCACATGTACAGAACTCACTGCAGTGCAGTTTCTACCTCTTGAAAAAGGGGAAGAGAAGGAGCAAGCACGATTGATAGGGATCTTATTGGGAAGGCAGGAGGAGGAGATACTGGATATTTCAATGTGCTATTTTGAACTTCTGAAAATGTGGTAGGCAAGACCCAAATAGTCTCCTGCAAATGTGTTTTGTGAAGTAAAGCAGTCTTTCCAAAATTGATAACCCAGCTGTAAGCAGAAATCAGAACTCCATGTTCTCCTAAGAGCTTCTACTCCAAGTTCCAAGAGGTGCTTTCAGCTTGCTTTTTTTTTTTTTTTGAATGGCCTATCACTGCCTCATCAGCTGCCATTTTTGCATGATTGTATCCAGAAAAGCCTGTCAAGCTCTTCAACATAGCATCTGCTGCTGCACACGGGGGTGGTCAGTGGCTTTCCATGTCCTTTGGCAGGGGAAACCATTCAGCACACAGCACCACAGATGGCTGCACCGACAGAGCTGAGAGGCTGGCATATGGCAGCACAGTCATGGGACCAAGAGGTCAGTAGTCTCCTTAGGTGAGAGTTGCCAATAGAGAAAAAATGCTTCATGTAACTACATTCTAAAACTTCCACATTTCTAGGAAAGAAAATAAAAAAAATATATCTTTGTTTAGGTTCAAGGGAAGATTCCATGCTCAGATGTCTAGACTCTTTTCTTTAGACTTCCTCTTCCCTCTTCTCTGTTCCTATAAAGGTCCCTCCATGCCACTGACGGTCAGGAACCTCTCACGCTGCCCAGAAGAAGAGTAGGAAAAAAGTTTTAGAACTACCTCATTAATAGTTCCATTAATCAGCATTTCAGTTACGCTCTGTGGTGTACCAGCATAATTGCTAGAGGGTGAGGAGCTCACTGGGCAGTTTGGCACAGTTCTCCTATACTATAATTGTCACAGATCATCATGCTCCTGGCAAACGATTGTGCAATATTTGTTCACTGCTTTAATCCAGCTGAATTCAAAGTAGGTTGAAAGAGTAAGGGGGACTCTGTTGTATGCTCAGACGAGGAAGCCTCTGTGACAGTTTACTGGCTTGTATTCACTCCTCCCTTCCCCCCACCCCCAAATTTTAACTTAGTCACTGTTAAAATATCAAGAAGATGCATGCTGACACACTTCACAGAAGACCTTGCTTCTGTCACACGTATTTGTTCCAAGCAGTGCCTTGCTATCTGCCCTTTGTCAATTAACGCGTTAATTGTACTGGAGCTACTTTCAAAGCAGGATTTGGGATGAGTAAAAACCATGAAACCTGGTCCAGAGGAGGAATCTAAGTAACATCCAGCTGAAAAAAAGGCTCATTTGAGGGTAAAGCATAAAAGCATCAAATTCCTGGTTTTAGTTTTCCCAGGCTTTGCTTCTGATTGATGAATATTTATAACTGCAGTTTTCAACTATTTTTTAGGTTAATGCCAGAGGGAATACACTTTGCTAATCTAAGGAACACCTAGAAGACCTAAATAACGTTTAAAGCTACAGTACACTTCCTTAGTCTAGGCCATCAGCACCTGCCACCCGCTACATTAAAAGAGACAAACCAGCCTAAATAAAGTAGCCACAAACCATGGGGGAGAGGGGGTGTTAAGCCAACCTACACCTGTGATTTCCAACATGAGCAACATTACTCACTTCTTAACGGGAAGAAAGAGCAGGGAGATAACCAGGCTACCATGAGATTAAAAGAATTTCAGAATGTATCAGAAAAGTCTTTTCTTTCGATGCAGTCCCACTGCCTGTTCTTACTCCTGCCATCAAAGTAGAAATGGGTGGCCAAAAGCATTCACGCAAGAAGAAACTGGTGGAAGAGATGGGGCTAGTAGGAAATAATGCAAACAAGTGCAAAGCCCGTTTGGTGGTGGATCTGGCACATCACGTGTGCTCTTCTCAGGAGAAGGTAAAATGAAGCAGCACCTGTTGTCTTCGTTTTTGTCAATCTAACCTCCCTCAGGTGTTTACTTTCAAAGTGTCCTTTGCAGTCACCTATGGTTTTACAAATCTTGTGCAGATTATTTGGCTGGAAAATGCTAGCCTGGAAAAACATTAGTCTTCACCACTTTCTTGCCTAAAGGCCTTTCTGCTGCCCTATCCTTAACTCTTCAGTAGAATACCAAGGGAATTAGTCATCATTCTTACTATCCCAAGAACTATTACCGGTGCCCAGTAATACCTAGTTCATCTATACCTTTGCTATTCTTTTACCCCTTCAGTTTTGCTAGTTCATTGACTGGAGGGCATTGTGACATCATGCTCTTCTAATTTAGCCCTGCTGGGAGGATTTTAATCAGAGAACTAAGCATATTCTTTGTTATATTCCCAGACTGCAAAGAGCAAGATGAATGGCCTATCACTGCCTCATCAGCTGCCATTTTTGCATGATTGTATCCAGAAAAGCCTGTCAAGCTCTTCAACATAGCATCTGCTGCTGCACACGGGGGTGGTCAGTGGCTTTCCATGTCCTTTGGCAGGGGAAACCATTCAGCACACAGCACCACAGATGGCTGCACCGACAGAGCTGAGAGGCTGGCATATGGCAGCACAGTCATGGGACCAAGAGGTCAGTAGTCTCCTTAGGTGAGAGTTGCCAATAGAGAAAAAATGCTTCATGTAACTACATTCTAAAACTTCCACATTTCTAGGAAAGAAAATAAAAAAAATATATCTTTGTTTAGGTTCAAGGGAAGATTCCATGCTCAGATGTCTAGACTCTTTTCTTTAGACTTCCTCTTCCCTCTTCTCTGTTCCTATAAAGGTCCCTCCATGCCACTGACGGTCAGGAACCTCTCACGCTGCCCAGAAGAAGAGTAGGAAAAAAGTTTTAGAACTACCTCATTAATAGTTCCATTAATCAGCATTTCAGTTACACTCTGTGGTGTACCAGCATAATTGCTAGAGGGTGAGGAGCTCACTGGGCAGTTTGGCACAGTTCTCCTATACTATAATTGTCACAGATCATCATGCTCCTGGCAAACGATTGTGCAATATTTGTTCACTGCTTTAATCCAGCTGAATTCAAAGTAGGTTGAAAGAGTAAGGGGGACTCTGTTGTATGCTCAGACGAGGAAGCCTCTGTGACAGTTTACTGGCTTGTATTCACTCCTCCCTTCCCCCCACCCCCAAATTTTAACTTAGTCACTGTTAAAATATCAAGAAGATGCATGCTGACACACTTCACAGAAGACCTTGCTTCTGTCACACGTATTTGTTCCAAGCAGTGCCTTGCTATCTGCCCTTTGTCAATTAACGCCTTAATTGTACTGGAGCTACTTTAAAAGCAGGATTTGGGATGAGTAAAAACCATGAAACCTGGTCCAGAGGAGGAATCTAAGTAACATCCAGCTGAAAAAAAGGCTCATTTGAGGGTAAAGCATAAAAGCATCAAATTCCTGGTTTTAGTTTTCCCAGGCTTTGCTTCTGATTGATGGATATTTATAACTGCAGTTTTCAACTATTTTTTAGGTTAATGCCAGAGGGAATACACTTTGCTAATCTAAGGAACACCTAGAAGACCTAAATAACGTTTAAAGCTACAGTACACTTCCTTAGTCTAGGCCATCAGCACCTGCCACCTGCTATAGTAAAAGAGACAAACCAGCCTAAATAAAGTAGCCACAAACCATGGGGGAGAGGGGGTGTTAAGCCAACCTACACCTGTGATTTCCAACATGAGCAACATTACTCACTTCTTAACGGGAAGAAAGAGCAGGGAGATAACCAGGCTACCATGAGATTAAAAGAATTTCAGAATGTATCAGAAAAGTCTTTTCTTTCGATGCAGTCCCACTGCCTGTTCTTACTCCTGCCATCAAAATAGAAATGGGCAGCCAAAAACATTCACATAAGAAGAAATTGGTGGAAGAGATGGGGCTAGTAGGAAATAATGCAAACAAGTGCAAAGCCCGTTTGGTGGTGGATCTGGCACATCACGTGTGCTCTTCTCAGGAGAAGGTAAAATGAAGCAGCACCTGTTGTCTTCGTTTTTGTCAATCTAACCTCCCTCAGGTGTTTACTTTCAAAGTGTCCTTTGCAGTCACCTATGGTTTTACAAATCTTGTGCAGATTATTTGGCTGGAAAATGCTAGCCTGGAAAAACATTAGTCTTCACCTCTTTCTTGCCTAAAGGCCTTTCTGCTGCTCTATCCTTAACTCCTCAGTAGAATACCAAGAGAATTAGTCATCATTCTTACTAGCCCAAGACTATTACTATGCTAGCCTGGAAAAACATTAGTCTTCACCACTTTCTTGCCTAAAGGCCTTTCTGCTGCCCTATCCTTAACTCTTCAGTAGAATACCAAGGGAATTAGTCATCATTCTTACTATCCCAAGAACTATTACCGGTGCCCAGTAATACCTAGTTCATCTATACCTTTGCTATTCTTTTACCCCTTCAGTTTTGCTAGTTTATCGACTGGAGGGCATTGTGACATCATGCTCTTCTAATTTAGCCCTGCTGGGAGGATTTTAATCAGAGAACTAAGCATATTCTTTGTTATATTCCCAGACCGCAAAGAGCAAGAGGCTGATGCATGGCACAAAGGACTCTGGTCCTTTACAGCAAGCTGCCCAATCAAGATTACCAAGAAGGGAAATGGTAGCTTTAGTTAACTCAGCTTTACTTCTTGTCATATCCTGCTGCCAGTGTAGTCCTTGATTTTGGGCTAGCCCCACTCTTCCCCCTGGGAACTGATGTTATCCATAGCACCACTCACCAAGAAGCGGTAAAGGAGATTATTTCTCAAAAGTGTATTATAAGGATCAATTAACTCTGGTTTGCAGATGTCAATGCATTACCTGAGATTTTTGTCTCGCATTATTTAAGCAGTAAGGTTTTGAGGGCTTTGAGAAATGGGGAAAAAAGAGTTATTTATTTTTTTAAAAGACCTGCTAATTCAGTCAGAAGCTTTGTTTAAACATTAACTGTTACATGTGAGGCTGTGTGTGTAGGCATCACAGTTTACACCAACAGAACCTAACTCTACTCAGAACGTGACTTCAGAAGACTACAGCTTTGAAATGCAAAGCCTTAACCAAGGTCACTTCTGCAAATGTAACCCTTGTTTTAAGAACTGGTAGAAAACATTCTTCCTCCTTTATAGATAGCAACTGTTATTACACATTGTACTGCTTAAAATCTTCTAAAAAATAAAAAACTGCTTCTGAATTTTGTAACTTTACTGCCTTAGAATTACATAAAACATGATGATGTTGGGTAACACTGTAATCCATCTTCCTCAATTTTTTTTAAGTAATCTGAAATATATAAAGAAGCTTACACATTTTTGTACATATGTGCCAACATTGCAAAGAAGTTATCTAGCTTTTCAGGAAGTTTGCTTCATATGGCAGTCTTTCAGAGTCTTTTTGCCACTCTTAGTAGCTTATATTCCTACTACTTCTATTTTTCTTTTAGTTTCCAGTTGCTGAAAATAAACCATTATGTCAGAACTGCTGTAGGCATCCCCCATTCCCAACTCCCTTCAGGTAAAGATGTGGACACTTTGCAAAACATGCTGGAACCAGTCAGATTTAACACCTGAAACTTCTCCCTGGAGGCACAACGTTTTCATAGTGAAGGGCCTCCATTTTAATTTAGTGGGACTACAGCAGAGAAACCTTCCATGGCAATATTTTCCTGGGGCTTCCTTTCCTCGAGAGAGGATCAATACAGAAAAGCCAACTCAGTCTGAAAAACAAACAAATCAATACAAAAGCCAAATACTTAACCAGAGGAACTCATAGAGCATGGATACCCAAAGCTCTGTTACTTCATGATTCAGATTTATCCCACACTAGGCCAGAGATGCAGTCTCCTAATTAAGTGCACTGGAATTTCTGCTGTAGGCTTAGGTGCCTTCTGCAGCATCTAACACTGGATACACAGGGACATTATCAAAAGAACAACAATTAAAAAATCTATTGCCTCAGGAAACACAGCAACAAGAATAACTTGCCAGTTGATATTATCCATTATCAAAAGAACAACAATTAAAAAATCTGTGCCTCAGGAAACACAAGAATAACTTGCCAGTTGTTATTACTGGAGACATACAACACAATAATTCCCTAACTGCTAGGAGCCATCCAAAGTCACTTTGTAAAAACAAAGTTTCATCAACCCTTACACATTTCTTTCCCCATCGCTACAAAATCTCTGTCAGCTGTAGTGGTTCAGGAATTTTGCTGGAAACAAAGCCACAGCCTGTCCCTTTTAAGGCATTCTAGCTGTAGCCTTAGGGCATCATCAAACATTATATCTCCAGGAGAAAAGAGTCCAGGTGTTGGATAGCTCTAACCCAAAACCTACAGCACAAAAAAAGGTCAAATCCAAGCATTGCTGTTTCCATGAGGGAAAAAGAGGGACACAACATGGTCTTGTTCCCCAGTCAAGAGGATTGTTTGCCACCTTAAAGGACTCTCTTACTGCCTATAACACAGCACAATCTGACGTGAAACCACATACCCCCTTCTAACAGAAGGTAGCACCAGAACGCTAGGACTGTAACCAGCTCTATCTACAAAGCCTTCCTCTGTTTTGCTGTGGTGGAGTGATGCAACTGATTTGACCTGGAAAGTATCCTACTTACATTGACAGCAAGGCAGAGGATTTCTGTAAATCATGCTTTTTCTTCAGTCTAGTCTTGACTCACAAGTCATTAAAAGTTACCTTGATTTGAAGCAGGAATTTTTCCAATGTTTTTGATTTCTTCCCTCAAAAGCCTGCTCTGTCCCTTCAGGCTTACCATATAGCCTCAGAGGGCCTTCTGTTTCCAGGAGGGTTCATATTGGCAGAGCACATGAAAAGCAGCCTTGATGGTGGGTGGCTTTCAGCTGTGAAGTGTGACACCAACCTCCGCCTTCCTCTGGCACTCACACCTGCTCCATATAATTCACATCAGGCTCCTAAAAGGAGTTCAGAAAACCCTTTGATACAAGTTCATCAAGGTCTTACTGAGCCAGAGGGATACATATCATTTACTCACAATGAACCTGCCGAGAGACCAGTCTGCTTAGTACAATGGGCTGCAGTTTTGCACCAGTGGGTTTCAGCTGAGAACCAAACAGGTGTAACGAATTGGGCACAATGTGCCCACCACATCAAACACAGACACCTCCTGAATAACAAACAGGCCCTGAGAACCTTATAAAGCTCTCTATTTGTGTCTTACTGAATGTAATAGATACATCTACACAGCATGTTATTGCATTTTGGCCAAAAAGAAACCCAAAACCAACCAAAGAAACCCACCGAAACTCAAAAAGCAGAGTGAAAGGCTTTGGATTGATCCTTATTCCACTCAAGTCAATAAGAGTTTTGCTCTGTGCATCAAACCAGTTTGGCCCCTACTCTCACAGAGGGGTTTCCTTCCCTCCACATCAGCTGCTTAAAAGATCAGTGAGAACCCACAGGTCAGTTTGGGTAGGGAGGGGAAAGAAGACAGGCCAAAATGAAAAGAGAGGAAGAAGGTATTAAAACTTCCCAGGAATCATTTCAGGTGTATCAACCTAACATCAGTTCACAACTAATACTGAAGCAGGATGATAGGAGTCTGACCCCTACGTTTGGTGAATGTTAAATAAGCCAAGTACACAGATATTTATAAATTCCTGAAGTGTCAGGCTGAAACTGATGCCAGTAATAATGTGAAAAAGGACGAAATTTGTTTCTGAATAATACCTGATGTAACAGATTAATAATACCTGATGTAACACAGTAGATTTCTGCAGGTTTTCCAGAGAAGATGATTCAATGCCCTGTGAGCAATAAATTAGGAACCATAACCATGATTGTCCTCTTAGATTTGCAACATAGATTGCCTCTAGACTCATAACTGGTTTCCCTTCCTAAAAGATGCTTTCCTTGTTCAACTAGCAGATGTTGCTCACTGCGTGGTCACACCTAGTGTACAATTAAGAACTGTTTCTATTTATTTATATCTAAAAAAGGCTCAAATTTAAACAAGCATCTCTAAACCTTAGAGTTTTTTACTTTCAAGCTTCCACCATTTCTTTAATTAATACATTGTAATTTCTTAGGACGTGGGAGAGAGGAAGGAGGGACCCCCTGCCCTATTCCTTAAATGCTCATTGAATCTTTTTGCCATTTCTGTGCCTTTCTTCTCACGTGCTATTTCTGTCTCTGCTCAATACCTTTGCTCAGTGAATTTAAGTATTTTTCCACCAATTCTGAATCCTGATTTCCTTCTGATCTTCCCCCGCAGCTTCCAACCTCAGATTTCAAGGGGGTCACCAAACCTTCTCCTCATGTGAACAAGACTCTCTTTCGCCTCCTCTTTCTCCCCTGCACTAGCAGTGTGTCAGCCCTTCGGGTTGGTGTTTTTCTAAATAAATGAATCCATTTCTAAATCCGAGCCTGAGACATGCATCTCCTTCCACAGAGAACATTTGATCAAAAAAGCAGAGCTGGTGAAAGATATCATTTCTCAACAGGCTTGGCCAAAGCCAGACAGCAGAATGCAGTAACCGGTGCCATTTGTTAACCCTGCCTATAATTACACAAGTCAATAAGAAACAAGCGAGTTGTGCCCAGGCCATTTCCCGTTGACGTAAGGGAACACGCACAGCTGCCTGAAATGAGCCCGTTCTCTTTGATGAACATTCAGTAATGGACCTGCTGCACCTAAAGCAAAGCTTTATTTCAACACTTATTTTTAAAAAGCAGCAACCGGTTGTCTACACCCCAGTGATCTGCGTAATTGAGTTCATGACATAATATCACAATGTTTACTAAGAAAGTGGCAGATGGTAGTTATTGTGTTGGTTTTTTTTTTTTTTTAAAAAAAAAAAAGGCACATATGTATATCATGATTATAGTCAGGGTATTCCTGTTGAAAACAACACTTCTTTAATTTAGCAGAGGATATTAAAGTTTGTTTAAAAAACATATACTCGATGCGAAGAGTGGCAGATGGAGTTAACAAGCTCACCTGCTGTTTTACTTAAAAACACTGTCTAATAAGAGGTCTTGTGTTTTAAAAAATGCATTCATGCCATAATTTGTAATCCTTTCCTGGGGAGAGGACATAAACACTGTGAGGAAGGTGGCATGGCTCTGAGGAGTGGGCACTGCTCCAAGGGCAGAAGGGCTAGACTTGGAAAAAAGGTAAGGTTGGTTCTTTATAAAAAGAGCAGCTGAATCTCAACGGGAAAGAGAAATAAGGGCAGCCACGTCGTGCAGGTTTATGCTCAGCTCCATCCAAACAACACATAAAGAGGAGGTGGTTCTCAGCTGCCAGGTGCTCACAAAAGACACAGATTTTGGGGGTGAGTGTGGGCATTCAAAAGGACAAACTCCTGAGAGGGAAGTAACTGTCTTAGTAAGTTCATAGTGAAATCGCTCTGGGCTGAAATTGCACAACTTACGTCCTGGCTCTTCGGTTACAACAACCCATCTGATGGACTGTGTTTCTTCAGCAGGTCCAACTAGAAATGCAAAAGACAACTTTCTAGGGGGCAAAATGTGGTCAAACTCAAAAACTAGCAATTTCAGACTGCCTCTTCTGAACAGTGTTTTGCCACGTACCATGGGACCCGTGACAGACAGTGAGAATCACATAAACCTTGGGTCTGCAGACCCCTCTTCTTCCCTGATGGTACAGAGGGGCCTGCTCTTTGATGGTCACTGATTCATCTCTTTCTTCCTGCAGCTTCAGGAGGCAAAACTGTTTAAACCCTCTGAGGTTGTTTCCATTTCCATGTTTCCATTTCTCCCAGCCTGGATTTCCCCTTCCCTGGCCCACAGGAGCTGGGGGATGGAGGCAGTGTCCCCAGTGCTGTCCGGAGCAGGTTCTGCACACTCATCTTGGTGGCCAAGGGTTTCAGCAGCTGCTTTCAGTGACTACTTTTCCACAGATACATAAACACAGTGCAGGTTTGGGGTAATTATTTGTACTGCAGAGGCAGATGGTGTAATAGTAGTCAGACAAAATGATATCAAAAAAACAGTGGAAAAGTGTATGTTATATAATACCAATTTGAGAAAGCTTTGAAGAAGATACTGATAAAAAGTTGATTAATGTGACCCTTTAGGTGGCAAGAAGTTAACGGAATATGTTTTCTACCTTGAGTATGTAAGATGCAATTACTATTCCAGCCTGGGCTACATATTGCAACACAGGATCAGCGTTTCCTGCCATGAAATCAGTGAAAATAATTCAGAGAGCCGGAGGCAGAGAAGACGGCAACGAGAAGATTATCCTTTTATTTTTCTTTAAATGACGCAGATGTAACAGAGAAGTATGATACGGTGTTTTTGAAAACATCTCGGTCTGATGCTGCACCTGCTTACGGGCAGGCAACAGGAGTATTTCCTTTCTGTTCTGCCGGCTGGTGCTCGCTGCCAGCGCCTGCTCTGCAGCCGAACTCTGCAAAACGTCTTGCTCAGTTAAATATGATGGAGTTTGGCCTTTAGAGTCCCTGTGTTTGTGTACGTATAATGGACCCAAATGTTGGGGCTGAATTAATACAAGCTTTCGCGAAGATTCAGTGAGCTTTGTTCCTTTCTGAACTGAACAATCCACTGAATACTAGACATATAAATAAATACATAAATAAACCTTTAAATCCTTGGAGTGAGAACTGCAGCCTACAAGGAGTATTTAACCACCACACAGGCAGAGTCAGTCTTCTGTGTGTCTGTACCTTCAAAATTATACATGTAATTACTTTAAGACAGGAAGAACTGTAAGAAAGAGAGCACCACTTCAGGATACTCTCTAGTTAGCTGCTTGGGACATTCACCGGGGAAGTGAGACACACGAATTCAAATGTCCTTGGGCAGTAAAGAGATATGGATGTTTTTATTCCCCCTTTCAAAAATGAGGGGATAAAAAGCAGCCATTGCTGAGGCCTGCAGTTAGGTTTTCAGGTCCACTAGAACAGCAAACAGGTTTTTGGAGTCTGTGTTTAGACAGAAGCATCTCAAGTTGCTATTAGGTACCTGAATCCTTTTGGAAAACAGCCCTTTGTCTACCACCTTAATCACACACATTTCCCCCAGGTAAGGCAGATGCTGCTGAAGCAGGGCCTGAATAAAAACCAAAACGTTTTTATTTCTTTGATTTGTTTTTTGGAAAGCAGAGATGGAGAGAACCTGTACGGCTTTAATTAAACAGTTCTGCATTCAACCACATCCTGTGCTCCATTTAGTGAACTTCTATTTTTCAGTTTTGCAGATTAGCAATTGCTTGAATTGCCAAAAAATGCACTTTACTCTAATGGATGGCTCTGAGACAAGGGCTGTGCTGTGCCCACCTGGGTTGCTAGTGAGCAGCAAGAGGGTGTCAAGTGCATGACAGGAGCAGGGACTTTGCCGGCAGAAATGTGAACCCAGCAGGCAAGACTCTGCATGCTGAGCTACTCTTTGATGTTAAAATAAAATTAAAATACAAGCACTTTTACTATTGCTTATAAGGAAAAAGTAAAAGTGGGAGTTGACAGGGAACAGACTGGCTGCCCAAACACTTCAACAGCATCGAAGGAGAAGAAAAACAGAAAATGGAAAAACACTCAGCCTGTATCTGACATGGCTAAAGACAATGAGTCATTGTACATCCAAGTTGGACATTTGGGTTCTCACTCTCTTTGCCACCATCTCAGGAACTTCTCTGTGAAGCTTTGGTGGCTTCTCACAGCTGCTAGGACAGCACAAGGATGCGGAGCTGACAGGACCGTGGCATCTACCTCCAGGGACTGTGAATGAATGTGCCACCTCTGCTGCAGCACTGACCACTCGGGTCTGGAGCTGTGAGTGTGCAATTACTTACCTGCTCTTATTTTGAGACCAAAGGACACTGTCTTGAGAGCTCAGCCTATCCCTGGCAGGTGTTACCTTGGTGCTTGCTGTTGGAAGAGGACAGGGATGGAAGTGGGGCTTAAGAACTTGAGAGAAATTTAAAAAAAAAAAAAAAAAGAAAAAACAAAGACTTACTCCACCTGAGTTCAGCTCTGATATTTGTCAATTTACATAAATGGAAACAATACAATTGAAATACTTTACATACAAGTATGGCACAGTCATTCACTATTACAAAAATCAAGTATTTTAGACATCACTGTATAAAAATAGCCCATGACATCACCTCTGTTTTTCATCAGCTCCAGAAAAAGTTGTGGGCTATGAGGGATATGTGTGGGTTTTGAGGTTTTTCTTAGGTTGCATATCGAGGACTGTTGGGAATAAAATCGGTACTAAGTCCAGCTCATTCATCCAGGAACAAAATTTACTACAGGGGAAGGGAGAAAGCAGAAGAAGGTAATTCCTCTCACACCATCATGCTTTAGACACTTTCCCTGCGTTGCCAAACGGAGAGAGAGAAGCAGCAGCAGCTCCCTCCGCCAATTCATGCTTTCTCTCCGCTGACCTTTAAGGGAGCCCAGAAAGACTAAACAACACTGGAAGAATTCAGACTCAGAGGCTAAACAGAGAAAACTTTCCAAAGAGCCCCAAGAGCCACACAGTGCCAGCAGCCCCACTGCCAGCATTGTTACCTGCAAATGTCCCATTTTATCTCCTCGCCACCTTCTCTCCCGCAGAAACAAACCATGTGTGACCTTTTGGGGGCTATTTTCTGTCATGCTCCCGAGGTTTAAGAGATTCAGATTATCAAGTCTTTATCTACAGCTGCAGTAACTAGGGACTTGGGTAACACATTCTGAAGCCATGAAATAACCAGACTGAATAAAACTTAGAGCTACATTTTCTTAAAACAAAAGAAAATTACCAAGTCATTGCATTGCACGGTTTGTAATGTAACTGATACCACACAGCACAAGCCTGTTTCATTAGTGAGAGAACAACGACAGTGATAAAAAGACATCTTATTCAATCACTAATTTCCCACTAAGGGACAGCTGTGTGTTTTTATGGAAGACATGAGCCTGACTACCAGTTGAGATCACAACATGTCCACGTACAAGGTTTGAAATCAATTTATGAGAAAGAATGAGCATGTTGTAACTGCATCTTTGTTCCCTGCAAGAAGCTTCAAAATAATAAGATACTTTTTTTCAGAATACGGAATATTCTTAAAATAGGAGCTATGGGAGAAAAGAAAGTTGCTAAAGGAAAGAGCTGTCACAGTTTTTAGATTATTTTATCAAGGAAGTAACCATGAACGAAATGCGCTTATTATACTTCTATTACAGTTACCTTTTGCATGTAGTGCTTAGCTCATGATTTTACATGCCAAATACCTTGTCTGCACTGTGAGTACTTCTGAGTGCACAACAGATAACAACTACTCTTTGTCCTCGGCTGTTATCAAGCCTCTGACCTGTCAGAAGTCCCACCTCTGTCTGCTCAGCCAGCCCTGAGTCACACACCCACGAGGTCCACCCTCAGGGAAGTAGAGCTGCCATTCATCCCACGCCATCCCACGCCATCCCACTCTGCCAAGCTGTAGGCTGGGTTTTCGCTTCTTATTCCTCCTTATCTGCCTTATCTTAACTACCACAGACTAGTGTAAGACCTGGTCGAGTGTGACTCAGAAGGGCAAGTGATGTCAAGTGCAGTGAACGGCCTCAGAACAGCCCATCGAGTGACCTAGTCAGCAAATACCTACAAATAAGGGAGGAGTTTAAAGAAGTCAGGAATTCCCTGCAAATGAATCACAAGCACCAAAACCTGTCCAAATTTAGCAAGTAATATTTTCCAAGCTGAAGTAGCAGACTGATGTTTGCAAAGGCAACTCACCCCCAGCACTTTTTCACAGAGAGATCTCACAGCACTTTGCCAAATAGGTCGATATCATTACACTCCCCTTTTAAGCAGGCTGAGAGAGGCTGGCCTGGAGAAGGTCAGCCTGAGAGCAAGAAGTGTGGCCAAGAGCAGAACAAAGGTCTCCTTTGTTGCCCACCAGTAACCTTCCATTCTAAAAATCCAGATACGGTCTTGTTGGGGTAGGGAGGGAAGGAGGTTGTTTCAACTTCAGATCTGCATTTTGGATTTAATATGCTTTAAACTTAAATAATTTAATTATTAAAATTTTGAAGTTGGAAAAAGTCATAAGAGAATCTGTTTGTTTAAACCAAAACCAGTCACACTCACTGTAATTAGCCCTTAGGTCCATCAGGCAGGTAGCCTGCTTAAATGGGCCCATGCTCCCTCTTGTCAGGATTGTGAAAACAGACCATAAACAAGTTCATAGGATCCTACTGCTGAACACCACAACAGATTGCCATAGGACACAGAGACCTTGCAGAAGCCTGGAAGAGCCCGTCTGTTACCATTCCCCAGTGAAAGGCTGTTTTGTGAGCTTACAGGGCAGTAGAAGCCCAAGAACATACAGCAGAGTTACGGGGGGAGAAGGCAGGAGCAAGGAGAGGACAAATTATCACAACTTTGGCTTTAGAGAATACCCCATGCAATGCATCATAACGGTGACTCCCCTTCTCTCACCCAGACCTCACCTCTGGAGCAGACTCCTCCTAGACCACTGCAACCAAGGAAAAGAGAGAAAAGTGCCATCAGGAAAAATGCTTGAGAGGTGAAGGGGAGAGGTGAAGAGGTGAAAGATGGGTCTACTGGCTTTGTCATCCTCAGCTGCTGAGAGCAGAAACACAGAATGATTCAAGTAACTCCATGAGTTCTGCCAGCAAAATTTTAACAGTGACTACTTTGTTTTCACTATTACAAGAAGCTCATGGTGGTGATGGTGGAGGACTGTAGTATACAAGCAAAATGCCTCGATGCTCCATGTTACTTTTAAATAAGTCTTTCCCAGGAGCTACCTTGGTACTGCAACAGATGCTACTTCAGGTGACGCCCTAAGTTGTCTATTTTAGTTTACCGTTTCTATCCCTTCCAGTCCAGATTGTTACCACATTAGACAAATTGCCCATCAAGCACTGATAATACAGATGGGAAAAGCCCACTGTCCTGCCTCCAGTAGAGCTTCTGACTTGGCCATCAGCCTTATGAATGGTTTTACTTTGAGTTTCCTGAGAAGCAGTATCAACAACGTCTAATCCAGCATTAGGTACATTATGTGATTATTTCCATTCTTTCCATTATAAAAAAGTAAGAGAAACAGGTTTTTTTTTTTTTTTTTTTTTAAATGGAAAATTGAAGTCCAGGACTCCCTCTGAATAAAAGCCACCAAAAGGAGCAAATGAAACTTACTTTTCTGAGCCATGCCAGCATCAACAGCACCATAGCTTGTTTGAACACATCTTCGACATCAAGTCCATATTCTTCACAAGCAAGGGAGGGGAGGAAAGGTCTTGTGGTCTCCATGTTTTGTGTGCCCAGAACTAGTCAAGAACAGCCTGAAAAATAACAAGTAAAATCATTCCTTCATCTAGCTTCAAAGGGGTTGTCATATTTGTCCAGTATACAAATGAGTGGTCTTTTATACATAGTTTAGTATACAAAGTTGGAGAGACACAGGTTTTATGCAGTGACAGTCACAATTCTGCTCTTAGAAGAGCTGGCTGTTCTGCTGGGGAAAGTTATCAGCATCAGAAAAAAGACAACACTTCCTCTAAGAGACAAGCACCATCCTAGCAACAAATCACTGTGAGGTGTTTTTTTTTAACTCCTGACCATTATTCGTTGTCTCAGCAGTATTTATCTAACCTCTGTTTATGATTAGAGGTTTATAAAATATTATAGCACACTAATATAAGTAGATGCTAGACTCAGACCTCAGCCAATGTAGAGTTCAAGGACTTCACCATCATCCTTTGCTTTTATTGATCATTGTGATGAACTACACCAGTCAGAGGAGGAAACTTTAACCTTTCACCAGGGACAAAAACCAACAAGCCCGGCAATCCTCATGATAGTAATCATCAGCTTTTGAGGCAAGAGCATACCGAAAGGGTGCAGAACAGCCCAGGGAAGAGCTGCCACTGCTTTTCTCTTATGCTCTCTGACCACTGAAGGAGAGGGAGTGTCTGAGCTTTCAAACTCACTTGCCCTGTGCCTGGCTCCCTTTCAGCTGGGGAAGCAGAGGAATACAGCAGTTGGAGACATAAAAAGACTCTAGACAAAGGAAAGAGGTTAACTAGAAGATGTTTAAGCTCCTTTTTTTATAGCTTGAAGCAATCCTTTGATAAGGACCTGAAACCAGTAACTGCAGAACTTCTAAGGGCTCCTTTTGTACTATTCCCAGCCAGAATATTTATGTTCTGTCTTTGTCACAGAACACAGGAGGGAGAGGATATTGCTGCTAGATTGACAAGGAACCTTACCACTCCACTAATTTCCAAAGATTCTGGTGTGACTGGGACAAATTCTTCCTTTAGGCCATCCCAGGGCAGTGCTATTCTCAGCAGCATCTGCAGATAACATAAAAAGCTGCCTCCCTCCCGGCTGCTTTGCTGCTCCCTGCACTGATTCCCCACAGCTGGAAGGGCAGCTGTGCTGTGCTGCCAGCCTGTGGAAACCACATCTCTCTTTTAAGTGCCCTAGCTGAGGGTTTTGTTTCAAAATTGTGGGTATAATCATTATTCAGTGGCTCAGAAAAGGCACAATACATGTTTCCCTGAAAAGTCAGGAAGTTCCTTATTACTCTCAGATAAATGCCCACCACCAATAACTGTTTTGCAGCAACCCAGGGCAAGGGAGTGCCATCTCCCTGTCCTTAAGGGCTGGGAAGTACAGGGGCACCCAACCCAGGTCAATGCTAAGCAAAAGCTGGGCATCTTCCCCTTGTTGGAGGGTCTAACGATACCTACATTTCTGATGGGGCTCCCCCCACCTCTCTGCCAGCCAGGGGCTGTTATGGATGAAGCTAACGCAGGACAAGGGTGCAGCACGACCTGGCTTCGAGGTGTTAACGAAGCCCCCAGCCCCACTTGGGAAAGTGCCTTAAAAATCCAGAAGCCAGCATTTGGCGCAGCACCCAAAGACATGTCAGGCATCTGGGCCTGACCGTATTTCTCTGTCATTTTGCAAAGAAAATGAAATCTCTTTGTGTTTTCAATCCTCACCCCTCCTAGAGCTCCAGTTCCCCCCTGTGTCCATTCACTCAGGAGAGCAGCAGGACAGGTCGGGTTCTGCTGATCTCACCCAGGCTTCAAGGGCAGGGAGCAATGCAGGGTTTTAGGCCTATGTGGGAGCTTTTGACCACAAAAGTCCTCCAAATCCCCATCCCAAAGAAAACCAGCCAACCAAAAAAAAAAAAAGCCCTGAGCACATTAAAACAAGTTAAAAAGGATAATATTTAAGCTAGTGTCAAGCTGTGTATGAAATCAAAAGTGGAGAGCAGTGGCTCACTGTGAGCAAAGCAAATGAGTTGGCTCTTGGGGGTTTGTCCTGTGTACCGAGTCAGAGGAGCCAATTTCCTTTCCTGCGCTGTTATGAACATGTTGGAATCTAAAAAAAATTAATAACTTTAAATGTTATCAGAAATATCTCATCACCTCTCAGCGTAAGGTCTGATGAGAAACGCTGTGTGTGAAATTTGCTATTGCTGCTTTTGTACAAGTCATTTAGCAAGGACAATGACAGGAGGAGCAAGGCAAAATCCACTCCACTTTGCTTAGATTTGACGTAATAAATGCTACAATTTCATGCAATGCAGTCCACACTTATTCTGTCACTGAGTTTGTAGATTGTCTGTAAACAGCTGGAAAAAAATATAAATCTGAGTGAGTTCTTCATTCAGAATGATTTCCCTGAAAATTTCTAACAGGAATCCCCAAGCTGTATATCCTTTGCAATCACGTGGCTGTGAATATTCAGTATTCAAAGTACAAGGCACACTGGTTGAGTCTGAATGGCCTGATGGATCACATGAAATTGTCTCTATATAATTTTTTGTTTATACTTCCCAGCTGCATGTTGCAAAGGAAAGCCCCGTTCAGAACAGATGGTCGTGACGGCTATATAAAAATTACAAGGGCAAAAAAATAATAAAACAGTAATAGGATATTTTTTAAGTAAAAAAAATATTGCTGACTGGATTGACTATAGCCATCAAATCAATATATGCTATGATGGAAATGAATATCAATGGATTGTCTCCCAGGAAAGTCCTGCACCTATGAGCAGTCCCAGCGACTGATGTATTTTCCAGTGCCTAAGACACACTGGGGTAGAAGACGTGCCCCTCCTCAAAAAGAGAAACGAGAGGAACTTGGTACCAGTTGCATCCCCTGCTGCTGGAGGTGAGACCTCCAGCTCTTATGGCTGCACCTGACATTGCCCCTCTGCTGCAGCAGGGATGGGGACAGTGGTGACAGCACAGCATGGAGCAGGAGCAGCAGAAGTTCGTGACATCAGTGTATAAAATACATCTGAATCTGAAGTCCCTCTTCTCTTTCTGTTTTGGGGAGAAAACCTGCACCTGTTGTATCAATAAATCTGTACTCCAAAAGACATAAAATAACTGGTGGTGTCAGCATTTGAAAGCATATTATTACATGCGTAAGTGCAAATCTGTGCTATTAGGACATTAAGTAGCTTACAAAGCTGAGGACTTAAGAAATGCCAATATAAAGATTGCCTGTGCCATTTGAGATAGCTCCTTTTATGTATGCACATCAATGTGAGACCACTTGTAACCCTCAAGTTCTCCCAGGCTTACTGGAGATACAGGATATCTCGTGTGTTGCATCCATCCTTCAAAGTACAAGGCTAGCAGCGGGAATAGCACTTTCCTTTCCACTGGGAAAATGATGGAGTAAGCCCAAGCCAAGACAAGTCTTACAGGTAGGAGAAATACTTTTCACTAGCTCAATTAGTGGAGTTACAAAAAGGACCTTTTATAGGTCAGAAATAGGAATAGCAAATTCCCAAATAAAGTTGGTGACTTAAAAAAAAACAAAACAAAACCAAAACCAGAAACAAAACCAAAACCCCAAACAAACAAACAAAAAAACCCTCAACCCCCAAAAAACATCACCAAACACAAGAAAGCCAACAAAAAATCCCCAAACAAACCAAGAAACACCTCTACAACCTTGGGATTGGCTCTCCACAGAGACAATGACTTCTCAGCAGTTGATGCAAGTCTCTGTAGATGGTTGCTTGCCTGCCTCAGGGCCAGACCTTGTCTGAGATCTGCTTTCTTCAGGAGCTACACTACGTGTCTCGTGTCTTGGAGAGGCCCTTGCTGGGTGGCAATCACTGCCTGTGGCTGCAGGGGTAGGGGGAGAGCAAAACCAGGCTCCCCAGCTGCTCTGGGTGGGAGAGCAGTTACAGCATGAGCCATGGGAGGATGGGGGCAGCACAAGGCAGGAACTAATCCCTCTAACACCCCTGACAAGTCAGGGCAGTTCCACCACCCAGCCCAAAGTGGGAAATCCCACAAGGCAGGTTATATCCGCCCAGGGCTGGATCCTGAGCTCCCTCCTCACCTGCATCACCCGCAGCCAGCCTGAGGCATCACTGTGCTCACAGCCCCCCTCAGCATTTTGGCACTTTTTCTCGCAGATCTGTCTTCCAGGAAAAGTTATTTTTCTTCTGTATTTCCTCATGATGATGGCCAAAAGGTCTAAGAATCACCAGTGCTGCATTAAGAAAAAAAAAAAAACCAAAAACCAACAGATAAGTGGAATGGACAAATAAAACCAGTACCAAAGTGGCAGACACGAGCTGGGTCTGTTAGCAGTCTGGGCTGCCATTCTCACTCAGGAAAGCCAGTACCAAGAGCTTTAGATTGCAGGTAAATTATCAGGGATTTGCTGGAGGGCAAGTGGGGGCGGTGGTTGGCCTCTCTGCCTTGCCAGCTTTTTTTGCTGAAGTTGCAGCATCCAGACAATGATGCTTTTTACCTCATCTCTTCCTCTACATTTCTTATAAGTACTCATGTTTGCGAGTCACCTCAGGTTAGCTTTGTCAGAAGAACAACAGATTATTCCGTGTACCCCGGTTTTGGCTTTTTAAAACTCCCCTGAATGTTGAAAGCTATTAAGTTGACATGTTTTCCTTCGTGTGCTTCTCCTGGTATGGCTTTGTGGTGGCCTGATGTCATACTTAACCACAAAAGAACATGATCTAATATACCATAACTTTTAAAAAATATAGTGTCCGACACATTGGTTTCCTAACCTCATGGGGAAAATATGCCATAAAACTTTTTTTTTTTTTTTTAAAAAGAAGGGCCCTGAAAGATGGTTTTTAAAATACCATATGGTATATATGGGGAGTAGGAATATTAAATGGGTGAGTTTGCTTTTTTTTTTCTTTTGAGAAAACAGAAGTACTTGGTACTTCTGTAGAGTACAGAAAATTTTCTAGAGACATGAAAAGACTTTTTTTTTAATGTCCAGGTCTCTTTTATACCACACTGGCAGTTCAGCAGTTTGGCATTGCTGGAGCAGTATAAAGCAGCCTTTGGGTGAGAATTCAGTTCAGGCAGCACGGAATTGCAATTTAAAAAGTCAATCATTTGCAGGCTTGAACCGAAGAAAAGACAGAGGAAAAAGCAATTCATTTGCTGCAAAATGCTGTTGGAGAGGGAAAGGCAGCAGAAGGCATTTCCAGGACGTTGTGTACAGGCAGGAGACTCTGAAGGGACAAAAGTATAAAAAAAGATGAACCCTTTAAGACGCAGATTTCGGTGTCTCTGCTAAGTGCTCATTTGTTTTCAGCAACTGAGATTCTGCATGATTTTACAAGCATGACATTTGTGTTTAGAGCTCAATGGATTTATCTTGAAATGCAGCCCTTTCCCTGAGGGCTTGTGGCCTGTAAAGCTTTCTGTTGTTGTTTTTTATTATTATTTTTTTTTTCCCTTTGCTTGGCACTGGCTGTATTCTCACGTGTAACTAAGGTGGAAGCTGGCAGCCCCCCAGAGGCTGGGGAAGGGCTGGAATTTCCCAGGTCATGCTCAGGAATCCAGCTTTCTGCAAGGCGTGGGGCACTACCTCAGAGCAGGAAAGATGCTCACAGCTGCTTTCTGTTCCCCGAGACAAGTTTAATAAAGTCTTTGCCTGAACTCATTCATGCTCCACAGACCAAGAAGTGCAAATCACTGCTGCCACAGGTGATCTTAAACACACACATTTCCATGTCCACCCCTCCTGCAATGAGGCGAGGAAAGGGTGCTCTTCCTTTCTGTCCTCTCAGACATCTCACAGGCTTCACCTGCAGGATGGTCCTGCAGCTGGACACGGTCTCAATGACCCCAAACCCACAGACAAAGGCTTGGGGGCACCCAGGGGGGTCTCTGGTTGCAGCTCGGGGTTGGCTGCAGCTTCATGGGGTGCAAGCGGTTCCTCACCCCGGTCCTCACCCCCAGGCTGCACACCTGGGCTGATGCAAAGGCAGATTTGGAGCCCAGCTGCCTGCTTAAGGCCAGCTCTAGCTACTGTGCCCTCGGGGGCACCGGGCTCAGCTTCAGATCCCGCAGGCAGAGCCTGGGGCTGCAAAAGCCGGGAAATCGGTCTAAAAATAGGTGTTTCAGTAAAAGTTTGGTTTTCAGCTCTGTTTTGCTGCCTTACAGTGCATCACGCTAGAAATGTGGGCAAGTGGTTTTTGGAACCGAGAGCCGCCTTTTCATTTTAAAAGAATGTCCCCACCAACCACATCCCCATGTAAGGAAAAAGCAGCAAGTTACTGGTAAAGCTGTTAAGTGGGCAGGCAGAATTACACTCTGTTAAACCTTACTGTCATTTCAGTGAGGCTTCGAAAGCTTCAATAGCTCCTTACCAGGAGTGAGGTGTGCCTGGAGGTCAGCAAGCACCCCACCAGCCCATCTTCACCAGCCCATCATCACCAGCCCCGCGAAAAAGCTGGTGAGTCTCTTCACTCCCCGGTGCCTTGTGGTTGTTCAGGTCTGGCTGTTTACCTAAATCAGAGAAAGCGTGGGGTGAAATACTCCTTCATTAAGGTGTGATGTGCTGCAGCAGGGGGGTCTTGCCTTCCAATTTATTGGCTGGTCTGGTATAAGTAATGTTTTGCATTTATTATTTTTTCTTGATCGAAGGAGAAACATCCCCCTGACAAGTGGAATGCATGGAGAGCATTACAGAAAAAGGTAAAAAGAGAAATTTCTCTTGCCTCACACAGAAAGTGTGCCACATGCAGCTTGATACGTCATCCAAGGGAAGAGCTCAGAAGCTGCGACCGAAGCTAAAGGTTCAGGAGCACAAGGCAGTCACTGCTGCGTATTTGGATGAATAAAATATTAGTTATTATTCAAGTGTGATTCTGTAGATAAGAAAAGGGCAGAATATTTTTTATTCTGATTTTCCAGACAAATTCTGGTTTTATAATGGAACAGTATCACATTCCAGAATCCAGGGAAACAAAAAAGAAAAGGAAAAATTTGGGAGATACAAAATGTGGACATAGGGTGACATTTTAGAACACAAATTCATCTCCTGTTAAAAACAAAACCAAATGCTGAACTCTTTAACCCAGCACTGGTATCCCGCTGATTCAAGAAGCCCCTCCATTCAAAGAATGTAAACTCCACTAAGACAGAAGCCAAGAGCTCTCTTTTATGGAGAGCAGGAAACTTCTTTAAAGAGCCAGTTTATGACCTGGCTGAAGAGCTGGAAATAATTAAGTGTTCTTGTCAAAGGTCAAAGCCATAGGGTTAAATTCCTAAGGTCTCAAAACAGCCCTCAGTGACTACGCCAAGACTGATCATTTGGCCCTTTTCTGCCCACAGTGGGAAGGCAGTGAGCAGCCTGGGACGGGAGTGAGCCATGCCTCAGTTATCTGCCCTTTCCAGTTCCAAATCTGACATTTTGAGACTCATCACACACTCTTGGTCAAAAAAAAAAAAAGCATAGCTGGGGTTAAAAAAATAAATAAATCTAGAAATAAGAATCGCCGCTTAATGACCTATTTATAGCAACACCAAATATGAACTAAACACCAAATGACAAATTAAGATCCTGATTCATATTCTACTTGTGATGTAACCCTGCTGGATTCAATGGGGCATTAGACTCTGCAGCAGGAATCTGTCTCCAGATGAAAACAGCAGCGCTGCCCCGGCCCTTGGGGAGGTGTCGCGCTCCGCTGTATACATGAAAGCTGCAAAACAGTCTATGTCTGTAGGGACCTTGGTGCTTAAATTTGAAGCCCTGTGTGGTGTCATTACTGAGCAGTGCTCAAAAACGAAATGAGGCGGACGGGGGTATTCAATCGTTGGGTGCTTTTTTACCAAAATACGATCTTAATTTCTCAGAGTAGCTTGAGTTTGCCAACATCCCCAATATAAGCTACAAGCATTTCCTGGTGAGACGTATGGAGTGCGGTTCCATTTGATGCACCCACCAGCCTGGAAGAAGAAAGGCAAGCCGGGTGGGGGGCAGAGGTGGAGAGGACTGATGCCTCCTATCCACACTGTGTGCCGGGGGCTCACATACACTGTCTTATTGCCCTGAGAGTGGCTTTCCCCATTGCCTTTCATTCAAAGTCTTTCGCCCTGGCCCCTCTGAAAAGCACTGATTCTTACCAATGTCTTTTTGGGGGAAATGAGCATCTTTGTAAGGCAAAGAATCTCCCAAAACCTATTGGAAACTGTTTATCAAGCTCTAATTTTCTATGAGGTCAAATTGTCTGTTACAGGTCAAGCAGATTCTTCTGATACACCAAGAAAGCAGTGCTTTAATCTCAAAAGTATCTCTGTTCCTCGGTCGTTCTCTGTTTATTTGAGTCCTTCGCTTGATTAAAAGCAAACTATCTGGTGTCAAACTTCCCTATAAACTACAAAGCCTCTGGTCAGATCTGAATTCCAAACTTGGTGGACATCCCGCTTCGCAATGGGATGAACTGAGACCAAAGTACAACTGCGGATGAGATTTTTGGATAGCCCAGGTCCTGGCGCAGTGGGATGGGTCAATCTCTACTGCAGATGGCCCTTCTGCCAATGCCTCTTCTTGTGCTGCCGTTCTGCCAGTCCACAAGTGATCCTGCTGCATCCGTTCATCCTTGCTCATCCCCCTCCTTCCTCCCCGTTCAAATTTCTAAACCCGAAAAGCAACTGAGACCATGCGGTGACCTTCCGCACTGACTGCTCTCTCTTTTGTGACTCCAAATTGATTTTCCTTGCATGGGAACATCCAGGATCTACCCTTTGACCTTCAGCCTGAGGTTGTGTATTAGGAGTAAGACAGAATGTGAAAGCCACATTTGACTGTCAGCGTTGGCAAGAAATATGAGCCACCCTCTACTAGAAAACAGTCTGTTTCTGTCCAGTGCCTGGAAATATGGGAATTGCCAGACTTGCTTAGACAGAAGGGTCAATATCCTGTCTCTGATGCTAGCCAGCACCAGCTGCTTCAGAAGAAGGTCTGAGAAGCCTGTAGCTGGCAGATACAGGGTAATCCTATTCTTATCTCCCTGCTTGGGAGAACAGTATAGCCAGCACGCACGCAAATACAGGCACATACGTGCACCCTGGAAACTGCCTGCCTCGGAGAGCTCTCTGGCTGGAAATATTGTGGTATTCTGTGTCATATCAAGTACTGTTAAACACCCATTGCAGTAGTGTGCAACTGACCCCAAGGACTCAGCTTTGTTAAGGAAGAGAATGACTAAGAGAAGGGGTGCTGGGGGTTCAGCGACTGTATTCAGCGCTTGGGTCTCTACAATCAGTGTGCAGCTAACAATTTAACTGATAATGGACGATAACAACAACCCCACTCACCAGCCCAAAGCCAGCAGTCCAGACAGGAGCTAAAATATCATCATTTTGACAGAAGAACAAGGTGGTTGGAAGAAATTGCCAACCCTTCACCCATATTCATATAATCACAGAATCACAGAATTATCTAGGCTGGAAGAGACCCTCAGGATCATCGAGTCCAGCCATCCACCCTACTCTAAAGTACTCCCCTACACCATATCCCCCAACACCACATCTAAATGGTTCTTAAACACAGCCAGGGATGGTGACTCAACCACCTCCCTGGGCAGCCTATTCCACTCTCTCTGTGAAGAATAATCTGGCCATATTCTTGATCATGATTTAGTGGCCCTTTTCCACCCCTCCAGGGTCAACTGTTAGGCTTCCTGATGAATTTAGGTAAACAGTCAATGATCTTTCAACTCTGTGTGTTCAGCTTGCACAAATGCTCCTCCCAGCACCTACCTACTGGAAGGAAGATGAAGTGGGACCAGTCTGAGCTTGGACATATTTCTATGCTGCCCTGAACAGATCACTCTTTCTACCTATGATTCAATAATTGTTTTTCATAACAGCATTGATCCACAGGGGAAAAATGGGCTTTCTTCATGTAAAGCTGCAGCTGGGGATTTGATGTGAGGTTTGTCAGGGATTCTGGAAAGCTACTGGTACAGCCACTGTGGATTTCATGGCCCAGTTTCCTTCTGTGTTTTGAGTTTATCTGCTCTTACGTAAATCGGATGATTATGAAAACATTACACTGTTCAGTACCCACAGCTCAAATGGGAGGGGGAGGAGGAAGTTTGTGTTGACCTGTCAGAGAATTTTGTTATTGATACGGTTCAGGGAAACAGATCTTCAGCACGCTTTGCTTTGTTTAATTAGTGTCTGTTTCTAAGCCTCAGATGTCCCACAGAACTCTTTCTGTACTCGTAATTAAAATGCATAAAACTGTAGAGAGCTATAAGATGATAATCCACATTATCTGATACTGCTGCTATTTGATAGCTCTTCAAACAAAGTACAAAGCAACCTTGATCTTCTTAATGCTTTTCACTCAGAAAGAGGCCCAACACAAAGGGACTTAAAAGTCTGCTTTCTAAAATCAGTGGGCATAAAAAATAGGATTGCAGCTTCTTGGCCAAAAAAAAGTGTTTTCTTGGTATCGATGGAGTAAGCTATTTTTAGTTTTGGTCTGAAGTCTTTGTGAGGGGCCTCTCTGAATCTGTTCAAAACACAGAAAGTCCTCTTCCCTAATCTAAAGAATATCGTACTCCCCCTCTCTTGCAACGTATGTTATTGAACAGCAAAATCTCATGGGGCAGGTTTTTCTGGAAAGGTTCCTTAAATAAAAGCTCCCTCTGCCCTCCTTCATCCTTTACAGACAGACTTCCACCCAGGGGTTACTGTCCCCTCCGCAAGCAAAGGAGAGCCCTGCAGGGAGAGCCAGGGCTGAGTGCCAGGGTTAACTCTCTCCTAGGACCTCTGCATGTGAATCATGCATGGTCCCCAGTTCCTAGCAGGCAAACTTGTCCTGCTTCTCTCCCTCCTCCTCCCCATCCTTTCTGCAAGTGCAGATGATCAACAGAGCTGCTTTTTTTCCGGCAGGACATTGTTTTAGGAGAAACAGTACGTTCAGATACTGGTAGTCCCATATGTGAAATTGTGTGGCCATGTGATGCAAAAGCTGATCTGCTATAAATTCATTCTGCTGCCTCAAGTTGGTTAAAAATTGTTGATGGTTACCCCTGCATTGGCAAGATCAATGCCAAACCAGACCTTGCCACCAGTGCAAAGCCATCACGAGAGCATAAAATCAGCCTAAACCCTGCGCTGCATGTTCTGGTTGACTTAGCAGGGCCTGGACCACCCATCACATCCAAATGTCACTGTGTGTTCCTCCCTGGTGGGGATGGAGTACGTACTGATGAGTGACTGCTCCACTGAGTCTTGCAACAACAAGCCACAGTGTTGAGCAGTTCAGGGCCTCAGCAGGTTTAGCAGTGCTCACCATCACTGCATGCTGCACCTCTGTACAGCGATTACAGGAGGAGAAAACATGATGCCTGATCGCCAGATGCTTGCTACCTGACTGAGCAGAAAACCCTTCCTCACACCAAGCCATGGCTTGGCATTTCAGCCAACTGCCCCCCATCGGGTGGAGACAGATGCCCAAGACCCCTGTACATGGGATTCTGAGGACACCCACCACTTGAAGGTTTAAATCCCAACTGTCCCCCAGGGGGTACCATTATCCTGATGTGTATTGCCCTGCAATTCTGCTTCTCGCTATAAACCTCAGCTTACAACCAAGAAACACCTCCTTATGTCTCAGTCCATCGTGCCTTCCTGGGGGGCACAGTCCAGCACCAGTCCCTCACCGCTCCTCTGCTAGAAAAGCCAAGCCTCACCAGTTCAGAGATGATTCCCTGAGCAGCCCCATGAAGCTGTTTGGCAGCAGCTGCCCTGTAACTGATCCCACCGAGCTCAGCAGCACAGACCTGGGCTTTCCAAAGAGAGCAACCTCAGGATGTAATGGGAGAAATTAGGGGGCCTCACAGGCTGAGAGCCAGTGCAGTGCCGGCTCCGTGGATGCTCTTCTATGTGGTCAATCCCCGTAGTTCTTAGGGAATAAATTGCTATATAAAGCTATGTTGCAGCTGAGCGGAGCCTCAGGAACACGATGGTCACCAGAGAGCTGTTTGACTCCTGGTAGCTACTTGGCTTGCTGTTAGAAACACTGCTGAGGTTATAAAAGCTTACGAGGAAAACATATCCCCCCATAAGCCCTGCCGCTGGGGCTGAGGCTGCACTAGGTACCTGGTTCTCCTGCTGCATGGCCCGTCGCCTGCTCTTTGAGCTGAAACAAAACCTTTTTCCACCGCAAATGGTTTCCTATGGAAAAATCAGGGTTTTGGTTAAATGAAATTATCTGTCATAATAGGGAGTAAAACATTACCATTTCTATTACATCTAATAGAGAGTAAAATGTTACCAGTCGAGTATATGCTCCCAAACTCAAAAAAGTTCAGCCAAAATAATGCAGGTTTTGATATGCTGCCCAATTCAGTTGCATGTTTGTAACATGCAAAATGTTAAAAAAAAAGTAGCATCTGTTCTAGAGGGACCCTCCACCTTCCTATTTTCTCATCAAGCGCTCAGGATCATACCACTGTTTTACTGTTAGCAGGGAAACAAAAAAGTTATGTGGGGTGTTCAGAATCAGCCTTTTTTCTGCTTGTACCTTCATGATAAATTATACTTGGAAGAAAAAGGAAGATATGTGATTGTGGAATTGGGTTGGTTTTTTTTTTACCAGGAAGAAAACAGAGATAATAGCTTTCTTCTGATCTTGAAATAAGCCCTTTTCCCTGGAGACTGCAGGAATAATTTCCTGTATTTTTCCACTAGCAAACCCCTGCTCCACTTGATGCTTTTCAGTGGTGCTCCGTTCTCAGGGGCCACATTCGCCCCTGTGCCAAAGCCCCTCTTCTCTGCCTTCCAGGTTCTTCACTAACTTCACGTAGCTGCAGGAATTAGGTGGCATAACTGAGAAAGGGGCTTTGGTCCTTAGATCTGTAAAGTTTTCTTTTAGCAAGTTGAATATCTTTCATGCTGAAGAAATGAGGTGGAATGGTTCTCTTAAATTCAGATGATGTCTCCTGAAGGACATCACCCCATCTGTGCTCCCCATCCATCTCTTCCTACCCTTCATCCTTCTCCCTGACAACTGAGTCCTGCCCTAAGGATAGTAATAACTTCAGTTTGAATTAAGGAATAACTCTTCCTTTTGTTACCTGTGCCATTTCCAGACTCTCAGTTGATTTCTAACTTTTACCAAGCCTGGAAGCTCTTAAATTACAGAAACGAGAACATACATGAAAACCACAGTACTCTGTTCTAAACAAAGCCCAAACGCATACTCCTCATTTCTTTATAGCACCACAGTGATATATTGAAGCTATTGCCAAAGCACAACTTGACACTGAAGAATGGTCTTTATTAGCAGTACCCCACTGTGTTTCTTGGGAAGGGGAGGTATGAACATCCTTCACACAAACATAAAATGTGAATAATGAAGATCCTTGCAGGTGTGCACTCTCAAAAGAAAAGCACGGATCCAAAAGTGCTGCACGTAACTTTCTTCCCCTGAAAGGGATTAAATGCAGATGGCTCTACCAGGAAAGCTGGGTTTCGCAATAGCAGTCATATAGGATCCTTCAGACTATTTGACTAGTAATTTAAGTTAGGAAAGCTATTTGCAGAATGTGACCTCTGGAATGTAGTTATTGCAGGAATATGTAACATATTATGAGGGAGTGAATTCCAGGACTGAGTTATTTCTGGTAACAATTGAACGATGACAAAAATATTTACAACTAACTTATAAAACAAAAACATTCAAATATTTGTTAAGGCGTTTATTTACAATGAACAATTTCTACAGACCTCATTAGTTTCTACTTAGGAGAGAAATAAATGGATAGAGACTTTGGAAACGATCCTATATGTTCATTTACAAGATACATACAACTCCCATTAATTTCAAACAACAGTGTAATAAACAGCAAAGATTAACAAGACACGCAACCCACAGAACTGCTGCAAGTGCCCTCACACATGCTTCAGCCTTTCTCAAAAGTTCTCCCTTTCTTCACAGCTGGTCTCCATATGAACCAATAGCTCAGTCTCAATGCAGACTCTTACTCTTGTCCAAATAAACCCAAAGCAGAAGTCAGTCAGAACAATGGCACTCTACAGCTCCTTGCACAGGGACACAAAACTGTGCAAGCACAAGGCAGGAGGGAAGATCTTACATACTTCCCACATTAAACTGCCCACCAACTGAAATGCTTCTGTTCTCAACACCAGGTATTGTAAGCCCTGCTGCAAATGGGGACATAAGATTGGAAAGTACTTCCCTGTCCCAGGTCATACAATGCCTTTCCATCTGCACCTTCAAATGAGGTTTGTTTTAATCACACTATTACTCCCTTCTCCCAAGGGCAGAGGTCTCCTTTCAGGGCTGGCATGAGGACTTGACGTTCATTTGTGCTTGTGTCAGAGCTCTCCTTTAGCTTAAACAGCTGTCTTCTTTTTCTTGTGTGTATTTGCTGAAGTGTCTATAGACAGCAATTGAAGCTTTTGTTTTGCTAAGCTAAACAAACCACCAGGCTTTTTAATACTTTTCCCTAACAAGAAAACAACTCCTAATCATTTACTTTATGAACCTAATGACCTGTCTCTGCATCCGTCCCAGTATGAATTGATTTTCCTTGGAAGTAGGTGACTAAACTTCTAGATGACATCTCCTTGGTGTTTAAAAAAGAGCATTGATATTTCTATGTCCTTCCTGGCAATTCATGTTGAGATCACATTTCCCTTTCTTTAAGGGCAGGTCATTCTAGTGACTCAGGGTGAACTTGTGATCCTCTAGTACACAACTAGTGTACTCACATCTTTCCCTTCCCTGGATATGAAAACCAAGCATGGAGATTGCACAAGTCATATTCAGGCTGCCACACCGATTCCTTCCTCTAAAGCTCCCCTCTACCCTCTTCTCCAAACTTGGCTCAGAAACGTGGCTCTGGAGGGATATAGAATATTCCACCCAAAACAAATCTTCACCTGTGAGCACCTCCCAGTTGTCAACTTACAGACTTTAATGTGTGCCACATCTACATTTTTCCCTTTTTCTCTTCCACGCATGCTATCATGATCAGGGGGCTGGAGCTCTTCTGCTATGAGGACAGGCTGAGCAAGTTGGGGTTGTCCAGCCTGCAGAAGAGAAGACTATGGGGAGACATTATAGCCCCTTCCAGTACCTAAAGTGGGGGGCCTACAGGAAAGATGGGGAAGAGCTCTTTATCAGGGAGTGTAGCAACAAGAGGAGGTGTAACGATTTTAAACTGAAAGAGGGTAGATTTAGATCAGATATTAGGAAGAAATTCTTTACTCGGAGGCTGGTGAGACACTGGAACAGGTTGCCCAGAGAAGCTGTGGATGCCCCATCCCTGGAAGGGTTCAAGACCAGGCTGGATGGGGCTTTGAGCAACCTGGTCTAGTGGGAGGCATCCCTGCCCATGGCAGGGGGGGTTGGAACTTGATGATCTTTAAGGTCCTTTCCAACTCTAACCATTCTATGATTCTATCTGACACTTCCTCAAAAACAGGCTTCCCACCCACCCTGCTCACCCCTGTCTTGTCAGAACAACATCCAGACATCAGCCCCTGCATTCAGTCATCCATGGAGTCAGGTTTGCTACTGCCCCAGGGCCAGCCTTGGGTGCTTTTCCTAGTACCAAGAAAAAGGACAAGTGCATCACTCCCAGACACGACATTCTCGACTGCTCTGCCCTCTTCCCGCTACACTAAAAAATACAGAAACAACATAATAAAGTCCTGCTCAAGCAATGCCAGTTACATATTTCATTATTTTAGGGAAAACATTTTTCAGTAGCTAAAGATAGTCCTTGGGTTTTATGTTATTTACTTAAGTGCATGTTGAGCAATCTAACCTTAGCTCAGATAAACAAATTATCCTAGGGAAATTTTAGTGCAATCGTCTGTCTTCCCTGGGAGAAAGTCGTGCCTCAGAAGCTTTCAGTTAGAAAGCAGTAAAAAAGGAATTTAAAGTGCAGCTGACTATAAATTGCGAAGCTGATCTCAGTCTCCCATTTTACAGTTATTTATTTCTTTTGACTGTGAGCATCCCAAAGGTGGGAGGTGAATCGAGACCCTGAGCATAACTGAAATCAATCTCTTGATTTCTCAGGCCATTTGCAATGGCTCGGTCTATACCTCCTAAGCAGAAGGTCTATACCTTTTATACTAAGCAGAGCAGCAGCCCTATTGAGCTGGGACTCCTCTGCAGCGCTTGCACCGTTCCTTGCAAACTGCTTCTGTGTTTAATTCACCCTGGCACCGAGACGCATCAGAAAGGACTCTGCTTACCCTTTCATAACCCAGCAGCCTGTCATTGAACACAACTGCTTAGACCATGCCCAAAACCCGCCTCTTGGAGAAGCATTTTCGGTTTTGTACAAAACACCCAGAAGCTACTGTTGTCTTTTCTCTCAGAGCCACTGCTTTAGTCAGCATCCAAACCAGCTGAAGTCTGGGCTGCTCTGTCTCCACCGGGAGAAAAACACACCAAGTGCTTTGTGCTGCAGCCTTCCCGGCAAGACACAAAACTCTTTAAGCTGTACCCATTTTCAGGCTGCAACGTCAAACCAGATGTGGGACCAGATTTACTGTAAAAGGCTCCTTCTGGGCCATGAATCTTCCAGCAAACCTCTAATACCCTGAGCACAATTTGAAGCAATTATTATAGCTTCGCTCGGAAGCCCAGCGAGACTTATCATTTCACATATTTTTGACACAAGCCCTGAAACTCAGTGGATGGTTTTACTTTTTGGTATCTGTTGGCGCTTCAAGACAGCTTCATTCCCTCAACAGAGAAATGAACTCAGTGCATGGAAATGCGAGGGAGACCCAAGGCAAACAGTTTGTACCTGGTTTCAATATCTCTACATTTGGGATTCTTTTAATGTAGATTTTTGTTCTGATGAAAAGGGAAAAGGCTTTTTGGAGTGTTTGGTGGGGTCAAACCCAAGCCCCTGAAACACAGATCTGTCTGAAACAAAAGTTTTTCAGGAAAACCAAAGGAAGCTGTCCTCAAGAGCTCACTGATGCAAATGCAGACACCCATGAAGTGTAGTTTATGTTTCTTAGGACCAAGTCTCTCTAGTTCCTTCATCTTTATTGCTGTAATTATTCAAGGTTTGTACCGGGGATCACTTTACATGTATCTATGTAATGTACAGGCCAGGGGGAGAGGTAACAGTTTTTGACGGCACTAAAAAAAATATAAGCTGAGAATCAATCCTGATGCAAACAGACTCTGCACTTTATATTGCCAAGGAGAAGAGGAGAGAGAAGGTATTAACAGGGTGCCAGAATACCTTATCAGAGACCACACTCCATGGCAGAGCTGGGAAAAAGAGCCTCAAGCCTTTCAGCTTTCAGTCCACTACCTTAACCATCTACACCACCTTTATGAACCCCCCAATTTACACTGGGATGGCGCATACAGCTCTCCCTGAGTATGTCCTGCTTGCAAGCTTCATCACCGGCAAATTTACATTAATGCAAATCTTGGAGGGAGGAAAAGAAAGACACAAACTAGCCCCAGTGAGAGGCTTGCTCTGTTAAGCTTAATGAGCTAGGGAGTGCTCCAGGAGCAGCGCAGGGTCTGCAAACCCCAGCTCAGAGAGGCTCAGGGCTAACGAGGACTGCCTGCCGTGGTGGCTGGCAGTGAAAATGAGAAAGGAGCAAGATGCAAAAGTCCTCGAGCCTGCTGCAGTAATGGTTTTAAACTGAAAAAACATGCTTCAGCCGTGCAATGAGAGGAGTTTAGGGACTCCTCGGTATGACCAATACGGAGAGACCAGTTACTGAGCATTGTTTGCATGACAGACATTAGTGCCTTTCTCCTGAGATAATTAGATTTTGCCCTCCCTGCTTACTGAGGCTGGCAGAAGGGCAGCATGGTTGAACAGCCTTTGCTCGACAGCTTGTTCCTCCTGGCCCTGGAAAGCCTCAGCATTGTATTACATCTGTTGTTTCTCTAAAAATTACTAGCACCTGTGGTCAGGACAACCAGAACACCTGTAGCAATGTCTCAGAGGAGGCAGGAGCTTCCCTCGTGCTCCCTTCTCCATTAGAGTTCTTTGCTTTATGACTGATGGTAATTTTGCCATTGAAGAAAAGTGTTGTTCACCAAATCATACTTTCCTGCTTTGTGGGTTTAGACAAATGGCCAGGCCAGGCCAGCTCCACTCCAATGAAGGGGTGCACGCCAAACCTCCATCACTCCCAATGCCTACCTGCATGGAAAGGAAAACTGTCTGCAGCAACCCCAGTATCCCTTAATATTTTTTTTTTTCCAGGTAACTCAGGTTCTTGGCTTCTTAATCATTTGTGATTAAGAACAAGAGTGAGGGTGGTCCTCAACCACTGAGGGACTTATTGCCCATGACCATAATCCATGGAGGTGCTGAGCTTTGGAAGACAGCAGCTATCTCACCACTGGGCTGTGGCATGGAAAGCTCAAAGCCCGCTATCTGACTTTCCAGAGCTACAAAGCTCTTTATTCGCACCGAAGCAAGGTTAGAAATATCCTCAGGAACTGGGACTGCCAAGTAAATCATCATAATAAAATGAAATTATTACTCAGGATAGCTCCCCCGAATCTGGTGCCTGAACGACAGCCACAGACAACCATTAAGCTCTCCCCGTGGGCTCCCTTATTGAAGGAGCACTCAGCCTGAATATCTGAGAGATCCTGTCGAGAAACAGAGTTTGCCAAGCAGAGAGGAAATGACTAAAACCGGAAGAAAAACATTTGTGGTTTCTCTCTTTTACAAGAAAGAGGGGAGATGGAGTAAAAATGTACTCCTACAACCAAGCCCTCGCTAACGAGCCAATGGGCAGACGAGGTTTTCTCAGGCTACGTTAACCTTACGGAGGACACCAGAAAGGTGATGAGAAGGGTCGGCGGAGGGCATTAGGAGCTGTGTCCCTGGCAAGGTAAGTGCCACCCGATGAAGCCGCTCCATTGCCATTGCTGGTGCTTTGTAGAGCCGCTGCTGTCTAATAACTGAGCCTGAGCTTGCAAGTCTGTCAACAGTCGGGTCCCTCTTCATTTAGACACGCAGTGACCTTCTTGATTTTTTGAGGAATCCTACCAATTAATTTGCACTCTGCTTGTTAAAGGCTAAATTATTTGCCGTTGCACACCCACGGGCTTTTTCTTTTATGATGAAATAATACTTTCTGGCTGACAACTGAACATTGCAATTTACCTCCTCTGACTATTTGGACTGCTGGTAAGTTCTTTAATGAAGACGCGTTTCATGAGAAATCAGACAGGTCCTGCCTCATTTCCCAAGGCAGATAAGGGAGCTGGCTGGCAGCCACCCCCTTGTTTGCAGAGTTGCCACTCCTGGGCAAGACGGGGCCAAACCCCAGGCACCTGCCCTTTGCCAAGAGGAAACACATTATAAACTCTTCTGGAAAAAGCCTATCCTTACCCTAAATTGTGAATTGCAACACAGATCGTCAGCTCTTAATTATACTATCGATTGTATTTATTGAACAGGTAGTTTCGTTTTTCCTTTTTAGTGTTGAATACACAGTAAAACCTGCTTCAGTCAGTCTTGGATGCATCAGAACATACTGGTAGTTCTCCAAACAGAGGTTTAGGATGTGAGAAAGCTAAAAGATAGTTTTAAGATAGAGTTTTAAAGACAAAAGAAATAATTCTTTGCAACTGCAGACTCCACCTCAGGAGTCATTCCTATTCATTCCTAGGCTTTCTAGCCTGTAGATTTTCACGTGATTGAATTTTAATCATGATTTTTTTTGCTTTATTTAGGAACTGATAGGGACCGAGAATTGTAACATGATTGCTGCTTTGCTAGTCTGTAGTGTTTGTTGGGCAAGGTGTTTCCTAATGCTAGTGGTAGTTAAGAAGCAAAAAAAAAAAAGGAAAAAAAAAAAGCATCTGCGAACGTTATTTGAATAACGACTACCAAGCTGTGTCAGCAGTACGTGCCGCGCTCTTTCACTCTCTGCAGCTGTTCACAACTGGTCTGTGATTGTACAGAGCCCAAGTATGATTTCTCAGGAAATACTAAACATGGTGACTCGCACCAGGTAGTCCAGCCTCTTTGAGATACGGCATTCAGGGTGCGGTAGGATATGACAATAGGATATGATTTAAGTCACATTGTGTATTGTAAGCAGAAAATGAGTCGTTCTGTCCTCTTTTGGCCTATTTGAAGGAATAATTTCCCAGACTAAAAAATATGCTTGGGTAAGAATGTTTGTAGTGTAAATTCAGCCAAGTAATTTACAACACTGTGATTTTTTAAAAGAGGGACTATTACTTCTACTGCACTGAACAGTTCCCTTGTACTTCTGTTTTTGAGATCTGTCCTTAAGCTGCCAGGAGGACAAAGAAAGGTTGCAGACACCCGTGTAGCAGCCAAGCCTCACTTAAAGCAACTCTCAGCAACCTCACTGTAGGTTGCTGAAGTCCATATCTACCAGCTGCAGATACAACAACCCTCTCTAAGCCCAGGAAATAACACAGAGAATATCCAGCTCAGTGCTGAGGCTTCCTCTGAAGCAACATTGCTTCACAGGGTCAGTTAAAAAAGTTAACTATGCTGGTAAAAGCATCACATAAACAGTAGGCAAAGCTTGACCAAGGATGGGCATGGGAGTGCTGTGCTGAGGCTAAATGTCTGGAACATGAAAATTTTTTGTCTGCTTCTCAGGAAAACAAAACAAGGCTGATAATAGCAACTGGTGTTTCATCAGACAAAGCCACATTGCCTCTCCTCCAGAGCCAGAGTCCCACTGTGGCTTAGAGGGTTAGCCTACACGTGATAGAAAAAGATAAGTGGGACATGTTGGGTCCAAGCTTTGAAGGTTGGTGAGACACAATGCTTCACAGCAGGACCATGCAAGATTCAGGCCTGTGACAGCGGAGGTGAGAGGAGTACAAATAGGGAAGGAGGAATCTGGTGTTTCAAGGGAGAAGGGGGATGAGGAAGGGTGAAGTAGTTTGGGGAAGGTAGGGGATTCTCCATCACCCTCCTAACAGTCCCCCTGAACTCCTTCTGCCAGTCGCCCTGCCCATCCTTTCCCCAAAAGTGAATTTTCTCCTTACCACTACACCATGCATTTTGATCTCCATGGTTTCCCAAAGAGAGCACAAACCTGAAGGGGCTATTACATAAAAATGTAACTGATTGAATCATAGAATCATAGAATCATAGAATTTCCCAGGCCGGAAGGGACCTCCAAGGGTCATCTAGTCCGACCTCCCCGCAGTCAGCAGGGACACCCCCAACTAGACCAGGTTGCCCAGGGCCTCGTCGAGCCTCTCCTTGAATATCTCCAGGGATGGGGCCTCAACCACCTCCCTGGGCAACCTGTTCCAGTGCTCCACTACCCTCACAGTAAAGAACCCCCTTCTAATCTCCAATCTAAATCTGTTCCCCTCCAGCTTGAAGCCATTTCCCCTCGTCCTGTCACTACAGGCCTTTCTAAACAGGCTCTCCCCAGCCTTCCTGTAGGCTCCCTTCAGGTACTGGAAGGCTGCTATTAGGTCACCCCGGAGCCTCCTCTTCTCCAGGCTGAACAACCCCAGTTCCTTCAGCCTGTCCTTGTAGCAGAGGTGCTCCATCCCCTTGATCATCCTTGTGGCCCTCCTCTGGACCCTCTCCATCAGGTCCATGTCCTTCTTGTATTGAGGGCTCCAGACCTGCACACAATACTCCAGGTGAGGTCTCACCAGAGCAGAGTAAAGTGGCAGAATCACCTCTCTGGACCTGCTGGCAACGCTTCTTTTGATGCAGCCCAGGATGCGATTGGCCTTCTGGGCTGCAGCTGCCCACTGCCTGCTCATGTCCAGCTTCTCGTCCACCAGCACCCCCAAGTCCCTTTCCTCAGGGCTGCTTTCCAACACCTCACCCCCTAGTTTGTATTGGTGGCGAGGATTGTTCCGGCCCAGGTGCAGAACCTTGCACTTGCTCTTGTTGAACCTCATGAGGTTCACCTGGGCCCACCTCTCCAGCCTGTCCAGGTCCCTTTGGATGGCATCCCGTCCCTCTAGTGTATCGACAACACCACACAGCTTGGTATCATCCGCAAACTTGCTGATGGTGCCTTTAATTTCCCTGTCTATATCATTGATAAAAATGTTAAACAGCACTAGCACCCCCCTAAAGCACTAAACCACGTATCTATCCTCCTGAGGCCAAACATACGGGCTTCCTCTGCTCCTGGAGAGTTTGCTCCCAGTAATCAAGATGGGCTAATTGATAATGATCGCTAAGATTATTCCATAACTACTCAGCATATTTTTGATTATAGGTTACAAGTTGTTTTTTTAAAAAACAAAATAATTTTCATTACCTTTCTCTCTCTGAGTGCTCTACCGTAGAAGCTTAGTGGCAGGCATTTTATCAGAAGCAGCGTACTTTAAGCAAATATTGGCATTGTAAAGAAATTTTAAAGTTGTAATTTCAAGAATCAAAACTGGAAATTATTGTTCTTGGTACTCAGTGGAAAAACAATTTGAATGAATCAAATACTAACCAAAGAGTATATCATGAATACCAAATACTTAAAACACTCCCAACAATGTCTGGGGAATAGCCTGAGAAGCAGAAACTCTTCTGTGTCTGAGTGCTATAACATGTGGTACAATATATGCCATTACTTGGTTTGAAGTACATAATTGGCTGTGCTCAGACCCTCTGACATCCCACCTAAGACCAAATCAACAGTTTGCCTCTGTCAGCAGTAAAAAAGAGATCTAAACAAACAGATTCCCAGGAGATTTAGGAGGGCAGTATATTATAGGGCAGAAACTAGTGATCTTCAATTAATCTTTGCAATTCCGCTCACTTAAAACTCGGTGGTTGCATCTACATGGCAGGCAAGAAAAAAACAAAAGCTGTAGGTGCAACATGCCCCATAATTGATCCACCCCATAGTCTTGTTGGAGAGACTCTCAAGATACTGCATAGCTATCTTCCCTGAGGTAAGGAGCAAGCAGGGATCAAACCCAGATGTATATTTGTGTTCTTCCCTCTGTCCAATTACTGATTAAAATCCTTCTGAACTACACTGGGCTCCCTGCCCGAAAGGGCATCCAAGCAAGTACCCCTTGCTGCATCTTCTACTTGTCTTTCATAGAAAGCCTAGTCTTGGTTTCTGGACCTTACTTGTTGTTATGGAAATGACTACAATATCCATGCATTCAGCATGAGCAGGGAAAGCTGCAAAGGATTTTGTGGCCTTTAGGGATGCTTAAACCAGAGCTGGTCTAAGCTCTGCAACATTTTCCCCTTCTCTAAGGTAGCTTCTAAACCTGTTGGCTTCCTCTCGCTGGTTGTCTGCTGCTAGACAGGGACTGAAGGGCTCTTCTAGAGGGTGACAAGGAGTAATAGAGACTGAAACTTCTGAGGAGACGGTATTTGTTCATGTCATCATGGAAAGAATTAAAGAAGGAAAAAGGAGTCTTATTTTATAAAATCATGTGAACTGCGAGAAATTACCTCCCTCGTAGGCTGAGGGAGGCTTCCTTGGCTAACTGGGCACCAGTGTGTCATTTCTTCATGAGTTTCACATGATTTGTTAAGACACATGATGGCCTGGTGCGGGAACTTGGCCATAGGGGAGTAGGTGTCCCTGAAGCACCCACATCCCCATCCTTTGCCTCTAGGCCACAAGAAAACAAATCTGCTTTCACTAACACTTCATCTCCTGCTGTTTGTTTCACCAGTGCCATCTCTATCAGTGCAGATGAACTTGCTTGCCAATACAGCATCTCTAAATATCTCACTCGGGAGACCTCAGCTGAACTTTATTTTGCCTGATATTACTCTTGTATGGCTTTCTAAAAATAAGACACCCTTGTGTAACGATAGCACTGATTGTTTCTACTCACCTTTCTGATTCAAAGGAGTACAAAAATAATTTTCTTTTCCTAAGCCACAACCAAACAGACCATTGTTGAAGAAAAAGGAAAGAAAATGCCTAAGCTGATTTTCTACCACAATAATTGGCGACTTTGACCCCTGCAACCTGGTTCAAATATCAGACAAGCTATCTTGCGAGCTGCACACCCTCAATGCTGTGCTGTACTCTTCTTTTAAGCATAGCTACTCAGAGTAAGAAGCATCACTGATGATGAACAATCCTACGTGTATCTCCTAGGAGGAGCTGTGCTTCAGAAAGCCCCTCTGAAAACAAAACTTCCTCCTTGCTCTAGCATTAGCAGTTTGATGCTGATAGACATGAGTAGCAAATCATGCTGTTCCCACACTAATTAAACAGCAAATTAAAGGTGGCACAAAGCTAGGACTCCTGTTCCTCCCTGCCCAAGCCTCACAACAACATCCCTCTTGACCCAGGATGCCTTGATTTGATGTGAGGGAGGAGGTTTTATAGTCATTTAAGCCTCTCTGCAGGTACACAGCTCACTTTGCAGCCCAGCTAGGGACGTGTCCCTCTTCAATACAGATGAGAAAAGGGCTCCTTTTTTGCCGTTAGCAAGACAGACATTCTTCAATTTATTTTATGGCTACAGATGACATGGCTGTCTAAAGGCACTACGGAGAGGAGAAGAGAGGAGGAGAAAAGCCAGCGTGGGGGTGGAGAGCCGCCGCTCTGCCCCTCCTTTTGATGTGGTCTCTTTTAAAGGTCACCCACTGGGACGCAACATCAATCAAAGTATTTTTGTAAAAACACAGCAATCCCAATGAAGATTTATATAACACATTTGTACTATAGCTCTTGGTTCCTTTTTCTTAAATTACTTAAAGCAATATAATAACTTTTGCAGGCATATAGTGGGAGACTGCCAACATTTCAAACATTTCCTTGATGTAGGATGATCACAATTGAAAGGAATGTGAATTTTATCCAGCCGTCGGTAAGGTTGTTTTCCTTAATCCCTGAGACTAAATCATTGGATAGCTTTTGGCCTCCAAACTAAATCTTAATTGAGACTTGCTGTCATTTAGGTTACCATGCGACTCTCCTAACCAGAGCACCAAGGGGCCACCTTTGAGGAAGGACAGGGACCCTTAGCACTAATTACTGTGAGCTGATTGTGCAAGAGAGCTCTTCAATACTTAGAAAGAAGCGATCAAAGTTTCTTTTCAGTATTAAAATTTCTTTGTTTGAAGTCCTCTCCTAGTCACTCCTGTGAACGGTCTAACTCTGCCAGGATTCTCACAGACTGGAAATAAATCTTGTGGTCTGTGTCCCAGGGTGCTGTCATTTCGCTTTGCATTGCACACACACACAGGTGATTTTTTCCCCTCCTCAATGTGAGAATTCATGCTCCATGGCATCCCTCAGGCAACATGAGGGATGGTCTGGAGGTGTTTAGCTTAGAGGGAAAACCCAGGAGCACTCATAGTTCTTTGCAATTAGTCTTGGTGAGAAGCACTAAATGGCAATGCAAAGGCTTAGCTTTAACCAGGATTTTAGCCCCAAGCATCAGGTAGACTAGTAATTTAGACTGACTGTTCAGGTTCTGCTAGTGTTGGTGAATACAGACAGGCCATTTTTCACCCTGAAACAAGTAAGGAAGAGATGAAATCCAGGAACCTCTGGAGGGACCCATTTCTCCCTTTTCAGAAGGGCTGCGGATTGCTAGCCTGGGACTTCATTGCAATTAAAATTGGGTCAGAGGCATCTGAGTTTCTGAATCATGGCTTCTCCCTTTTAAACAGCCAGTGCAACTCATTCCTCCTTCAGGAGGGAGTTACAAGGTTGAACGCAACAGTAGGTGCACATCCTGCTCACAGGGCACTACCAGGTGCTGAAAAGAAGATAAAAACGCCATACCCAACCAGCCTGAGCATCTCAGCACTGCACAGCTTTCATTCCAACCAGTGCCACCATCTTCCAGAAACACAGAATCATAGAATCGTCTAGACTGGAAGAGACCCTCAGGATCATTGAGTCCAACCATCTACCCTACTCTAAAGTTCTCCCCTACACCATATCCCTTTATTTGAGCTGTTGAGAGTTCTCACATCAGATTCTTACCTCAACTTAGTATCAGGATTCAGCTAAATAATGAATCCCAGCAAGCATTTTACGTTAGGAACATATTTCCAATAAATACCGATGGATTTTTGATTTTTTGATGCTCTTCTAAATGCATGGCTTAACAGTAATTAATAATAAGAGTGACTGCTACTTCCTAGCACAGCTCTCAATCCCTACAAAACTTCTGCCAAAATCCTACTAATTGAATACTACAGGTTGGGGAGCAACTGCCTACTGCAAGGGACATCAGAGCCCTGGCAGAGAGTTGGCTACACGTGTCCTAGCAGCACACACCAGAGCAATGAAAGCTGACAGAGCACTGGGCTAACAGAGCTAACACAGCCTGAAGGTTTGGGGAAGTAGTGATTCCCCTTCAGTTGTGGTGTCATGAGACAGTGTATCTAGACACCATGTCCAGTTTCACCCCCCCAGTACAGGAAAGACACCCATAAACTAGAGTGAGTTCAGTGGGCACAGCTGGAGCATGTAACCTGTGATGAGGGTCTGAGGGACCAGGGCTCATTCAAACTGGAGAAGTGGTGGCTTTGGGGTGATCTGTCAGCAGCCCTACAGTACCTGTAAGAAGGTTATCATGAAGACTGAGCCAGGCTCTTCAGAGGTGCATGGTAAGCAGACAAGACACAAAGGTTGTAGGTTGAAACTGGGGAGTTTCTGACTTGACATGAGGAAAGTAATTTTCCCCATGAGGGCAGTCATGGAGCAGAGCAAGTCACCCAGAGAGACCATGAAGTCTCCAACTTTGGAGGTTCTCAAGACCAACTGGACAAAGACCTGAGTGACCTGGACTGATCCCATAGCTGGCCCTGCTTTGAGCAGGAGGTTGGGCTAGATGAGCTCAAGAGGTCCCTTTCCTACCTGAATTATTCTGAGATTCTCATACTGTAAACTGTCATTTCTCATTGAAGGTATAGAAACATTGTCAGTCATTATTGGATAGCTCTTGAGAGCACACAGGGCAGTTAAACTATAATAACCTGTGGGTCTTCTCTCCAATAGGATCATATCTATTTAAAGATCTTCTGAGGCAAGAACTCAAAGGTTATCATCGTTATAACTATGTGAGTGGTCATGACTGAATGCTGATCTGCCCAGATCTGGTCTGGAGCCAAGTGGAAAGTTTGAGGGTACACAGCAGCTGACTTGAGATGTAGATAATCCAAACATGAACTCATTATTGGCAACTTAATTATTCTCTATGAAAAAACCTTAAATCCACATCCCTAGGCAGAAAGCTAAAATAGGTTGGACTGATTAGTGCCAAAACACATTTACTCTCCCCTGACTACAAAGGGAGTCTGACTACCCCAGATACAGCTGTGTACAGTGCATGCCTGTAACGTTAAATGGGATGGATCCTCTCCCTATTAACTTCAGCCGGGAGGTGGATTGTGCTTGGAGCCTATCAAGGTCAGCACAGTCAGACTCAGAAGTAAAATATACAAACTCCCTGCAGAAATACATTTCTGGTGCATTTTTAGAGTTTTACTCCCACAGCTTCGTGATTGTAACAGTAATTGGGGAGATTTTTTTTCCTTCTTGACTATCATCGGTGGAACAGTCTTGAGGACTGTAAGACACTGGGTGAAATTTCATAGTGAAAAACATGAGGAAAGCAGAGGAGAAAAATAACAGACTCTACTAGCACATCTTACAAGTTATGAATGCACTGAGGGATCTAATAACTTTCCGCTGAAGCCTACGTGCGTTGTGCTGGGCTTCTCCCCAAGATCTCAACCCAGGCAACACGAGCCTGTCCTCATGTGCTGCAGCAGTGGAAAAGTCTGGTGCCACCTTCCAGGGTACCAGGGGAGATGCTTCCAGCAGATGGGGGTGAGCTGCCCAGGCTGCGGGGAGCCTGAAGAAGTTGGGGTTAACTCTGTAGTTTCACAGCCTGTTTCTGTTGGCAGAAGCAGGAGGCCACAGGGTGAAGTGAATCGAAGACGCCGATCTGGGTTAAAAATAACAGCGTGGGAGGGGAGGGAGGCTGGATGGAGAGGAGAGCAGGGCAGCAGCTGGCTCTGCTCCCAGCCAGGCAAATGCCCAGGAGGTGGTAGCAGTCGTGGGGAGAGGGGGATGAAGGGTGGGACCACTGCTCTCGATAGCCACCAGCTCACACTGGTAAAACCCCAGAGAGCCAAGCCTGGGCAAGGGAAGGTGGAGGAGGATCCGACTGCTGCCCAAAAACACCCCCAGTGGGGAAACGTGGCAGAAAAGAATGAGCAACTAAAGATAAAAGACACTATTGTTCCCACACCCTGAAAATGTGTTTATGCTGGGCAGTAATACATTTAAGTTGGAAATTAGAATGAGGTTTCATTTCCTCTTCATTTCATTTCTTTTCTTCAATCTTCAGCATTTTTGCCTCCACAAAGAAAACAATGCCCAAACCAGAATCCCTTTGGCATCCACCCACCGTTAGCACTCCCTGAAAAACGACTGTTTTGCAGCATCCCACCCAGCATCCTGGTGACAGGCAGAGCCACAGCAGTATAAGGATGTAAATGACAAACAGGTCTCAGAGAAGCAATAGGTTGCATTAGACGCACTGAGATTGACAAAACAAAAGGCAAACTTCCAAGTACACAGGTCTGAAGAAATGCTGTGTGTCCAAATCTTACTTGTTTGCTCTTAGTGAATATGCCAGCCTACTGGAAATTGTGGACAGCCCCTATCAGCCTTCCCTCTTTTTTCAGGGTTGTTTAGTTTCCAGCTCCCACCATCCATATTTCCATTTCATTTTACTTAGTTTTATAGGGGCTGATCATTCCGTTCTTCCTATGTGTACTAACCCACTTCCTGGCACCCACTACCTTTATACCCACATAATGGAGCTCATAAGAAAAAGCATTAAATTGGGAGAGAGATGATCAGGAGGGACGGTGTGAGCCATAAAGGTCTTCCATGCAGCCAAGACACTTGTAATTGGGAAATCCTTCACTAACACATCAGTCCCTCAATATTCAGGTCTCATCTCTAGCTTTCTCCCTGCGTGTTTCCCCCCATCTCCTCCTGCTGGTATGGGGGGAGACTCCCCACCACTTGTTCTCTGAGTAGCTGGCAGCAGCCATGCAAGAAATGGTAGCTTGTGCTGCAGATGTAGCCACAGAAAAACACACATTGACAAGCCATACATCTAGGAACACCCCCCACCCAAAGGGAGGTATTACAATTACCATCATTAGCTGCTGCCTAACGTGGCTCTCGACTCCCAAACACCCGGCAGAAAATTGAGATCCATTTCAGACACTCTTTTCCCACTTTTGGAAAGTAGCTTTGCAATTCTTGTGCAATTACTCAGGAAAAAATAAAAAATAAACTCAATTATCTTCTCCTTGAATCATGCCACTTGTTGGCTGAGTGCTGCCGAGCACCAGTCTGAATTCCCCGACCGACCCAAACGAGACAGCTCTGTGGAAAGCTGACATGGTGTTTGGGAATGCCAAGCCAAGCAAGCAAACAGTTTATCAAAACAAGCTTTTCTAAATCTGTCCCATGAAGCAGAACAAACATGTGGGCAATGCCACTGCTACGAAAGGCAAATATGTAGAGCCAGTCCTGAAACCTGCTTTGTACTTTGGCTCTAGCCAAAAGTGTGCAAATGAATATGTTACAAAAATCACCCCATCAAAATTTTTGATCATAGTGAAGGCCCCAGGGTAGACACAGTCCTACTAATATCACAAGTCCTTCTGCTTTATTCCATCTGGGAAATTAATGTGATCTATAAATGGATGTAAAGTCAAGGTTCTTCCAGCCTCCCAAGAAGTCAAAGTACATCAAACAAACATGAGATGTTGCTCATTGCCTGTGCAAAATGCCTCAGCTCTGCAGTGTTTGTGCTGGAAATAAGAGGAAGACCTTACAGAAGGAATCAAGAGGCTTTTTGAGTGTATTTGTGCTGCAGGCACTTATTCCTAGCCCACGGCACCTTAAGCAGGGTTGTTCAGGTACAAAGCACTCACATACAGGATGGATGCTCACACACACACACATTTCACTGCAGCATCGCAGCTCACACATGCCAGACAAGCTTCATAAATTGCCCACGCTGACCTCTGTGGTGGTAGAGGCAGATCATTTATGAGAAAGCCAGTTATCTCTACACTGAGCAATGACCCTCTACGCCTCTCTCATTCAGCTCCTGTCTCCCTGAGAGATTAGTGAACCTCCGCCCCTCAGTCCTGCTTTAACCCCACCACACATCACACTCTCCAGAGTGCAATTACTTTATATAAACCATACCATGAAGACCGATGTCCCTGACAGCCTACTCCTTTCAGTCCCCTAAGTTAGCAAGGAATAGATTTTTAGGCTGCATATGCCGCCTAAAATAAAATGCCTCCTCCTGCATCCAAGTGCAGCCAAATGTCTAACATCTCTGTTCCTACTGCACCTGTGGATGAAGGTTGGTGATGGCGATTCTCACTTCGCACTGCTACAAACCCACACTTTCAGCCACTGACAGTTTCCTGCTGTCCCAAAACCAGGATTCAGATCCCACAGTAGAAGTTCACCAAAAAGTCCCACAAAAAGTTCATCCTGATCTAGGCCTTCTGACAAATATGCATGCGGTACATCTGTTACCTCTCAGTCTTTAAAGTATCTACGTACAGTTTGCCTCATACTGTGTTCTACATTATTCCTAATCTGATGATATACCAAATTTGAAACGCAGTTGTAAATTGACATAAATATGTGGTGCCTCATGGACCCATGTAAGAGCCAGCCTGGTATTTGCCTTTGCATTAAGAACTTTATTCTTTCACTGCCCCCTTGAAAGGCTGTCTTACACTCAAAAACTCAAAAAGTTTTACCTTTACTCAGTATTTGCAGTGTTCAGAAGTACAACAAACCCACTAGCAACATCCTGAGTGTGGAAGCATAAAAATAATCGGCAGCCAGGAGGTGAAAGGGATTATTAGATCCCGATTTCATCCTTGTTTGTGTTTCGAACAGATTTGAGATACTGACCCAAAGTCTGGTTTCACTTCTGTCCGGGGAATTTAATCACTAGGATAGCATAAAGCATCCATAGGGCCAGACTGTCCTCCCTTAAGGTCCCCACATCGCTACCGCAGAACCACCCCAGCGACTCTTCTGCTGGCTCTTCTCACCCATTACAGCTCCTGAGCACAACATGCCCTAAGTTAAGGAGATGGGGGGTACCCTGCTGGCTTTAACACACATCAGAACAGCAGTGAGTTGGCAGAGAACTGGATGGCTGCTTGGTAGTTAGTGGCAGTGTCCCCGAGGAGCTTCCTGCGTGGCTGGCAAGCTGAAAGGTGACACTTGGTGCCTGCTCTGCCCTCTCCACCTGAGATGCTCAGATCAAAGTTTCCCTGCACCGCTGCCCACAGCAACAGACCATTTGATCATTTCCAGGCATTCAGTGTTTTCGTGCCAAACTGCTAAAATTATGTGGGAGAAATCGGTTCTCTCTGTCTAGAGCCACTGAAACCAGTAAATTCACTTTGGCTGACCTGCTTGAACTATTAACGGCTGTGGTATTTTTGTCACAACACTTGTGCCTCACACAAACTCTTGTTTACCAGTACCCTATATTTTTGAAAAAGATGCAGTGCCTCCTTAGCCCTCATGTACCAGGCAAGCCCCACATCCTGAGTGAAGTGGTTAGCTGCTGACGCCGAAAGCAAAAGGCATTTTTAGTTGCCTGTTTTCTAATCTGAATTTGTCCACCTTCAGCACCAAACCGCCTTGCTATATCCAGAGATAGTTTGCAATTATTAATTATCCCTTTGCTTTCAGGAATATAAAATCTCTTCTTTGCCAAAATGAATTGATTTAGCTTCTCTTGCCTCTCTTTAGACAGCATGGTTCAACCTATGCTTGTGCTGCTCGGCCCTTCTCTGTTCTCTGCCCATCTGTCAACATCCTTTTAAAAGCGTAAACACCAGGAGCAGGCTCAATATTTCAGTAATGGTCTCATTAATGCTGCACACATGGAAATACCACCTCCTTGACCTTTACTCAGCAATCTGCTCTAATCCAAGATGGTAGCATTTGCTTTCAGGTATACTGTATCACGCAGGGAGCACGTGTTTAGCTGATTATCCATTGTAACAACGAGCCTGACTGAGTCACTGGTTTCCAACACATGGTCTCCAGTCAATGGCATGGCTCTAAAAGTACATTTAAGGTCTGTACGTACCTTGAAGTTGACCGAAGATTTAAATATTTATTATTTTATTTTATGAGATTAGTTTACCAGGCAATTCAGAAGACCCTGAAGAACAGTTCTGTCCTTGACATTTTCCTTTATTACTTCATTGACGGTTGCATCATCATCATCATTATTGTCTTTCCCTAATGAAATACAACACGTGCTTTCATGTCAAAAGACGAGTGACTGAATAGGTCTAAGCCTTTGTTATATCTGTCAGGAACATCATTCTGAATGCTTCCTCATTTATAATTACTTTAAAAAGTGTAACTATTAGCCAGATTGCAATTCATTTGCTGTCTTTAATTAGTGTTACACATTTACAGTTTTGGGTTTTATCCAGAACATCATGTGGAACAAAATTATATGCCTTATAGAAATTTCAAGAGATATATGTTTAAGTAGATATCAAACCCCTTACCTCTAGGAACAAAACAGGTGGCATTTTACAAAAATTACACTGCAATTATTTGACAAAACAGTTTTCATAAAACTGCATCAATTGCCATGAATTACCTTCTTCTAACCCCTTCCTAACTTCAACTCCGTATCAGCCTTCCTGTGATTTGCCCCAGAACTTACCAGATTACCACCTGCTCTTCAACTATTTCAGTCATCCCTCCCATCTTTTCCATATTTGACCCCCCTCGCTGGTCTTGGGTTCAATGTCTTGACAACTGACTTCACTATTTTCCTATTCTTAGTGCTGAAATATGACAAAGGTACGGGTGCAGTAAACAAGAACACATTTTTCCTCAGACCTCAGCAGAGAAAACTGCGATTTTGTCTTGGTCGTTCTGACTTACTCTACATGTTGTCCCCTCTGCTGGGTTAGAAATGAAATTTCTATACACAAGCAGGGTTGCTTAAAAAAAAAAAAAAAGTAGAAAACCTGGTTAAAACTCTCAAAACACCTTTGCTCTTTTCTTGTGAGGGGAAGGAACCTGCTGTGAGAGGTGCAGGTGGAATCTATCCCTTCTCACATCAGCCTCCTACTGAGTTTACACGAAGTGATGCAACTCCATCGTTTCAAACCACGTCACTTGTTAAGCTTTGTGCGGCGCCTAAGACAAACAAACCCTAATCTGACAGATCCCTTCACCAGGGCAGCAGCGCACGTGACCAGTAAGAAGAGGATAACCCGACTCTCCTCCGTCAGCAACTTCTTTCCCCGAGAGGAACAACGGGTTTACTCAGGGCAAGGAAAGGTGGCAGAAGCATTTCAGAAAGAAAAAGCTCCCCTTCTCTAAGGATCTCAGCTCTTGATTCCTCTGGTTCTTTCAGGATAACCACTCTGTTGTATATAGTGGGCAAAGGCAGCCACTGAAAGTGGAAGGAAGGGACAACTGACCTTCAGGAGATACCTACTTATGCTCGGTGCACCTCTGTGTTGTTGTTACCCCAGGTCTTCCCTTTAAAGGAAGGATAAAGCTGTGAAATTTTGAGATTTGCTGCCTGTGTAAAATGATAGTGAGCAACAGGAACGTCCCAGCCTGGGCCCAGTAAGATGAATTGTATGCCAAATTCCAGGCTGAAATCTGCTGCTGCTTCTAGTTACGTAAATGGTAACACGATGCTATCCATCAATTCACACACCGGTTAGCACTGCTGCCTCACACTAACTCACCCCTAAGTGCCTGCAACAGGAGCTCAGGTGACCTTCCAAATCCAGGTGGAAGGTTTTAAGAACTGAATTATTACTTACATACCACAGGAAAGTAACTGATACTCTGAAGTGTCTTTGACTAATGTATTTTGTCTAACGTTTCATCTGCTCCAAAATTGTGTCCGATTTATCACTTCTGGCAAGAAACAGGATCACTTGTGTGGCAAGCTTTACTGATTAAGGTTGAAAACAATTTGTACAATGTTATTGCCACCTGTACTGAAGAAGGAACAGCTGCTACCCCTCACACCAGCATTGAAGGGGAAAGAAGGATGGCTAGAAAGCTGCACGCACATTCGTGTGGGAAGCATGAGGAAGGGAAAACACTGGCAAGACCCATGCTATAAGCACATCTGGGCTCAGAGAACAGACATCCACTATTTAAGGAATGGCTCCCTGATGCTCAGCTTTGAAAGTGGAACAAATATTTAGTGCTGGCTCTGAATTTTCCAGCTTTCGAGTTTAAAACAACATGAAACAGCCTTTGCAGCATGGAGCCATTCCGCGCCGATTTGCTCATTGGGTTTAGCTTACGGGGTTACTCTGGGAAGGGCCAGCCTTCAAGAGGTGATCCACTACGCCTTGGCTGGCTCCAGAGCCAAGCCAGCAAAGATCAACTCAAGGTTTTCCACTGGTTTAAGCACCATTTTCTTGCTGACGGCAATACTTGGGAAACTGGGTAAGAGTTAAGGACTTCCTGGAATTAAACAGGAGGCACCAGGGGTGTGACACAAGAGGATTAAGGGGCTTTTGGGAGGGGGCCGTGCATGAAAGCCCCTTCTTCAGGAGGCACCAGGGGTGTGACACAAGAGGATTAAGGGGCTTTTGGGAGGGGGCCGTGCGCGAAAGTCTTGGTCTCCACCTTCTTCTTCCTCTTTGTCAAGGATATGCTTCCTCTCCCACAACCTGCCCTGGCATTTTCACCTTGATGAACATTCTCACTCCCCACAGGAAGGGCAGCAACAGCTATCGCAACAGCAGAGCAGCACAGGGGCAGGGAAGACTTGCCCTGAGCTAAGTGGTTTGACATAAAGCATGTTTATCAAGAAGCAGCAGGCACGCTGACCTGCTGGAAGGGAGCTCTTTGGTCAGCCTTTTTTAATTCAGGGAAGGGCAAGGTCCACTCATCTGAAGCGTCAGGGATAGCTGTAGAGAACACTGTTACATAAAGCCTCTTTCAACCCAGTCCATGCTGTCTTCTAAGAGCAAGTTTCCTCTGGGCCTTCCCCAGAACCTCTGCTGCCATACTCCCACCTCTGAGATACTCCTCCAAAACTCTAAGTTGGAAATTACAAAAACTTCAGCATGGAAAAAACAAACAAACAAAAAAGTAGCCCATGATTGCAGCAATGGATGGATTTTGTTCAGGCTCTGTTAATAGCAAGTCCGAGGCTGTGACTGTTCTTATCATTGATTCTCAAAGCACAAGGGCAGCAGAAAGCAGGAAGGGTAAAAATTGTCACAATAAAACTCTGCAGTAGAGAAACAGGGGGATAAAGCATCAAAGGAAAGGGACAAGAGAGGAGAGGTCTTGAAATAAAGCCCTATAGGAGGTGAGAGAGCAGAGGAGTAGGTCAACCTCCACCACTTCCCTCCCCGTAGCAAATGAATCATTGCCAGGATCTCATCAGGGTTATTCAGAAGCCCATCTCCCAGTGGTGCCAGCAGCTCTACAGACCAGCATAACTGGCAGCTGTGGGACAAGCAGCGGGAAGGGGAGGTGAATTATTTTGGTCCCACTTGGTGATCCTGGATTGATGGAAAACCCTTGAATGTGGGACACAACTGGCACTACAGTCTATTTGAAAAGCCTTATGGCCACCACAGAAGTGGTGCATGTGAGAAACGCCTCCAGTCATTTAACCCCCCTCCTCAGCATAGTACAGGAGAGTCTAAGCATAGCTATGTGGCTGGACCCCTGGTTCCTCCAGGGAGGTCTCTTGTCCCTTCCTGTAAGATGAGGATTTCTGAAAAGGCTGGAGAGAGAAAGAAACACTCAAGGAGAGCAGTTGAGGTAGCATCAGGGTGGAGCTCAACAAAGCTCAGTTTCCATTTTGCCCAGCTCCCAGGTACACACACATGAGTATAACTGTACTCTACCACACTGCCCTCACTGCTCCATAGCCCCCTCTTCAGAGACATCGTCCCTTTTTCTTTAGGAGTGCTGTCTAGAAAGCATCAGAGAGAGAGGGTACCCATATTATCATATAGGAAAGGGCTCTGGTTTGAGTAATTCCACAAAGAGACCAACAGGGTCAGATTTCTTTCCCTCCTCAAACAGTATTTCTAAGGTTATCCATAGTGGAAGACACGGCTTTACTGCTAAATGCATAATAATCTAGACTATAAACCATCCTCCTACATGGGGGAAAACATTTGAGGCTTTGAGAGAGTTATTCTAAAGAAAAATCCAGATTTACAAAAAATGAAAATCTAAAAAACACTAACCCTTTCTTGCCCCCATTGTGGGGCTTTTTTAAAAGCTTCGAGCACTTCAACATATTTTGTTTTTTTTCTTGTTTCAGGGTTCTTATAACTAGGTTGAGTGTTAAAATGAAGGCAATTTTGAGTCAGAGTTTTAGTTTCGAGCTAGAGTCTTCTTACCCAAAAGTATCTAAACAGGGCATTTAAATTAAAAAAAAAAAAATTCTTTGCAGCTAAATCTCTTACAATTATTAGTTCTCATCAAAAGGGTTAGTTTTAGACAAAGTAGGATTTTGTTTTACTACAGAAATGATCTGGAGAAAAACATTCCCAGACAACTTATCTCTAACAAGGCTGTCAAATGCCTTGTGTTCGTGTCCCAGGGAAACTGTTTTGTAAACTGAAACTTACTGCTATTGCAAAAGCAGGAAGAGACTTCTGACCTCCACAGCTCCATGCTTAGAAAAGCACGTTCCAGTGCCACCGAAAAAAATGACCTGTTGTAATACCCCTTTGAATGCACTATCTCCTCCTCCGTCATCCGTCCAACAAACCATGCTTATAATTAACTGTGAGTTTGTGACTGGTGGCAAACTGATGCAGATAGACTGCAACTGCTTTCTGACTGCCCCTCAGAGTCTGACTGCATCTCAGAGCACTTCCAGGGACACCACAGGGTTACGGATCCCAACCTTCTGCAGCGTTAATCACTTAGCACATTTGGAAAATGTGCCATCTGACAAATGGCAAATTCATGTCCTCTGTTCCCAAGGTTTCAATCCTCCACCAGATTTGATGGAGCTGACAAACACCATGGGATTCACTCCTCTCAAGGCTCATAGTCCCTACAGTACCAGGGGATTAATTCAGGGAAAAATTGGGAAGTGGTGTTTTAGGCCTGCTTCCCCTTTGTTGCATAAGAGCAATCACACATTTATACAGGTGCAGCCAGGGCAGCTGAGACATGCAAAAAGCTTGCCACCATTTCTCTTTTTTTTTTTTTCATTTGCTCCTGACTTTTTCCTTTGAAACCAGTCTCAGCTGCAACTGAGCACATGGTTTCCAAAGGCAGATCTCTAGAGAATGGAAATCACAACTCTTTGTGGTGCTCCAATAGGTGACTTTTTCCTCCACTGAACTACTTGCAATGAAGACAGCCTCTTTGAGGTTCTGCCCAGATTAGCTCTCCACAACTATACTGCAATGAACTGATCAATTTTCAGATTCAGCTGTAGCCATGAGCCACAGTGCATGAAATAACTCTTCCACACACAAATCACTGTTCAAATTGAGTCTGAATGGCCCAGAGATCAGAGCTACAGGTACAACAGCTCTTATTCTCACTCTTGAAATAACATGGATGCGTGTGGTCCTGAACACATCAGGTGAAAGGGATGGTCCTTCCCCACAAGAGGAGCGGAGGGCACCCAGCTCCAGGTCAGAGCAATGTGCCATACCACTGGCCTGAGCCCTTAAGACCAGATTCTGCCACGTGCCAACGCAAAGTAGACTCGTTGACCTGGGAAGGGAAATGCTCTGGTTTGATTATCAGACTCTGAATGATAACAGGTTTGCACTGTTGTGGGTGAGAGCAGTGCCAGCCCCACGCTTGCACCATGGCCAGGGCTCTCATCAGCTGAATTCCCCTGGAGCAGGCCCAAGTCAAGGTCAGGCGTTAGTTCCTCATACCATCTCTCCTAGAGGTGGTACACTCTGCAGCAGAGCTGCTGGAGCATGAAAGTCTTGAGAGTCGCTTTTGTACGTGAGAAAACTGTGAATACCAGGGTTATTTGCCCGGGCTGCTCAGCCATCTCACATGCCACATTTCCTTTCATCACGGGCAGTCCCACTCGCCTGCTGGTGAACATTCAGCCCCCATCCCACCTCCTGCTCATTTCCCTATCTTCACCATGAGCTCAGCCGATCCCCGAGCCAGAGAATTCCAGGCGAGCCTCCCATGCAACCGCGCAGACCTCACTACAAACAAGTGTTTTTCATTACTGGTGGAGTTTAAGGAAAATTATTTCCAGAACTTAGAAAAAAACGAACAACCCAACATAAAACCAAACCAAAACCCCCTTATATATGTGTGTGTGTGTATATATATATATAAAATTTATGTCAGAGGCTTGCTGAACTTTGAGAAACATTTGCTGCCAAGTAGTACATCCTTCTTTTTGCCAGCACACCCAACATACATACATATTTGGGCTTAGATGACCATCTAACTGGTATGCTAGTGACATGTTTACCTAGGGACGTAACTTGCTGTAATTGGGGGAAGAAAAAAACCCACAAAAACAAAAAACACAAAACAAAAATGAATGGCTTAAAATGTCAAAACTAGTGTTTTCATATTTATCCCAATGCTGAATACAATTACCCCTTGGCAAAATTTCAAATTCTGATTATGTGATAGTGCTGCAAGTAAGCCAGGGGAAAATAAGCATGAAAGGGAATGAACTGATATTCCTGAAACACAATGGGATTGGCGCCGAGAGGAAAGCATATCCAAGATAACTCCAACTATCATATGTACATCTCATAACACAGAAATGGATGAGGTACTATTTATAGGGCTTCAAATGAGCATTTGAGAACTGACACTTGACTATGCACATTTAAATATGTATCTTTCTTAGGTAACTCCCACCTTTCACAAACACATTTGGTTTCAATAAAAATGTACATTTAGGATATTATATTTCTTTTTTGAGTACATGAGAATCCAAACTAGTCCTTGTTTTTGCAATTATTATCCTGACAGCTCAAACCATGATTTACTTAATCAGTGGTCACTCAGCCCATGAGACATGTCACTAAAACTGCTGTCCTGTCACCTTAGATGCATTCCATTAATGTGATGATTCTTCAGATAGCCCAGAAAGTCTCTTATTCTCATATGGAAAATCATTCACAGCAGCAGAGGGAACCAAAATACTTCTGCCAGCCTGCAGGTATAGGAGCATGTGGTGAAAGACAGCTACTCTGCTGCAACACGTGGTGTTTGGAAGATGCACTTCGTTAGCTGAGACCCTTGTCCACCTTGCATAACACTCCTTGTCCCCATGGCAGGCGTTTCTGTGCAAAGCAGGGGTGTCAAACATTATGGCCAAAATAGTTACAGCTGAACAACCGACTGGCTTGCTCAAGTTCAGATTTAGAGGGGATCCACAGACTAAGACTTCATTTGCCTACTTTGTCCAGGAGGCCCAGTTTAGTAAAGAACTAGAGCAATTACTCACAGGTTTGCATAAAACAAAACCGAAGGAGGTTGTGCTTCTCCTCATACTCTACAGCTAAGCTGCAATGCAAGGAAACCAATGTTTAATTCTGTTCCTCTGTCTCACTTGATCACCCATGCCTCAACCTTCGTGAGCATACTTAAAACCTTAGTTGTAAAGTCTTGCGGGAAAAGGAGGAGGGAGCACTCATCCGGTCTGCTTTCAGCTCTTCAATATTAACTGGCTGCAAGTCCAGCCTCTTGATCCAACAGTGCCCTAGAGCTCAGGCCAGAGTCACAGAGCAAGTCCTCACTGGCATGATGCAAAACCAGGAGAGTCATGCTGAGGTTCCCAATTCACCTCATGTGGTGGAGGGAACATAAGCACCAAATTAAAAACCTGTCAATTAGCCCAGTGTTGAGATTCATTATCCTACCAACTATGGCAGTTTCTACATCTCTCTCTAAAGTCCTAATTTCATGATCCTTTCCCTAGGAAGTTCATATTAGCCCAGACCACTGCCCACCCCAGCATCTTACAACCAAACTATTTAACTAGATCATTTGTCCTCCCTCTGTCAAGTCCAAGTGACATTTACAACTACTAATTCAATGAGCTGATGCATCATTGCCAAAAATGAACTACAAGATGTAATGAGCTCTCAGTGGCAATTGTAAAAATAGTCCTTGAAGCAATGTAATTGCTAATTACTCATTCAAAGCCATGATAAATTTTAAACTTGGATGCTCTGCTGTGGCTTTGCTAATTTCTCTTACATGCTCTGTTTACAGTATGAACTTAGGCAGCCAAGAAATCCCAAGAAAGTGGGAGAAGATGAAAGAAAACAGGAACTGGGAAGAGGCAAAGTCATAATATGGGAAGTAGACAGACTAGGAGGTCCATAGGAGTTTAAGAACATAAAGCTTTTAAGGCAGGATGAGGGACTGGATCCCAGTGATATCCCCTAAGATCTGACTTCTGAGCAGGGACGATGAAGTGGGTGCCTCAGAGCTGTGGAAGAGATCTGCATAGCAATTATTTTACCTCCCATAATATAAAACTGGTGAGGTAAGCCAGCCAAAATCAGAAGCAATTTGCAATCCCTATGGACTAAAAGCTTCTTCCCAACCTGCCAGGGGCTGGGTAAACTGCAGCTACTGCTACAAGAGAAATATTTGGAGCATGGCTCTCAGCCATACATATTGGAGCCCAGCATCCCCCCCTCACACCAGCGCTGACCTGGGCTGGGGCTGGCACCTGGGGTTGCCAACAGCCTTGGGGGGAGAGGAGCACCCTGCTTCTCTTGTCATCAATGCTGGGGTGGCAGCAGCTTCTGGCAGAGGTCAGGCACACCAGCACGGGTAGCAACATCATCAGCTGCTGGCTGCCACTAGACCTGAGAGGAATTGCAAGCCACGTCTCAAACTCGGGAGGGGGTGTGTGTGTAAATTTAAGTGTTTGATGTTTGTCTTGCCTTACGCCTCAGAATGGCTTATTCATAACGGTTAGCTCAAAGAGGAGGGTGGGTGGGAAAAGTCACTTCTTCCTAGCATCAGCTTTGAAGCCAAGCAGAGCTACTGACCTGTAACCTTCTCTTTTGCCTGTGGTGTGACACAGAGCAAGCTAGCACAGGGCCAGGCAGAAGATCACAGCTGCAGCTCTGCCTTATGTTCAAACAGGCAACAGCAGCGTGTGACAATGACTTCCTCAAGGATCCCTTCCGTATGCCACAGCTGCCACTCACGGTCTTCTCATCCCTCTCACAAATGTGTGGGGTGGAACACCATCCTCCTAACAGCTGCCCAACCTGAACCCGAGTGCCTGCAGCTCCTCTCCACTGCTGCATCCATCTTTATTGCTCATTTATTGCCTGGGTCCCTGATAAATGGACCTGGTGAGCCAGCGACTGCAGAAGGGTAGAGGCTGATGCCTGTCTGCCCACCAGCAGACACCAGGGGGGCTCCCGGCACACTCATGGGAAGAGGGGGGCTCTGGGAGGCAGGGATGGGTGTTGTTTCACCTTCCCTAGGATCCCCTGTGCTGCCTGTGATTAATTCTTCACTTAAATTAGAACACGGGCACTCCTGCTGATACATGCACTTGGAATAGGACAGCCAAAGATCTATTTTAATTTAGCTTTTAACTACTTTGCTTTTACATGAACTCATGTCTGCTTTGGCTGCTGTTCATTAGGCTCTTTATTAACTCCTGTTTTGTATGGCTTACCTCCTCCTACCCCCGTGCACAGTTAAAGCCTTGGTGGGTGGCAAACACCACGCTCACAGCGCTGCAGATGGGATAACGCCAGCCTGTAGACTTGCCCAGGGGCAAGAACATGTATAGGTGTAATAATCTTCCCAAGGCAACTCATTCATCAAGAGTAGGGGTTTGAACCCTAGAGATGATGTGTTAGGTTAATGGTTGGAGTCGATTATCTTAAAGGTCCCTTCCAACCTAGACAGTTCTATGATGAGGCTTGCCTCCAGCTTTTCCACTGCCAGACTGTACCTCCCAAAATGATGTGCCTGAGCAGAGAAAGCAGCATGGCCCAGGGAACACCAAGCACTTACTGGTACAGTATTTGATCCCTCTCAACCTCCTTAACATTACTCACTATTTGGAAATATTTTGAGAGGAGCCCGAAGCAACAGCTTGTATCTGAAACTTCAGGAAACAAAGTACAGAAGGGTATTTCAGAGCTTGCACCCATCTGTTGCAATGCCCGTGCTCGAACACCTACGGCTCTGTGACAGGAAGGAAATAAGCTGCCAAATGCTCCTAAGGCTTTGCTCAGCTTGGCTTTTCTGAGCACTGAGCTAGCATCACTAAACAGCAGGGCTGGCACGGTTTGCTGCGGGAGGTGGCAGAGGGCAGCCTGGGAGCCACCAGCACGCTGTTTGCAGAGCGTGGGCAGCGTTTGCTGTGCCATGTCACGCGTGGAGCCAGGCTGTAACATCCACGCTCACCTGACGTGGAAACACAAACAAATTCCCTCCACCTCCAGGAGCAAAAGGCTAGAAAAAAAAAATTAATCTTTGGTTTTATTTCCTTCCTCTTGCATGCCTCAGGCAAGGCAGTTACCACCCTGGTGCAACCTGTCACCAGAAATGAGTGCCTTGCATCAGCAGCGTACATGATGCCTGCTGGGTGGGAAGGGGTTTTTGTGAATTAATGGGGCTAAATAACACAGGGAGAGACCAAAACTGCTCTTCTCCTTTGTCTGAGTAACAAGGAAGTTCTACTGCTGCCATCATGCGTGCCACATGCAGGGTTCTGCATCAGCCTGCTCGCTTGTACCTCTGAGGAAGGATTCAGAAGGTCCAGGTCCCCACTTCCTCAATTCTCTCCACACAGATAGAACACAGGTTGGAAGAACAACTGAGCACGGGTTTTACACCAACACATTATGTTTTAAATATGCATATATATACACACAACATACATATATGCAACACACATACTCCAAACCTCCCTGCCACATCTCAATCCAGCCCTCCTAGCATCAAAAATGATTATAGATTAGAAGAATACAATAGCTACAAAGTCAAGTATTCTGGATCAAGACTGCACAAATAGCCTCTATACCTGTATTTCTTAGCTTTAGTCTTCACCCATATGCATTTTATCCCATGCTATTTTTCCATAAATCCCCTTCCTGATGCAATGCCAATACTTTAAGTGTTAGTCAGGGGCTGTTTAGCAAATGCCCTGTTTAGAAGGCCCCTGCTTTATTTGTTGTAAAGTCCTAATGTGCTGCTGAAGTAGTGAACACAGTTTGTTGGAAAAAAAAAAAAATCAAGGTCTCTTGTACAAAAAAAGTTTCCATAGGCTCAGATTGCATCCATAACAGTTGCACAGTTCCTACAAAATGCCTATTACCTTATTTAACCCCAGGCTTTGAAAATAGATACTTCATATTAATCTACTTCCAATTAACTGCACTGAAATATTTTTGGCCTGCTTTGCTGGAATGGTAAGCATGCACAACAGCAACCAAAAGCAGAGGGCTATACTTAAAATTAATCAAGTAGTATAAGAAAAATGTTATATACAAGTAAAAAGGGTTTGGGATTTTTTTCCCTCTCAATTTCACAGTTCGTTTCAACCTGAAAACAGATCAAGTTTTCAGTTAACTGAGCCTGTGAGCAAAGTTGGGTCAAAGTCAGAAAATAGTTGACAGCAACTATTATCAGCAATTCAAACATTCAGCTTTATCATTTTCCAAAACAAAACTGTTTAAGAACACAGGTGCCTGAAGTTTAATATAAAAAGCATGTTTTAAACGGAAATGCAAAGCAGTATTTTGGAGAGTGCATTTCCCCCACCCAGACTTCAGCTGAAAAAGCATTTTAGAAATGTCTTTCCCTATCCATTGAGAAGTGGCTCAGATGAGATACCTGATGGCAGATGCAGTGCATCCTGCCCTGGACGATGCTGAATTAACTTTCTGTGCTGCTCTGCTCCTTCCAAAATATCACCTTTCATCACTAGACAGATAAAGAGTGTCTTCAAACTAGAAGAGGACAGATTTAGATCAGAGAACAGGAAGAAATTTTTCACTATGAGGGTGGTAAGACACTGGCCCAAGTTGCCCGGGGAAGATGTGGATGCTCCTTCCCTGAAGGTGTTCAAGACCAGGCTGGATGGGGCATTGAGCAACCTGCTCTAGTGGGAGGTGTCCCTGCCCGTGGCAGGGGGGTTGGAACTCAATGATCTTTAAGGTCCCTTCCAACTCCAAGCATTCTATGATAATCAGATGCTTCTAATACCACTTTCCCAGTATTTTACAAGAAATATATTTGTAAAATGGGATTTTGTGAGGAACATTTACACTTCTCTACTAGAGCTAGTGCAATAATCTGTCATTATTCCCTTTATGGTTCTCCTCCCAGAAGGTGAGACAGACAACTTCCAGCAGGTTTGCAGTCTTTTGCAGAGAAAGGAAACAAAGCCCAGACCTCTGCTCCGGGCCCTGAAGGAGAATGACCTCTGGGGTAATGCTCTTCAGCCATTTATCCTCCAGCTTGCTTAAGAAATTGAGAGGTATTTATGGTTTAAGTGTGGTGCTTAAAGTTGCAGTTGAGTAGCAGCCATCAGGCTAGACCCATCCCACGCAGCCACTGCAGGAGCAGCTCTCAGTTCAGAAACTGGAGCTGATTACAGGATCTTTCCCTGTGGTTTGACCCCAAAGCCTTCAACCCATCAACCCCAAAGCCTGGCAGACACGCGAACATCTTCAAGCAGGATCTTCTAAGTGAGAAGCATCACACAATTCTCAATGCAGGTTACTCAGGAATTCAGGTACATTCACCATAGTTTAAATTAAAATGCGCTTCTCTAATCTCTTCCAGCTTCCATGCACTTTCTGAGCAGTAAAACCAAATGCCCATTAATCTATCCCTGCTCTTCACCAGCTTCTCCCAGCTCTCTTCACCCCTGCCTACTAACACTTTCCTTCTAATTTCTGCTTCTAGACAGAAAAACTCTTCTGACAAGTTCCCTCGTGAGCAGAGCAGGTTAGATGGTTATTTCCAGCTACAATAGAGACTGTTTTCTGGGGTCCAGAAAATCCTACCATCCAGAGCTATAGGATCCAGGATCCCTCCTGTGATGCAGAAAACATGGACTCTTCTCTTAATGCCACCACAGATCTTCTGTTCAGCTCTTGTACTAGTCACTTCAGGTCCTCACACCAGTGCTTGCTCTCTCACCGTTAACCTGCTCAGGTTGCAAGGACTGCCTGTGTAGCCTGCCCCTCAGGCTGTTCTCCTAATTAGAAACTAATAACTTCCTGTAGCACTTCATTCACCACAGAGAGGCATTTTTCAGTGCTAGAGGAGCAGATACCTGAAAGAGCAATTTTTGAAATACACTGGTAAAAATAATATAGCGAATAAAAGGGGAATTCAGCATTAAGCAATAAATAATCTGTGAAGCAAAGGCACAGCGTGTTTGTTCATTATGTAGCAAGAGGGGGAAAAACAGCCCTATGGTAGATCTGGAAGGCATGTGGGTTGTACCTTATTTTGTTTTCTCAGTGCTATGAAAGGGTACACAATAAAATAATGCAGTATATAGAGCAGCAGTTCGCCCTCTCAGTACAACGTTGTCCTTCTTTAGAGAAGGGGATCTTAAGATTTTATGTTTGCCTTTCTTCCTTAAACACAGCTGACATGGATTTCTTTAGTGTTTTTATTTATAAAAGGATTTTAATTGGATCGGTCTTTCCATCATTTTTTAGTACTATGATTTACTCTGGTAAACCACATGGATCATAGAAGGGTAATTTTGCTCTTGGTACCATTTGGCAAAACAAATGTTTTCTGTATGCCTCAGACTGCACTACAGCAATGAACATATTAATTGAAATGTAATGGTAATAATCCCAAAGCACTCATTTGAGAAACCCTGTTTTAGGTCTGGAGTACTACTTGGTTGCCTAAGCTATGAAGTCAAGCGCTGGCTGAAAGCTCAAGTATCCTGCAGCCTTTGGTTCACGGGATTTAGCACAAGGTTACTGCTGCCTAACATGAAAGCAAGTAATTCAACTCCCTTCGAGATTCTCTTAAATAAGCAAGAGGGATGAATGCTGTAGGCACTTCATAGGCAGGTTTCATGCCTCACTCTTTGGCAGTGGAAAAAAGGCCCATACCAACAGATGAAATAACATGCCAGCAGACTTAGACTCCTACTTGATGCCCCTAGCAAAGGCCATCCTGTTTTACTCTGTTGTACAGATCCCTCAGGTAGCAACTCCTCCCAGGTACATGGTCCTTCCTGGGCTGAATGTGCACCAGCAGCATCTCAGGAAAGCAGGGGCATTGCTTGGATCAAATACCTTGCCTGACCTCCCATACTTAAGAGTTATCACTTCAGAAATAGCCCAAGCAGCATGAACTACGCTCTTGATCCACAAGCAAAGGAATTGACACTGGCATTACTGCAATGGCGTAACTGCACGCTACAGCTATGCCTGCAAGATTCCCCACATCAAGACAAACACAAGCAGACTATCAGCACATCTCCCAGGTGACAGGAGAAACGCACGTTCAGCAGGAACAAGAAATCCTACATGAGCTGTTTGACCCCATCACTCCCCTGACAGGAGACAAGGCAGGCAAAGACTGCCCTTCCTCAAGGTTGAACCTTACAGAAGAAAAGTTGGCCCGGCCGGGAAAAAAGAGAGGAAAATGAAATTCCTGCCCTCTGCTCTGAGAGGAAGGACCACAAGCAGTGCATGGCTCACACCACAGGGGCTGGAGAGGAGGAAGAGGAGAGCAAAAGCAATTGCTAAAGCTTCTACAAAACAAGAGTCCAGAGATATGAACTAAGGCCAACACCAGTGGTCCTGCAGTAAGGCAGCACATACTGCTGTCATGAAGTCCCCCTAAAATTGTCTCCCACCTGGTCAGACTCTTTGGCCCAATGTCTGATCACAGTTCTGGGTGCACATCGAGCAAACACACTGGTCTTGGTGCAAGAGGTCACCTCTGGGTCCTTCACCCCTCAGGACACTTGCCGTATTTGACATATAGGGAGTTTTTCGATCCTGTTCTTTAAATCCTCTGCCTGCTGGATGAACGGTGAGAAACTGGGTGCAACATGTTGAACACATTTTAGAAGTCAGGGGAAACAAACAACAAAAAACACAGCCAGCAGCTGGCTGCTATTTGCACACAAAAGTGTAATTTCGCTTTCTTCCCTGCAAAGTGCTGCTTCTGTGCTTAAGACCCAGACAGACAGGAAAAGTCCTTGCCAGGACATCAGTTTTCCTCATTTGTTGGGAAGAGAGAAAGGAGACTGCTGTGCAACCTTTACCAGCAGTCTCGCTGTCGGCTGAAGGACTCCACAGCTTACTCAGTGCCTTTGTTATAAATCTATTTTGGTTGGGAGCGGGGGCAGGTGCTCATGCCATGATGTGAGCATATTTTAAGGCAGCAGTCATTTCTGCCTCATTTTGCGCAGTTGCGTCCTCTGTAATTTTTGGACAAGGCATTAATGTTGTCTAGAAGATTTTGGGGGCAGGGGAGGAAGTCATGCCTTGTGGGTTCTATGCACACTACCAAAAGGATAGTGAAAGCATTTTGAAGTTCAAGAGCCACTGTGATACCTCAGACTCCCCCCGACAAGTCAAGAGAAACAGAGTCATTTCTGACAATCCACTTTTCTGGCTTTGGAAGTAGCGAAAGTTACAGAGCTCTTCAAAAAAAGTAAGTGTGCTCTGTTTCCAAGGTTTCCTTCAGATTGATTCTCCTGGCAAATGGAAAAGATCCCAAGGCCAAGTAACTCTATTCAACCTCTAGCTCATCCTGCGCGTCGCATGCTAGAAGGATTACGTGATGGCTCGCTGCAGCCATACCCCAAGCCCATCTAAACCTTCACACCCTCCACACGTGGCATAAACTCTTCACTAGTCCTTTAACTCACAGTTTTCTCACAATCTTGCTCAGCTATTTCCTGACAACTCCCATGGGTTGCGTTTTTGTTTTTTTTTTGTGGGGAGAAGGTGATGTTTGGTTTTTTATTTGTTCTGGGTTTTTTCTCCACCCCCCCCCTACAATTCAGTTCTGTCTTTGAAACATGAATTGTCTCAGAAAATTCACATGGTTATCAGTGGACAGTCACTTACATACCTGAATGCTTTGGAGGCAAATTCCGTGTGTGATCGCAGTTTTTGTGTCCCTTATCAGAATAAGGGCAGGGCCTTAGCAATGTTATGTTTGGGTGACTCAAGACAACAAGCAGGTTTAATAAACAACCCAAAATGACCTCTGAAAGCATGACTGGTCATTTTAAAGATAGATTAATGATCTCCAGTATAGAGATCAACCCTTTGTTTTATGTTTGCATAATCCATGTGGTGGTCTGGCTCTAGGCACTGTCCCAACATTAAAAGCAACAAAGTATTTTTAAAAAGGCTAAGCTATTCAAGCTCATAAAACTATCTTTTCAATTCACAATTCTGGATTGGTTGTGCTTTGGTGTACTGGCTGCATTTCTCTCAAAGCTTGTGCAGTGAAGCCCACAAAGTAGCTGCTTTTACCCTGGATGAGGTCTGTTTGACCTTTTCGTTCTCCAGCACAAAGCTGCAACATTCGGCTGCAAATTTGCAAGTGAAGGAACTGCTGGAATAAGCGTTCCAGAGCTATTGAACAACTCTGGATAACAGCCTTCCTGATAAATGCATTGGGAGCAGTAAAGTAAGGCCACGCAGCATGCATCAGTTCACGATACCTGCCAAAATTCCTTAGCCCTTAACAGGGATATAAAAAAAGGTCATGCTGCTGATTAAAAAACACGTATCGCTGACAGTGGCAAAGTTATTTGATCGTATTTCAGAGAGAATCAATTTTTCCCTGAGGTCAGTCTTGTGCATCATCTGGAGAGGTGTGCAGGGAAACCCTGCGTAGCACAGAGCTGTTTGAATTGGCAGGACAGTAAGTAAATGGAAAGACATTTTCCTCCTTTGTTCATCTCTGTTTCATTGACCTTTTCTTTCAGAGGAGAAAAAAAAAAGAAAAAAAAGTGCTTGGGTCTACAAAGAAACACTTGGAACAAGGAAATCCTGCAAGTGAAAAGAAGTCCTACAAGTGGGAAAGGCAAAAAAACAGCTGGTGTAACCACAATGCTGGATTTCCTATGGAGATAACCATCGTCGATGCACAAAGCTCCTGTGTTCCTTCGATTAACATAGCGTAGGTGGAAGCCCAAAACACTGGATAATGGTAAGTTTCACTTTCTACAAAGTCAAAAGTCATTTTAATAGAAGGGTAGCTGCCTTTCTTTTCATGAAGTTCAGCAAGAAAATACTCTCTCTGAGGCTGATGGAACACCCACGTCGTTCAGAGGTCAGCCTCCTTGTTAGGCTTGGTTGCCACCAGTCTTCATGTGAAAGCTAGTGAGAGCTGGTAACCTGGGTAGGGATAATCCTTCAAGTGTTGGTAGTAAATGCATTTTTACTGACCACATTGCCAGGAGGGTTTGCTCTGGTGAAGAAGGGCAAGGGTTGTCTCTAGTAAACGATGTCTCAGGGGATTCGTACAGCCTATTGAGGTACAGTGTTTAAGTACAAAGGCGTGAGCAACTTCATTCACCTCTTCATTAGAGGAAAACTTTTGAAGATTGCACTGATCACTTCTCATATTTAAGGGATATATATAGATGTCACCAGGAAGAATTCAGCATCTCCTACGGACAGTCTAAGACATTTTAGGAGGCCTTATACCCCACCACTCTGAAGGCTTCACACGTTTCCAACTTTACACTCCCCGTTTGTTGGTCCACAGCACCATAGCGGCCAAGTTCCCATGCAGAGGACACCACCACAGGTGAAAAAAGCAGGCTGAGACAGCGAAAGACAAGGAAATAAGAATGCTGCTAACCTACCTATTTGTGAAGTATTCTATCAGCTTAATATGCAGATATATGGGCATGTCCTTGCATTACCACACACCTACTCGCCAGCTTTTGAAGTCTAGATGGCCCTTGAGGCAAGAGGCACGTCATGCAGAACAAAGCATATGTCAACACTAACTCCATGCCATAATAAACATTTTTTCAGTGATGAGATCAAATTGGATCTGAACAACAAGCTCAGCTTTGCTCCTTAGCTTTCACCCCCCAAGAACATGCTTAGAAGCTACATCCTTACAAAGGTGATAAAAAAAGATAAGAAGCATGTTTATGATGTAATTAAGTAAATAATGCAGGCCTCCCAGTAATGAATCCATTTCTAATTATCCTGGAGTCCTATCTTGCGTGTGCTGCTTGAACACTTGTTTAAGGTGGTGCCAGGGTGCCTGTCATCAGTAGGACAACGTTGCCAGCAGAAACCTTGCAGCAGACACCTGAAGACAGACTTGCATACATGTCTCTTGGTCTCTAGCATCATATTCACCCTTGAGAAAACTATTTAAAAAAACCCAAACACTACAGCACAATTTTGAAAGGGGTCTGGGTGAAACAAATCAAACAAGAACTCAGAATCAGTGATTTCATAAGCAACATAAAAGAAGATTTCTTTACCTGTTACTGCTTTGAGAAAAGAAACTTCTTCCAACTTTCAACATCAAACAGCCCCAACTTGAGGTTGTTTTCTGGCTTGGTTTGTTAGGAGAAAGGAAGAATCTAAAAGTTTTTCTTTGAGATCCTTAAGATCTCAAACCCAACCTGCATCTCTTTATATTTTTCAGTGATTCTCTTAACAGAGGTCCTTGTCCAGAAGCCACACTGGCTTAAGGTTTAGTCCTTGTCCTTCATCACATTTATTTTCCTCACCCTTTACTGTCCCACTGTAGATGAAAGTCATAAGTCTTTAGACCCCTTTTAAAGAAGATAAGTGCATAAATAACCACCAAAAATGTGTCTCGCATAAGTCATGTCAGTTATACAATTAAACATTTTCTTCTTCTCATGATGTGTTTTATTGAGGTATAAATCAGGACTAAAAGGCAATTTAGCACAGACAGGAATTTTACGGGGGGGTGCAGATTCCCTGGGCTTGTCTGGTAAATGAGAAACATACTCGTAGATGATGCATCTCGCTGGGTGCAAGATTCACAGGAGCTAGAGAGCACTCTGTCTAGACTGAGATTTAACTTTCTCATTTAAATCAAGTGAAATAAGACTATGCTATGTATGTAATTGCATAAAACCTTTCTGTGCTGGATTAAGGAGGTTTCTGCAAAGCCCAGTCACACTGAAGAAATTGTGCAGGCAGAATGGAGCACTGCCAAATCACAGGGAGTAAGCAGGAGCTGAAAGATGGTAGCAAGTGACTCCCTACATTCAGGGAGGTTTTAGCCGTACTTACTTTTCCTTCTCTCCTGTTACTAAGACAGGAAGATAGATGCTTGTGGCAGACCTTGCTTTCTTCCAGTCAGGACTTTCAGTTGCAGGCTCTCCTCATTTCTCTCTAGGAAAGTATAAATTGAGGTCAAATAAGAAACCTATGCTTGTCTACATCTGGAGCATGCCTGGGAAGAGACAGCAGAATTCAGCTACAGCTTTTTTTCTTACTCTCAGGAACTGACCAAAGTCCAAACACAAAATGTCCTGCACTTGGGGCAAACTGCCCAGCTAGAAGAGAGAAGGGCAGTCTCTGCCTTGCAGCACTGCCCAGCAGAGATGAAGTGCACATCCCATAGCCCACCAAAGAGAAGAACAGGATCACTCCAGCCTCACTTAGTCAATGGAAAGAGGGTAATCATATTTGTCCCAGTGTCTGCCTATCCCTGACTCCATATTTAGGATTTACAGAAGGAAGCAGAGGTCTTTGGCCATCTTGCTAGCAACAGAGTGTTTTATTTCTCCACCCAGCCCTACATTCAAGGCACCTCACCTAATAAAGACAACTAGCATAAATTGTTCTCCCTACAGTCAAGTAGAAACTGGTATAAGACTGAATAGGCCCTGGAGATGCCTAGCTTTCAGCATCTCAGTTACTACAGAGAGGATAAATTTGAGCCTTCCTGCCCTGAGAAATACAATTAGTTCACGTTAGCGTACCTAACGCTAGCACCTTCCAAACAAAAGCCAACTAAGCTTTGCCCACACATCTTAGTGCTTCCACGGTAATGGGGCAAGGGCAACATTTTGCCCTCCGTGCACAAGCCAACCCATTTGGCAAAGCCATGCCCATGCCTGGATTCAGGAATGATGGATAACTAAATTAAATTGTCCTCTCCGCCGCTTATTTGGAGGTAGAAGGCAGAAACGAGGCACAGCAGTTAGTAACAAGCTGAAACAAGTCTGCAAGTTCAGATGGTCCCCAGGCAAGTTATATTTGAATCAAGTAACTCATTCTTGATGTGCAGCATCTTAAAGCTTAAAGCATTAGTATTTTAGATTTCCACTGTGCAGCACTGCCAGCTCACAGTACGTTTTCCAAAGCACAAGACTCAGAATATGTGCTGGTTTTTACAGTGCCCTGCCAGCTCCCAGATTTTGCAAGAATTCCAGCATTCAGTCATTTTTTTTGTTTGTTTAGAGAAAGTTGTGGTTTGATTTTTTTTTTTCACTCAGCCTTCAGTGCTTTATCTGCTTCTTAAGTCCAGGCAACAAAGCCAATCCACCTGGCTTCTGCTGGCAGCTGCAGCACAACATGCCCTTCCTGAGGATGTCCTCTCCCTAGGTATCATCAGGGATTTTCACTGCACATCCCCTGACGCTTCCCACTACATTAAACTGAGCTGCACTATGACATTTGTCCAGTGGATCATCCCCACCCCCTGACCTCCTGCTCAAGATTGTTGGCTTCCAGCCGAACATACGCACCCTGCCTAATTTAGGGCTTCCAAACAATAACTAATCACAGGTTTGGCATCAGCAGCAGGTTCTGAATCAGGCTTCAGTAGCACTGTCTGCCCAAAGGCTGGCAAGGGGAGAAGCCCCTTGCCAAGGGGTAAGGGAAACTGGGATGAATAACTGTATTAAAACCCGCAAAAGAAAGACTGGGAGGGCTGGAAGAAGTCCACATAAAGAGGGTGAGAGCTGACAAGAGAGCACAGTGCCTTTCAACCATCTGTTTTGTTTTGTACTTTAAAGGTGCAGTGAAATGTATTTATACCCAATTCCTTAGTTTACAAGGAAAGCAAGTTGCCTTGTAAGTTGCAGAAGGGGCCTCAACTGAGCAGTCGTTCTCCCAGCTTGGATTTTGGGGATTACATCTCACTCCATGAATAATACTTTCATTCATGGAGCCATAGCTTTCCATCTATAACCCTCTACCACCAGTTGACGTTGATTATTTATTTTCCTCTCCACTGAAATACAGGACAGTGAAGACCTAAAGTAGCAACTGTCTGAAATACAGCCAATTACAGAAATGTTGTGCACAGAGCTTTAGGTCATTAAAAATTACCATGGAGAAATTTGGATTATAGTGTCCAGTGAAGCAGCAAGAAAAACAGAGTACCTCATAACAAATCTTGAAGAAAAATACCAAATGCTTGGATTTTATTTTTTTTTAAAGGAAAAAAAAAAAAGCTTCAGACTGGATTAGAAGCAGAGGCAGAAAGCATACACACTTCTAACGTGGATAGAACATTTTATATGCTTGCCATTTCCCCCACCCCTATTTGCTGACCAAATAGCTCATCAACACATATTGGCCACTCTTTATCTAAAGGAATCCTTCAAGGAAGCCTGGCCTTAGGAGCAGCTCCTGCATTTTCTGTTCTTCAATGCAGGAGTAAGGCCTCAGGGAAAACTCGTCAGCGGGAAGTCCACCCTCTAACAGTCCTCATATGATAGAGCAGTCCCAATGACATGCTGGCAGACAAAACAAAATGTGGAAAAAAGCCTAAGCCCATTCTGTTTTACACCAAGTAACTCCTAGACTGCAGCCAGGTATAAGTTTAAAGCCAGCTTAGTCCTCTCTCCTTTCCAAGTATGACAAAGTGCAAGTGAGGTACATCTCAGGCTCTCCAGTAGGGTAGAGTAACGAGAACCAGAGACAGAGCTGAAGGAGAAATTTAGCTGAAATTTGGAGTATGGAATAATGCATCCTTGATCAAACAGAGAGGGTATCACTAAATTACGAGGATGAGCACAGAAGGGAGAGCCTGGGGACTCTGCCATGTTCATCAGGTGTTGAGTAACTAGGTGTTTAAGGGCTGGGCAGTCCCAGCTTCTGTGACTCCTCACACAACTGTTTAACATTACCTTGTCCAATTAAAGACAGCCTCTAGTTGTTTTTCACTGTTGTGTAGGGTTACCACGGTGTTTATGTGGATCGCCAGGATTCACATAGGCAGCAGTTACAGGTTAGAAGCAGCCAAAGTAAACACTCTTTGTAGCCCTCTTCGGATGGCCATTTTGCATAAACCACTACTGAAATGCATTATGACTGTTACTATTCTGTTGGAGAAGGCGGGGCGACACGACGCAGAAGAGCAAGCTAAACACAAACATATACAAAAAAGCTGGAATAGATCAGCGCTAATATTTAATGCTCAGAACCAGCTTTTACAGGGCCAGAAGCAGTCAGAGGCTGGAGGGAAGTCAGGGAGAAATCCCTCTAGTACCAAATATCACGATGGGGAAACCAGAATAGAACAAACCCCCTTTCCTTTCACAGTTTCTCTAACCTAATCCAGGCCCGAAATGCTCAGATTTTCACAAGAATGACAGATCTACAGCACACCCAGCGAAGAGAGAAGCCAGGCTGAGTGCAGGGAGGCAGGCCACCCTGGAGGCCGCCTGCCCGGGCAGGTTAATGGGGCCTGCCACAACACCTGGGGGCCAGGCCCAGACTCAGGGTAAACATTGGCCTTCCAAAACAAAAACAAATGAAAGGCTTTGGGTTGCCCCAAATGAACATAAATATTTACTTCTAGGAATCCTTTTTGGTTGTTGGTTTTGTGTTTTGTTTTTTTTAAACTAACAAAGAGCAGGCTAGAAGTGAAGGGGCTCTCTGAAAACACCTTAAAGCTTTATTTGATTTAATTCTAAAGCAAGGGGATCTAGCATCTACTTAAGTCACATGAATACATGCATTTCTTATCAGCAGCATTAGAATGCCATTAAAGAAGACAGATTTACCAGTCTGCCTACAAATGATAATGTCTTCACTTGCTCATAATGTCTGCTTATTTCCCAGAATATTTTAAAGAGCCTCATTTAAATTTTATTCTTTTTCTCCCTTCTCTAATTCATGACATTTCCTTATGCTCATGATTATTTATTTGGCATGGCATTTTGTTGTAAGAGAACAGCCAAGCCCTGTGTGCATACATAGCACAGAATTTCCACTTTAAGAGAGCTGGGTTTTGTAATTTATAGATGGCATTAAAAAAACCGCAAAACTTAAGAAGTAAATAACCTTAAACCTAGAAAAGTTGAGAGGTGTTATCCGTGTCATACCACCACCTTCAGCTTTTAACAACTGTTGCGCTGGACCCTGATCCCAACATTATGTCTTGAACCTTTCTCTGCCATTGGGTCTGAAGAAAGCATCTTGACTACATATTATATATATATTGCTATAGGCAATCCTGCTTTGGCAGGGCAGTTGGACTAGATGATCTCTAGAAGGTCCCTTCCAACAATTCCATGATTCTGGCCTACATGCAGCTGACCCACTGGAGGGGACTGCAGTGCCACCCACCAGCAGTCGCACCCCAAGCCTGCTCGAGGTGAGATAGGAAACACATAAGGTTGCTGGTCTCAGGCTCTCTGCCTCCAAGTTTAGACAGAGCCCCAGCACCATCATTTTCCCCCAGACAGCCAGAACTTCACCCAGACCCTGGGAGACCTTTTTCGTGGTGAAGCCCAAAACCATTTGCAATTAGTGGAAAGACTTACTCTTTTCACCAGGTTGCAGATCCCGTCTCCCTGTTACGAGCACACCATAGCTGTCCAGGCTATGCAGCAGAAGCACCTTTCCTCCCCTCACACCAGCAAAAGGTGATGGTAACAACACAACTACATGCCTGCAGCTATGCAAACCCTAGCTGTTACCAGCACCTGGAAAGGGAACTGGTGGCCCACTCCCTCCCAGTTAATGAAACATCTGAGCTACAGCCGTTGTTTATTTAAGGACCTAATAAGAGCTATCTGTGGCTATTTTCTACTTAACATCATTAGTTAAACAGAAATTGATTGCAGATGGAGAGCGGCCATTGTATTTTATTACCAGTTATTTGTTCCCTAGCATTTAAGGGCAGGTATAGGTTGGCAGATCTGTTCCCTCAGGCTGTAGTCACTGCCAGGTGTGGCCCCGCTCTGTGTTTACAAGGTATTACCACAGCTCATCCTTGGCTTTTGCAACTCCAGGCATGTCAGCAAGACTTAAAGGCTCTGTGTGAGGGAAGATGAGAGGAGTTTGGTTTGTCGGCTATCAGCCAAAGATTGCTGACGTGCTTTAACTATCTCTTAATAGAAAAGCTATCTACCACAGGCAGTCATTGCTTGCTTTCAACAGAAGATCTCAGCAGCCTTAAACAGAGATGAGGAAAAAAGGAACCTAAATGGCCTTTATGTGTTTTAAGTTTTTCAAGTAAAACTCGAAAGACAGCCCCAGCCCACAAAGTTTAATTAAGCTGGGTCTTGCTGCTCCCCCTTCACTGCGCCAGACCAGGGCCGAGGAATTATGCCTGCAATAACTGGGATGCAAACTCGAACCCCGTCAGGTCCATCTTTCTGCGTTAATATTGAAATGCATGTAAGGTCCCACTCAAAATTTTCATCTGGTACCTATTAAAAATGAGACCCAGCTAATTAAAACAAGCAGTGGGTGTTCTATCAAGGAAATATCTTCAGAAATCTTTACTGGCTCCCAGAATATAGTGGGAAACAGTGCAAAATACCACTGCTCAAAGTCTTCTCTGATGCCTGTTTCTCACATTTCTCTGCCATCAGATTTCCCCATTCGCTGGCTTTTCTGCTTTGCCATTTAAACGACAGGTGGCTCAGGTTCCCATTCTCCAAGGTTCAGTGTACCCTCTGTTTACAAAGACTTCAGTAAATGACCCCCACTGGTAGGGTCCTGTAGGACCTGATATTCTGCATTTAACTGTACAGTATATATACAACTCTTTTGTGCTTTCACCATCTGACAGAGCTTCCCTACCCAGCCTAACAGCTGGAGTACACAGGAACCACCTTATTTAATACAAGTAACTGTTCATCTAATCCATGTCCTGGTTTTGATGTAAAACCAACTGCCTTGCTAAAACACAAATAACCCAGCAGTCTCCCCAAAGGGGAAGCTCATCCCTAACCTGCATCATTTACAGGTCAGTTCATGCCTTAAGTCTGAAAATGTATATCCCTTCCAGTGGCTTGTAACCCACGCCTATCATAAAGCCATCAAATACCTGCTGGTACCCAGATTACCACTGGGACAGACAGATTCTCCTTCCAGACTTCCCATAGTCCACTACCCTGAACCTTTCCATCCTTGCTTGCCATGACCATCCCTGAAACTGGAGGTGGCAAAAGTGCACTTATCTATTTCTTTACCTTTTTTTTTCTTCAAACAGAAAGTTTCAGGGAAAATATTTTCAGAGAGCGTTCCGTACTGCCATATGTAACAACTGATGTAGTTAATGCCTGACATAATCTGTAATATTTCAAATACAAAGCTCAATGTTCTGCTGATCCTCCCTAATGTTATGTTACATTTCAGTCCAACATCTGATTGATGACCCAAATTCAGATCAAATTTGCAGCAGGTGATAGGCAGGACATGCTTTCCAGCAAATCTATTTAGCCTAATTAAATCCCCCATATTTTTCTTTCAATATGGCTATTTTCCAACCAGTACAATGGCGAACACCAAGTGCCATAATCAGAATTTTTTTTCATGTGAACCATTTTGTATTATTTCTCAATAAAAAGCAGTGTAAATAAATTCTTATTTCTCAAGACTAAAAAGTATATCTGACATCACAATCTACACATTAATGAATTTTTTAGCACTGCCTCCTGTGTGAACTTGTACAACAGTATGCAATTTGTTAGCTTGTTCAATAGCATTACAATCAACTTATGAATTCAGATTTCATGAGGGACAGTTTTTGTTCTTAAGCAGCAGGACTGCTGGCAGCATTGTGTATGTTGTTGTGTGCAATTGTGTGTAGTGTTTTGTGCAATATCATCTGCAAGATTTTATTTTAGAACATCCCCCCTCCTCCCGCCCCAAAATGTGACTAGACTCTCTAAGGGTGAGAATAGATTTTACAGTAGATGATCGTGACCTAAAACTTCATGGGGCCTCAAAATAAAATTCCATCTGTAGAGAAAGAATAAAGAATCTGCTGCAAATACAGTAAGATTAATGTATTAATCATCTGCTGGCATGGCACGCTCTGAGAAAGAGGCTAATTAAAAGGGATTTGTGGAAGATCATCTAGGATTGCCTTCTACTAAGAGCAGTGGCAAGATATCTGGGTTATCAGGGATTTTTAAAGCTTCTAATTAAGGTTCTAGAAAACAGAAGTTGCACCAAGACACTGAGTCCTCCAACTTCATCTACTTCATCTACTGGAAATATGTTCTTCATATTAGTTCTGCAAGCATTTGTGGCTTTAGGAAACTAGAAGGAGCAAAGACTAGGGCTCTATGTTCTATAACCTAAATCCTCTTCCTATAAACTATCAGTGTAATGACTTCCATTTGCATCACTGACGGGTGGAATGTGGCCTGATGAGGGAAGGTAGAAAAGTCCTGCTGATATTATCAGCCGAAATGTGTGACACACAGGACTTGTTTCTCAACAAAAACTCATACCTGCCCTTTTGATGGCAGCACTTATGAATTTTGCCCAAAACACATGGTCTCAAGTTTTTCAAAAGAAAATGACAGAATGAGTCTGGAGGCACGTCCTTTTCCGCCTCTTGTCCATTTGGAGACATGACTGTGCACTTCAGAAGGTGTTTCATATGCCCGATTTTACCTGCTACCAAGAAAAGCTAGCTCTTTCCTTGCACACAGGGGAGGAAAGAGTGCAGTTACAAAACATCTCTACTCATGATCAAAATTGCGTCTAACAACAAAGAGATGCAGATATACGTGTTTTCAGAAGTAGGTGTCCTTCAGAGTGCCATTTGTAAGAAGAGATACAGACTGGGTCACTGAGGGGGGAGCCTCCTGTGAAAAGAGCTCTGGTGCTCCCTCGAGCCAGTCTCAGTCAACCACAAGTGACGGTGTCCACGTAGGAAAGCTGTGTTCCTACACTTCGCACCATCACTGGACCTCAAAGCCAAAGAAGCTGCAATGTCAGGGCAACCCCAGCCCACATTTCAGCTGAGAAGGAGAAAGGAGTGGTACAGAGGAGTAAATTCAACAGCTAAGCCTTATTGAAAACACAACCTGTCATGACAGAGCCTCCTGTCTGGAAATGGAAATGTCTTACGCCCCCGAGCCAGAAAAAGTAGAAAACCTTCCTTACAGAAGCAGCAAGAAACAAGACAAAGAACCTTTTTTCTTTGCTCAGTAACAGTCAGGAGTAGAGATACTTCATGATTTTGTAATGCCCTGAGAGAGCAAAAGTAGCTTCATGCACAGATGTGGTTTGGTGGGATGAATGATGATGTGCATTTAATTTATATTTTGAATTACTGAAGGATGATGACTGGAGAGGGTCATTAGCCATGAAGTTCAGATTCAGGTCTGAAACAGCTCCAAGCATTTCAGAGCACAGAGTCATGGGCATGGGGCTTGGGTTTTGCTTCAGGTCACTGGAGACAAAATGGCCAGCTACACAGTCTAGCTCTGGAACCATCCCCGAATTTGTCTAGATTCATGGCCTTGGCTCAGACCTATTAGCGGTAACAACTGTGAGAGAAAGCGCAAGGGAGAAAGAAAAGATAAAATAATGGCATGAATTCCAGTAGCTCCTGGAAAAAATACATTTGACCTTTATTATCTACTAACTTCTAACTCTGACACTTAGCTCTGGTTTTTGCTTTTAAAATATTGTCCCTGGCAGAATGAAGTCCGAAGAGAAAATAGACTCTGGAAAAAGTGTGAGACTCTGGGGAGACAGTTATTTACTGGCAGTTTCACAACCGCCCCTGCACTTCTAATGAAATTTCATTTGTCAAATTCAGTGCAACTTGGTGACAAGCCAAGCTTATTCTGCCTGCCTTTTAGCTTAGAAACATCCTTTTGGTCTCCTGCTCCCAAGCAGCGCCTTTATTTCATTTGAGAAAAAAAGAAGAGCTGCAGCCTGTAGTTAAAAAGCCAGGCTCAAGCTCTCATGGACACAATTTCTGATTTTAATATGAAAAGGGAGTTAAAATTTTGAACTGGTATTAACACCGTGCGTAATAAAGCATGCTCCTTACCAACAGTACTTCAAAGGAAAATATATTCAGCTTTGGCAAAAAAACCCCCACAACTGGTTGTGATTTTATACGGACTCCCACTGTCTGGGATGAGGCCACCTAACAGGAGTCTGGACCAAGCATCCTTCTAACATAGGAAGAAATCCACAGCTTCTAAAGGGAGGAATGGATCTTACTTCTTATTGATGTTTTTTAATATGTGAGGCCTGGTTTGTGTACGTAGCTTGTGTTACATTCCAGTGGTGGGTAAAACAGCTAAGCTATTTTGATTTCTCCTGGTTAAAATACTCCTTCAAGCCCGTTGAAAGTTTTTGCATGTTTAGGTCTTAGGGTAGAGTTGTCAGCAGAAACAGTCACAGGTTTTGTTTGGTTTTATGGAAAAGGAGAATTAAAAAAAAAAAAAAAGAGTTAGCACAAACAAACTGATCACACTTCCCCCATTGTTCAGGAAAAAAAAAAAAAAAACAAAAAACGAAGAAAAAAAAGACAGTGATTTATTTCAGACAGCCTGAATAGCTGGAGACAGAGAGCTGAAATATGGCAAGGAAATTGCCACCCTAAACAAGTTCCTTTGAGCAACTTGATGATTTTTTTTTTTTCTTTCTGCCTGAATTATGAGTCCTTGGAATGCACATACCATTGATTTGCTTGGTAATTTGCACAAACAGCTCTTCCTGAGGTCCTAAAGCCACTGTATATCCTAGAGTGGAAATATTAACATGTTGCAGAGAAATAGAGTCCAGTTGTTTGCCAGGGTCAGGCTACCTAACCTTGCATATCCATCCTGCAACTAAAATACACATGCTGTCACGCACACAACAGTGAACATGAGGATAAATCCACCCACCAGCCCTTTGCTGAAGCTTGAAACTTCTGTGCTAAACTACCCAAATTCCCATGGAAGCATCATCACTGTGGTATCAAACACCTCCTGGTTGCACATCAGGTGGTGGGACCATCCTCTGTCACATGGGAACCCTTCTTCCTGACAGAAACGTTGTCTGCGCAATGAGCTATTTTCTTTCAGTAAGGAGGTTTGTTTGCATTTCCCTCTAAAATACAAACATAAACAATATAAACAAACATCAATAGACAAGCACCATGGTTTAGGGGTGGTTTAGGGGCCAAATTGCCTTGTTCTGCACAAAGCCAATGGTTTGCACCCTAGAACTCAGACTTGAGCCTGGAGCCACTGAACCCCATTTTCTCGTTCATTCACCTCCAAACTGCTTTGTGCCTAGTGTATGTTAAATACTGGTCCTACAGCAGACTTGTTCATGACAACCACCCAGAACCCAGGTATGAGGACACCCCTCTCTTTTATCACGAGGCCCCTTGGCTAAAGCTGGTTCCTGGGACACCAGGCCAGGGGAGTGACCCACTGTGACTGGTGTTACTCACAGCCTCCATCCTGTACCACCAGTGTCCTCTCATCTCCATGTCTACCTCCTCCTACAGCAGCACAGTTCTCAAACAGACAGTCTGCTCCGACCTTTCAGGTTGCACGGTGGGCACCCTGATTTCTAGCAGTAGTGGATTAAGTCCAGCATCTTGCACAGCTTAGCCTCCTGTCTAGTTGAATTTAATCTTAGAAAACTAGGGCTGAAAGAGACCTCATGAGGTCATCTAATATCATTTTTCACCCAACAGCAGGGTCAGATATTCCTAGGCTAACCCCATACACGTTCATCTAACATGGTCTGGAAAGCGTTTGAGAAAAGAGAGCCCATAACCTCATTCAGATACCTGCTTCAGTACTTTATACTCCCAGAATTTTTTTTTTCGGTCTTATAGTTAACTAAATAATCTTTGCTTCAAATTTGTTTTCTTCCTCTCCCACCATGTATGAAAGGAAATATTAACCTGGTCTAGAAATACTGAAATTGAATTTCAAAGTTAATTTTTCCCATTGAGGCCAGTAGTTAGTAGCCAGCTTTGCAAAGCAAAATAAAAGAGAATTGTTAAAAAAAAGTCATTTCTTAATGCTGTGCCGCTATGTACGGGGCCTTCTTTTGGAGCTTTGGATGCTGGAGCTGTGGATGTGGCAGGTCTTTGTTTGTTTTGAAGGCATAAGTTAGGCAGTCAGTCAAAGACGGGTAGGAAAAGCCTGAGGCTGGAGATTACTATGTAGCTTTCTAATTAGACTGGAATGAAAATAGGTCTAAATCCATTGAGTATACAAAATACGTTTACATACTTAGTAATTGATAATAATTATGGTTCCCTAAAACAACAGTAAATGCCTAGTTGTTATTTTGTAACCTGAGGCAAATAAGTAGGGTATTTGTTTTACTTAAGCTGACAAAACTTGTAAAAGAGGCCACCACAATGACATTCCAGAGCACAGGGAGAGCTGTCATTCTATCTGCTGGCTGGCTAAAAAAAAAAAAAAAAGAGATTCCATAATGTTATCCTACAGAATAATGCAGTTGAGGAACTGCACCTATCACTTGCTGGAAGGATCCAAGGAATTAAACATTAGCTGAAGAGTCTAACTCAGTCCTACCTCAGAGCCATATAAACAGTCACGTACACCAGCAGCAGCAGAAGAACAAGCTTATGACTGGTGGAAAAGTCTGACCCTCATTTCCTTACACAGAAGAAATCACATAAAAGCAATCAAGCTGAGATTCAAAATACCTGAATACGGACACAAACTATATGATGAACATGTGTTAACTGTCAGCCAAAAAGTACCTAAAAATCCATCCTAGTTGTCTAGGAAGGGAATAGGAAACAACATGTGGACATTTTATATAATGGATGATTGTTAAACGCTGACCTTTTTTGTTGAGTTCTGATTTTAAAATTCAGAACTCAATTATGCAGGAAGAGGAGAGATTTTCAGCTGCAGGAATAGAAGTTATGCAAAAGCGCTACCAAACCCACAAGTCTGGTTAACATGCAGAGAAGTAGAAATTTGCAATAACACATATGTTGAAAGCATGACAGCAACCACATGTATCCCCTTGCGTTTAGTTCCGAAAGTCAGCTACAAATACAGCCTGTAAAGGTGCAACGGGAAAAAATAGCACTTGAGGGAGTAGTATAGTTTGGTAAATTTGTCAAATTTATTCTTAAATAGATCTACAAACTGTCTACCTGTGTATATGTGCACCTGTGTGAGGTGTGTGGTTTCCTAAGGCAATGAAAGCTTAAGAGGTAACACTCAGTGTGTGTGCGTGTATGTAGTTCTAAGGAAAGTTCACCATGTGCATTGATGACTATTTATCTGAACTTTAGAAACTCACAACTCTTGACTTCCAGGAAACCAAGGCTGGTAGCTCATCCACAGTCTAGCCCAGTGGGATGAAATTACAAATTGCCCGTGAAGTCCTTGATGTACATAAAGCAATACCACCAAGAAAACGATCCTCTTTGTAGCAGTTATGCAGCTGCAAGTTGATTTTGCATATCGAAAATGTTGGGGATTTGTCGGGGACTTTGCAAAAGGAGAAGATCTGTCTGCACAGAGGAGTACACTCCTGCACGCTTTATGAGCCAGCTTCTTTCTGCGCTTTTTGTATTTGGGATTAAACTTTGGCAACAGATGTGGTTTGCAGGTCTGGGAGATATATAATTTATGTGCATTCTCAAAGCAAACTGCTCAGATTTCCAAAGATTTGGAAGATTCATTTGTATTTAAAAACACTTTATTGCATTTCTGTGGATGAATTCCAAATATTATGATGTCCTGCAAATGCTTCTAGCTAGCTTCTTTATGGTAGCCTGGATTTTAGATGAGGTCTTACTCACAACAGGCATAGGTCCTTTACAGCACTACCTGGGAGAACAAGAACTTTTCTGCTAGGTAGCGGGACAGAGCCTTAATCTTGTTTTGCTAATGTGAATTAATTAACTGTTTCAGGTGTAAGCAAAGCTATGATGAGTAATAAATACAAATAAATAAATAAATAAATAGGTTTTATTCTCTATCATTTAAAAATGCAGGAAAATACATTTAAAATCATATGATGAGTAATAAATACAAATAAATAAATAAATAAATAGGTTTTATTCTCTATCATTTAAAAATGCAGGAAAATACATTGGAAGACAAAGTGAATAAAATACTTTCACACAACATCTGTGCTCTTTTCACAACTGGAAACTTCCTCAGACTTAGAAATCCCACAGTTTCACCCTCCTTTTGTGCATGAGAGAAAAATGAAAGAAATCAGGCAAAAATAAAATACACGTCTGTTGTTTCTCTTCTTAGAAACTAAATAATTACATTGAAATAAAGGTCACCTGGCTTTGCTTTAAAATCTCTGACAGCAAAACTGAAAACAATTTCATGTAGAAAAACGTGAGGGTTTTTTCAGTCTGCCTCAGTATCGTTCGTTACCTGCGGTGTACAGATCACTTTGAACACACAGAACTTATTTGCCATTGTGTCACTATCCTCAGGATACTGTGTTCATTTGATTTCTTATACCAAAAATCTGATACACTGCAGATTTGTGGAGCTGTGTGAGTGCTATTTCCCATCCCATATGCCTGCCTTTTCAATATAAGGGTACAAAATTAGTAGGAAATAGAATATTCATAGATACAGCTTGGAGCAGAAGGAAAAAGGGAAATATTTTTCTCCACTGTCTTAAAGGCTTCTTTCAATAGTAAAGTTGCAAATAGGTAATTTCTATAATAAGGTTAATTTAGCTTATGGATAAACATCTTAAGATATACAAGGTTAAACAGTTTTGTGTCCTAAAGTGGCAATCATTTATAAATCTACAGAGAGGAACAACACAATATAGATATATTCCCAAAACTATGTAGAAGTTGGATATGAGTGGTTCATATTCCAAAAGAAATGAAGGCTTGCCATTCTAAAAAGAGCTGCGAGAGGAAATTCTTAAGTTCCTTAATACTTGTTTTTCACTAGGTGAATTGCATTTCTAAAACAGTTTTGGAAGAAGCATGAGAAGGTAGGGAACAATGACTTTCAGCAAACAAATCCTTAGCTTTAAAGAAAACCTACACAGGAAAAATGGTGACCATCTTGACGTTTCCAGATCTTCCTCTGTTCTGTCACCCAGAAGGGGATCAGGTTAAATTTCTCCACATCCATTTACTGCCTTTTAAATGCTGAACTAGAATGATGGAAAGATTCATAGGTGCAACTTTTGGAAAAGGAGCAAGGGGGACAATTTTTTCTCAGGAGCCACCCAGAAGCCCATCCCATCTAGGACTACCGAGAGCTTCTGACCACAAACAGCTGTGTAAATTCCATCTGATTTTTGTCTTTTTGCAGAGGACTAGCAACAACTGCAGAAGCCAAAGATCTAAATGGAAGTAGAAGGGAAAAGAAAGAGGCAGTTTTTGCTTGAATGTCTAAGTAGAGGCAATTGGAAGGTGGGAAGCAGTGTGCACTACAGGTCTAGTATCTATTGCAGTCTAGTAGAAAGACACTGGACCTTAATCCAGTTCAAATGAACAGAATAGTCAGTCATGGATACTGTGAAAGTAGAGGCCTTTTCACACAGCCATTTCTAAAGGCCAGATCCTTGGCTAGTGAAGATGTGTGTCGATTCATTTAAATCAGCAGAAGTAGGATGATTTGCACTAAGCCAAAGGACAAGCCTCAAATTTTTGCACCCACCCTTCAGTCTGCACTCCACATCAAGTGGGGCTTTATTTATATTTCAGATAAATTAAGTTTTAGGGGTTGCTGTTGGAAAAAAAAACCAAGAATTTGTGGCCATTGTTATTTCGTACTCAGGAGGATACTTTTTAAGTTGGTATCTCCAACTCAATCTTTCAGTAATCAATATAATATGGCATAAAATAGGAAATAAATGTGTCAAATTGATTTTACATTCTTTGAGATGTTTGCTGCAAGATTACATACCATATTAATCAACACAGGTGCTTGAGTCAGACTTGGTTACTCTTTCTCAACCACAATATTTACCTCTCAGTTGGACTTATAAAAGAAGACAGACAATTTAAGATGAATGATGATTACCCAGCATGAGTAATGAAAGGAAATACCAGTGCTTTGTATGCAACATGCAGTCAGTACTTACTGACTGTGTTAAGGTACATTTATTGTATTTAAAAAGCAGGGGGTGTTTTACCATATTAGTTGTAAATGGGATAAACTGTAAAATTAGTATTTTTACATGTGGATATACGTTGTCCATGTGCAGACATTTTAATATTCATTATAAATTAGAACCTAGATTACTGAAAGCAGGAATCATTTTCAGGAGGTACAGAATCCAATATTCTGTTATTCTGACTGAAAACACCTCAATTGAGGAGTGTTGAATGATCACAGATGATCACTGAAATCAGCTATGATACTTCACAAATAAAGTAGAATCTCCGTCTCAAGAGAGTTTTAACAATCTTGCCTAAGGACTTCCATAAAACAAGGAAGAACTGTTGCACTCATTAGCGTTTAGATATTTACACACCAGACTGGTAGGAACAATTTGAAATGTAAGTGCTCAGAAAATATTCAGAGACAAGAATGACCTTAGAGCAGATTCTGAGAGTACTAATCAAGGGGAAGAGCATCTAGTTCCCTTAGTAGCCTTAGTTCCACATGAAATTAATTACACTATTAATTACACTATTAGCAGAACAAACCAGTTAAATGTATTGAGAATCAGGTGGGCTTCAAACTGTTAGAACTGCTTATTAGAGCACAAAAATGGAACAGCACTGCTGACTTGGTGGAAAGGTCAGGGTGATTTACATCTGTGTTTGATATTCTTTGAACTTAGAGAATTATATTAAAGAGGAAAGAGACGCTTGCATGCTAGCACATCAAACTGCCTCGCTGTTAAACTGAGGGCCTGGCACATTAACCACAAGATCCACCCATGAGTGGGAGTCCCCTTGAAGCTCTTTCGCTGTTCCAGGAAGAAGCTGCACAGCTGAAGAACAGGGCTGTAAATTTTAGATTAGATATAAATATTGCAAAGTGCCGTGAGTAGTTTTGGAAGATGCACTGTGAAAATTCAACTAATGCAAGATTTTAGAAACTTTCCATTGTTATGAATGTGTTATGAATGTGTTATGAATGATTCAGCAGACCTGAGGTTATGATTGAATAAAAAAAGAGCTAGAGAATGTATCTTGTTCCTTTGGGTTAGTGCAGACATGCCCTGAGCTAGCCCTTGGCTTTTGCAGTCCCCACACTACTATGTCTGTCAACTTGGGGTTTTTTTCCGCGTGAACTGAAATTTTGCAGAAACATCTTCTGTACATAAAAAGTTACCTTTTTGAGATGAGACGATACTTGAGATCCACCAACAGCTACTGTCTCTTAAGTCACCACATGTGGTCTCCAACCATACCAGAATAATAATGAGCTGTTTAGGTCAGAAGCCATTTTGATATCGTTGTGCATACCATTAAAAATCCAGATGAAATCAAGAGCAAAAGCAAATTGTTGTGAAGCCCATGTTTCACATTCAAAACATTTATGGGAAAAAGAACCCCATCTATGTATGATGATGAGAAAAAGAGAAGCCACTTTAGCAAAGTCTAGTTAGGTACCTGCAACAAAGGATTAAAGAGCTGAGATTTATTGAGGTGGCACCTCTAATATGAGCAGAAGTCAAAGCAAAAAGTAAGGGCCAGTTTTACTAAGCTTTACTAACTTGGGTGAGAATCATTGTGATGCACGTCTCCATTTGTTTCTCTGTCCTTGCAGTTATTGCCCTGTTATCCCACTGTGCAAGTTAAACCTGAGTCTAGCCTTCCTAGTGGGCTAGCTGGAGATCAGAAGACTAAAACAGTGGGTTTCACCCTTTTGTGAAGAGTAATGGTGAAGCATTTGTCACAGCTGGCACTACACAGCAACCTTTCTGAGAGTCCATGTTAGTGCAGCTTTTCTACAGAACAGGAAAACCACATCCTTTCTGAATGTGAGCATATGACCTAGAAACTCCCAGTGTGAGGTGTGATTTTGCTCTAAAAAACTAGCAAGAGACATTTAGTAGTGGCAGCTAAGCAAGGTAGCTAGATTGCTGGTGCAGAGAGTGGGATATTGATGCAGAGATTACCGAATCACTAATGAAATTTAGGTGTATTTTGTTTTTAAGTACAGCAGAAATTAGAAGAAACGGGGAAGAACTGAAAAGATTAGTTTCCCTCAACCATATCTTTGCCTTCTCTGTGCATTCCTTCAAATGAACGGGCCTTTCAGAAGTCCTGGGAAAAACTTACTGGCTACTTTGAGCACTGAGATGCTTGACTGCAATGAATCAATTTCTGTTCCTTGCCTGGACCAGGGAAGAGGCCACTTTGTATTTACAGGATGAAAGTGGCAGAGGTTGTGGCCGCCTAAGCAAGCAGGCTGTGACAATTTCACAATGGATGAATTTTCACTTGGCTGAACCTTAGGGACCGGAAACTGGCCTAGATTTCCCTACTACTATTACTCTGACTATCGAATCTCTCCTGCTCCCAGAATTCCTGGGCCAAAATTTTGCCTGGAAACAGCTCAAACACATTTTGAAGACGTGATGATTTTTATTTTATGTGCTTTCTCCCCGGCATGTCTGGTTTCTGCCAGAAGAAATGGATTTGTGGATAGGGGAGATGCAGGCCTCAAAATCCAGTTCAGCTTTGCTGAGCCAGGACATTCAGGTATCTTGCCCATGATCCCAACAAACAGTCAGGGTTGGATTCAAAAGGCTCAGGCACACAACTCTCAGCCATCCATGCAAGGAAGGGTAGGCATAATGCAATATGAGCTATTGGGTAACCCTGCCTTCCTGGAGCAGCAGCTATATGTCAGCCAGGATACCCTAAGATACCTGTCCACAGACTCCATGCTCAGGCAACCCAGTCCCATCCCTAGCAGACCTACATTTACTTTGGAAAATCTACCCCTCAAACATTCACATGCTTAAGTAAACTGAACCCCCAAACCACTTTGATTTTTTAGAAGGACGACACAGACCCAAGAGCAAGGGAAATTCCAGCTAGGTGCTATTTGTAGCAGTACAACACAGCCAAGGACATAAGGAGGGAGAGTCAGTGAAGATACAGCAGCCCCATGGAGCGATGCCCATCCTCCCCTATTAAGCAATGTTGTCACAGCCACATAGCCAATTCTCCCAGTCCTTCAGCTCCCCATTGCCTGTACCTCAGCTGCTTTGCACTTCTTGTGTGATCACGAGCAAATCACCAAGTGCCTCAGTTTTCCTTCCTGCAAAATACTGATGATACTACTACTTTATCTCGAAGAACAGCCAGCAGTTCGGAGAATGCTGACCTACCACATACACCAGGGAAAACCCCATAGTAGAGGACGCAGTACATTTTGTAAAATGCACAGGACTACATGTTCAAATCAGTGTATTACACCTCAGCCATATATAGTTCTAGGTCAATATATAACTAAAAACTGGAAGACATTCTTTTAACCAAAATTCAACCAGCGGTGTCAATAAACCACTGACAAGCTATAATGTATGTAATCCTTCCCTTATTTTTCTCTGCTAAAGAACACAGCCAAATGAACTAACATCTGCAGTACTCCTTTTCTCATGTCAGTTGTGGTTGTTGTCCAGAGATGGGTCTATATTAGCATCTCAGCACTTGTTTGCTAACCTCATCTGGTCCAAAAGTTGCACTCTCTGCAATCAATTCATTTTCGAAACCTTGAAGGGGAACGGACCACAGAGTCATGAATAACAGGAAAAAAACTCAAGGCATGACTTGTACTGAAATGGAGACATAATATGAGTAAAAAAGCCCCAGATTATTTTGAAAAGTAATCAGCCAACCTAAGAAATAGCACAAATTGTTTGTAAATAAGTAATGGAGAGAGAAGAAAGCAAAATTAATCCAGCTCATATTAGCTGTCCGGCTCTGAACTTTGGAACTTCCTATGGCTATAAAAAGACAGGAGACAGTTGCTGCTTTGAAGGCTGGATTCACTTTTAAGTTAGATCTTCTTATTCCGTGTCAGATTTTTCTGTATCTAACTACATCATTCATTGTGGGATTTAGAATTCATCTATATGTAGCAAGTCAGAATTACTACCCTACACATACGAATACAACTGTCACCTACTTCAACATAAGCTTTATCAGCTGGACTGGTCCCAAGAGGCAATAATCACTCATAAAACTGAGCAGCTTCAGTGTAGCTTGTGGGTTCTCAAGACCACCAAGATCTTGCATGAATCAAAGACAGATGCAGTCTTTTGCATGTATGGCAAGTTTAATTAAGTGATTACATCATATATAGCTATATGTATATATCATATATAGCTATAAAAATGTCATGCCTGATACATTTTAGATTATCTGGGGACACCTGCTTACATACAACACACCAGAAGTCTAGAACCATTATATAAACATGTCACACGTGTGTTTGGTTTTATTTTCTGAAATGCAGAACAAACCCTGCAAGAGAAAACAACAACAACAAAGCTGTACAGAGCAGCAGGTGGAAAAATTCCTGTTTGCATCAGGCGTCTTTCATTGTATCACTGTGCAAAGAAAAGGCTGAAAGATATAGATATACTTTTTATTTATCCATATATTTGGGTGAAGTTGTGATAAATAGCAAGAAGGGATATAAATTAGCAGGATTTTAAGGAACTCTCTTATTTTTCTAAAGAGTGAAACAATGAAATAACCACTGTCAACCTTAAAGAAGAGAACTGAGGTCAGGGAACAGAGCAGCCTCGAAGCCGGAGGGAAAGGGGCAGGAGGAGCACTTGCTACTCACCATATGAATGGCAAGCAAAGAGAAAAGCAGACCTGACCTTTCAGGGAGACCTGGAAACAGCCCCAAGAGCACTGGTCATTAAAACAAAACAAAACACACAAAAAGGCATTAAGAAAACCTCACTCCAATGGGAAGAGGAAGTGGCTTAAGGGGATTAGCTCCCAAAAAACAAAGCTCCACTCTTCCTCAGACTGCTGAGGAGCCCTAGAAATATTCTTCTGTAGCAGTGATGGGGCTGTGAAAATGGACAAATGTTGGCAACCACTCAACAAATGATAGTAATGGAAGGTGACATCTCTGGACCTGAACCAGCCAGCACACAATTGTCTCATTTTCATGGTGTGTCAGATTAGATTTAGACTTTAGCACTTTGCTTGTCTTGTGCCGTTATCTCCTTTCCAGAGCAGAACCCAGAAGAACGTTTACAACTTTACACTGACTTTGACCTGCAAACACAAATGCCACCCTGCAAAAACTAACGCTGAATCATTTCTTTTCCCAGCTGTGACCTTTTCGCCCTCCTTCTCTTTCATGTCAGTCCATTTGTTCATGAATGGCTCTCATGCATCTGTATCAGAAGCATTTGAGAAGATTGGGTGGATTTGTACTTGATGAGCGGCAGGGAAATTTTCTCAGCCAGGAGCCTTTCATATTGGGCAAGAAACACAGTTCTCTTCCAACAGTCCTTCTTCCACAACTGTAACAACTACAAAACCCACAACAGTCTAGTAACCTGCTTCACAAAACTGAAACTGAAATGCCCTAAAATGGTGGGACTTTCCAAGCAGACATGGTGGCAGAGCATTCATGGACACAAAACAGACATCAGTTTTGCCTTGGCACTGCAAGACTGGGATAGCTGACTAAGTCTTCTCTGTCTTGAGACTAAACAGATGATAACCGTGGAGCCACAGCCACACTCGAGTCAGCTTTGCTAGGATCGGGATTACATCCTCTCATTCTTTTACTGAAGTAGCAGCTGTGCCAACCCAACCCATCCAGAAGTACTGGAATTGAGACCAGATACTTTAAAACCATTGATGCTTTTTTTGAAGCTGGCATTAAAAGTCCAATGTCTTGTTGCATCGAGGCAAAACATATCAATTCCCTGAGCTTCAAAATTACTCAGAGAGTTGGGCTTTAAAATGGCAGAGAGTTTATGGACCTCAAACAGGGCTGAAATTAGTCCCTTAAATTGGTTACTTGGTTGTGTGACTTCAGGAGACTCTGAATTTGAATCTAAGACTCAACAGAGACTTGTAGTAGAGATGGATGAGGGAAGGGAGGTATCAAAATGAAAGCAGGCAATACAAATTCCAGGTAACTGCACGGGAGTTTTTGGAGAAGAGGTATTGGTATAAGTGCTACATTAGATCTGAATTAGTCTGAATTTACCACAGAAGAAGAGAGGATGTCTAATACCACCTACTCCTGCTCAAGCTGGAAATACCAGAAGAGTTATATTTTGGCATTTCTGGGTTTAGAAGATCAGTATACAGAGAAGAATAAAAATTAGGGAAAGGCCTGAATGAGAGCGCCACCCAATAATGATAAATTTGAGAACTCTCTGCATCTGGTGCAAACTTTGCAGACGAGTTCAATGGGAGATGGATGCAGGAGGAAAAAAAAAGTTACCATGATTTCTTAAAACCTTCAAAATCATAACTCTTCTGAACAACAGTTTTGTTGCAGAAGCAGACAAAGACTCATCAAGAACCACATTTAGTAAAGCACATACATATCAATGAATAAGGAGGGACTTGAACATGTGCGTAAAGTTGAGCATGTGTGTAAATTTAAATGTGTTCAGTTGCTCTGCTGAACACAGGACACAGGTTCTACTCCCTAGCAGTCATTTCCCACTTGGAAACCCTTGTCAGGGAGAGAAAGGGGAAGAAGAAGGGTTGTTTAGCATGATACTTTTAGATAGATTTTTAATGGAATATTTGTTAAGCTTTCTTCCACCCCGACTCCCTCCTGCCCTGTCTGGGTTTTGTGTGTGTGTTTTTTAATGGTTAGCAATGCATCATAGTACGGCTGCTGTTTAAATATTTGCCTGAAAAAAAATGTAGTCTGTGCTTAAGAAAAGTGGTTTGGCACAAACTGGACATTTTCAAACATCCATTTACCAGATGGATCACTTTGTTCAATTACAAAGAAAAAAAAAAGATGGTGAAGGAGTTGAAAATCGAGTGGAATGTTCCTAAGCACACAGCATTGTTTACTATCTGCATGTCTCCTGGCATCCTGTGAGAAACTATCAATAAGCTCTTCAAAAATGTTCCTTTCCTTTAAAGAAGTCTGCATTTTTAACAATAATAAAAAGGCAGTAAATATACTCTACAATAGCCTGATGGAAAAATGTGCTAAAGTATTTCTATAAATCAAATGTAGCAGTTTGGCATTAGCTCTGAGGCAGTAAATTTAGTAAATTAGGACCAGATGATTTTAAAATAGAATCTTACATAACTTTCTAGCGTGATAGATACATTTTTTAATTTAACACAAGTTTGTCTGTCTTCATAACAAAGTTATCTTGGCTGCTACCAGAATGTGGTTTCGTCTTTAAGAACCATATTTTTTGTTATTTATCAAGTGCAGAATGTTTCAAATATCAAAGTAAGGAGGGGAACAGATTTCTCAGAAGACAGAAAAGGCTAGTATAATCTCTACTGATCCACGTAAGGTGTGGGGTGCTTTGTATCCCTAATGCCCCTGACTATTTCTCTCTCATTATTTTGATTAATAATAGTCCATTTCTCTATCCATCTTCCTTTTCTTGCCCTCTTTCCCTTTTTCCACAAATTCAAAGAAATGCCTCCCTCCTATAAATGCAACTTTTTTTTTCACCCATGTGCTTAGGTCAGGAGCCAGAATTTGGGACCACGCATTTCTTATGCTTTCCCACTTTTGATCTCTGCGCCAGTACATCCATCTCTGAGAAATAAGGAAAACGATACAACACCACCAGTCTAAGGAGCCTATCCCACCAGCATTGTCCAAAGCTTTTGACCCTATCTACACATATATACCTGAAACCTGCCCTCCTAGCACATCTTCTAAGCCAGCATTTACACCACTAGATAGTCATGTCAGACGACTGACATGTTCTGCGGAAAGGAGATTGCATACATACAGCCTTCATGGTCTTCTTTTTGGGCAAACACTCATCCATACCATGGTGCTTCACTGGAAGCAACAACTTCTGGAATAGCTACTGTGAACCCATTCCATGGTAGCTGGGCTCACTACAGCGCCTTACTTTTGAAAGATGGCTAAGGTCCTTTCACAGTGTCTATTTAGTGTCTGGAGAGCCAGAGCCAACACACTCTGTCTCAAAACTTTAAAGGAGAGCCTTTCCAGTACCCTTACACTCCTAGGGCTTTTTTAGCAATGGTTTCCAGATGTATATTCTCCAGGACCTTATGGCACAACAACTCAGCTAAGCCCCTCAAAAGCCATGAGCACACGTTGAGACAGATTTTTTCACGTCCCAGACAGGGCTGAACTTTGAGGAGGTGAGTAGTCAAACCCTTGTGTCAACCCTTATGACTCAAGCCCTCATCAGACTTCAGGAGCACACATCATGAGTCAACTGGGATGTGAGGGAAAGGGCAGACAGAGAAGAGAACGTGGATGTTGAGGGAGAGACCAGCAAAGTGTTGCGTGCAGCCTTCCTCTTATGTGATGCCAAGACTGGTGCTTCTATCAGCTGTGCAAGTGAAAGTATTCAGTCTGAAGCAAGCAGAGTAACTGCCACAGATCCTCGTGAGAGCCGAGTTATCAGCAGCACTGCCTCCTTCAGCAGAGAGAGTCTACTGAGAGGAGCCAATTAAGTCAAAGCCAAGGCTCGGGATGCTGTGCAGCGTGGGCCAAATCCTGGTCGCAGTGAAGTCGAGGGAAGCTTTGCCAATGGGAACATGCTCTGTCCTTTTCACCCCGTCTTTGGCTACCCCGTTGCTGGAAGCATTCAGAGTTCGCAAACGATAGCAATGGAAAAGAGAGGGAACAGAGTTCCCACGTTCCTTCTCTTCTAGTATTGTTTCCTGAGAGTCCTGCAACGCGCAGTAATGCAATGATCTTCTCTTTAAATGACATTGGACTGAATTGCTTGTTAAAAATAACAGAAAAGTAGGAGGGGTTTGGAAATCAGTCATTTTCCTTTAAAGAATGATTTGGGGAGAGCAGACCATAAACAGATTTAGATGGCAGCGGAGATAACCATTTTTGGCAGTTTTATGGAGATGCAAATTTACACTGAGTGTTAGATGAGAGCTTAAACACCAACATCCAAAGAAGAGAAAAATAAGTGAGACAGTGTGAGACATTTCACATGCTGTTCTCTGTTGTTATGGATGTCAAGTGACATCCACAGATCTGGTTGAAGCGAAAGAGAGAAAAGATGATTGCTTTCCTATCATATATCCTTTCTCCAAACACCTCCAAAAGAAGCAAATTTCCCTGAAATTCCTCAAGCTTCAAAACACCCCCAGGCTGAGACTTCATGGGAAGCTTGGTGCTAAAGGCAAAACAGGAGTTTCCCCTTTGGACTGATTTTTTTTTTTAAATCTCTAATTTGCATTTTATTAAATTTTCATTTTTGCTTCCCCTCCTCCCACTGGAAAGAACTGGTTGCTGTCTACTGGACAACAACCGAGCTGCTGGCCCTACCTGGGAGATACGCTTTTGGGACAAAGAAAGAGTTGCTGGGGAGATGCAAAATATGAGGATATAAAATATAACAACAGCAGATTAGTTTTGCTAAAGGAAGTGTGGGAGATACTCAGCAAAAGGTCCCTAAAAATAGACCAAAAAAAATAACAACAGGCTTTGCAAACAAAATGGACACAGTTGGCTATTCCAGTCACAGGACATTTCCTTGGATGATATGTAAAATCATCGATGGACAATTTATAGTCAGGAGAGACTGTATTTTAGGGGCAGTTTTGAGTTTTTGCTAAGTTAAAGTACTATAGATTTTGCAAATCAGGGGGAAGGGGAGAATATTTCTTGGTTCTTTGGTCCTGGTTCCCTGAGATGGGGCTAAGACACAGAAATGCTCTGCACAGAGGATTCATGGGTTTGCAGGGATTTTGTTGCAGTATTTTAAATCTTTGTAATACCCCTCTTTATACACCATTTTCTTTCATTATGTTCCTATACAACCTCCTTCCATACAAATTCAGGGGAACGCGCTGGCACATGTGTGTTTGGAAGTGGGGGTCTCCACCCTGTTGACTGCAGGAGCGGGAGGGCAGGAGGAGGAAACAGAGAAGCAGGCAGGAAAATCACAGAATCACAGAATCTTCTAGATCTTTAAGGTCCCTTCCAACCATCTTGTACCATCAAAAGTACGCAGAAGCAGGACACCAGAGACAGTAAAGAGCAGAGCCATGCGCTACTGCCTTCAAGACAAAAGCTTACTGATGCTACTCTACAAAACCTTACTTCCCTAGATATCAAACATCTTATCACAGGAAAGTAAACCTTTTTACTCCAGACCGCTGTTTCCTACTTAATTGTCCACACTCCCATGGTGGGTCTCATAAAGAGCTCCTTTGAGGGTGGGTTTTGTGCTATTTGAGTCAGGACTTCATTCTCACAAACCTAGTATGCCTGATTCAAATGAGGCTGGGGTATTTCCAAACTGGCAACATAGTGCTGTGGTGGGCTGGTTGGCCTCCACCAAAAAAACCAACCCAAACCAACCCAAAAACAAAAAGAAAAGAAAAACCTTACTCAATTCACTCCTATCTTAACAATTTTAGTACCTGGTGGAATAATGTAACATGATTCATGTTGACAAAATCTCAGCTCCAGAGTTTCGCCCAAACTAGGGAAAGTCCAAGTAGAAAGTTCAGGTAAAGATCAGAGCTTTTGGTTGCCAGCAGTATGACTTCTCACAACTGCATGAAGAGCTTAACATGCCTAAGCTCTGTGCCCAAGTTTCTCGTCTGAGGCAATTCCGGTTCCAATTCTGGATTCCTTTCATCTTAAACGAGCTGTGATGCCTAAACATACATTTCCTCTTGAACAACCACCCTGTATTACATTTATCATATTTCATACACACAATTGTGAACCAGAGAGAACAGCCTTTTGCAGTCTCCATAGTCGCACTATTTATCAGCTTTTCTTAAGAAAAACAAAAAAATCCCTCTTTTGGCATCAGTAGGTTGAATGGCATGCACGCCACACTTCTGGAAGCAAGCCTGTATTTTTTAACCCATGTATTAAAAATATTCAGTGCTGGAGGGGAAAATAAAGGAGTGTATTCTGCGAGCACGACTGTTAGACTGGTTTGTTTGTTTGGGAAATGAATAAGCCATTGACAGTATCTCTGGAAGGAATAGGCCAGTGTGTGCTCCCTCCTGACATTCTTTTCTCTCTCCAGTCTTCCCCGCATACCTTACATTCTTCTTGCCCTCCCAACACCACCGGATCCTGGGCCGGCAGGCACTGAGGACCCGGTCTGCCACATCTGTACCCATCTTGAAGCCACCAGCTTCTGCCACCTCTCCTACCCAACGCACAAATATCAAGGTTTGCAGAGCTCTTACTTTCCTCGGCATCGCAAAGCTCAAGTGGCAGCTGTGATTGCTGCCACCTTTCACCAATTCCTGCCAAAGCTGCTGAGAACATGAAGTCCCCCACGTGCTCTACACCAGCCAGGGGGCTGGGCAGCTGCTGTGCCACACAGACCTGGAAAAGCCATTCTTTTCCATCCTCACCAGTGGTTAGTTCGGACCAGAGACAAATTCGCTTCATCATGATTCTACATTCTCTCCTTTCCTTTACCCAGAGTGAGATGGGTGTCTCATGCTGGTTTAACAGTGATTCCACCATTTCCATGTTCATTTTCCCCTGAGAAGGTGAAAGCCTGCTTCTTGTAAGAAGTCAAAATTGTGGCGATATATTTTTCCCTTTTTTTTTTTTTTCCCCCAAACTTAACAGACTTTTCAGTTTTTATTCACTGAGTCAGGGTGCTGGCTTAGTGATAGCCAGGGCCAGAATATCTAAACTCCAACTGCCTTCCATGATTTCTGAAGCTAACAAAGGCTGGATTCACTTCCAAAACCTTTTGGGTGGGAGGACACCAGTGCTGGCATTTGAAGCAAAAGAGAGAGAACAGAGTGAGCTGCATTTATTCTCTTTATCTGAAGGAGGGTCACTAAACAGGGCCTTGATGGTTGACTTACAAAGTTAAATGAGCGATTCCTGAAGAAACACTGTGTAAAATGCCCTTCTTAAGAATGTGAGCAGCTTTTGTGCTTTATTCTGAAAGGAGGTGGGATGCCTGTAAGATTAGTTCATATCTATTAAGGGAAATGTAGAATTCTAGAGCAAGGCAAGTGAACTAGCTCTGTGGTTAAAAGGCATCTTAGGTGGAATGGCAAAGGACAGTCAAAATGAAAAAGATACTTCAGTTAACAATTTTTATTCTCACAATTTGGACCTTAAATTTAAACCTGATCAATACAGCAATAGCTACCCACCTCACCTCTCTGCCAGATCAGACTTCTGGTACTGTTAAATGGAATAGACTGCTTGCTTGAAAAGATTTCCATCACTGGTCAAAGAAAAACAGAATGTACTTTGTTTTGGTTTGCTGCAATGCAAAATATTTCCTTCTTTGGGTGAGAATGAAATCTTTTTCTTATTATCTCCTAGTGAGGTGGGAGAGGGGGCCTTTCTGTGCAGTCAGACATAGAAGCCTGCCCACATCAGTGGTGAATTTTTGTTCATGTTCTTTTCAGGAAACAGCAGCGTTTCATCTTTTTTAACAGATTTGTCCAAGCAAGCAAATTCCACCACTCTATAAAACCATTCTATACTGAAGAAATTCCATCCACTGCGTACCCGCTGAACCCGTCTGGGGAGTGTTATAGAGGCAGCAGGACCAGGGCTAATTACCAGGACCCTCCTTTGCTCATAAAGTGCAGTGACGCTATAACTAGATTAATTTTAATCCCCATCCCCTGGCCAAGTATCACAGCAAGAAGCGATGCAGATGCCGCACAACATTATCCAAAGGATAGTTAGGGCTTTGTGCAGGGAAAAAAAAAAAAGAAAGGGGAAAAAAAAAAAAAAAAAGATAGCTTAGTGTTTCCTAAACACAGAGCTCACAGACTCTTCCTGAAAAGACTCTCTCAACTGTGAGGGAGACACTCTGCTGTGTCTCTCCTTTCTCAGGTTGTGTCATGGGGAAACGGGAACAAGGGATTTTTGTTTGAGTAACCTTTCAGAGCAGGATATCTGTCTCGTGTTCTTCTCCTATCAATTGTCACAGGGCGATAGCTGGCTGATTTACTTCAATGGGTATTCCCTTCCCAGCCCAGCTGACAGCTCCGTTTCATGTTGTGTGCAGAGGATTGTGCCAGGCAAGTCACAGCGCCTGGCTGACGAGCAGTCCCCTTGGCTGCCCCACCATTTCACCTGCTGCCATCCCCCAAGTACTCCAGAACACCACCTGGCCATCAGGAGGGCACTGGGAGGACACACACCAGTGGTGTGGTGAGAAACAAAGCAAGCGCTAAGCTCACCAGGGTGGTGTATGAGAGCAGGAGACAAGCAGTAGTTTGCCCAAACGAGCAGAGAGTAATATTAATTGCCCTCAGCAAAAGCAAAGAAACAAACAAAAGCCATTGATGCAGGCACAAGACAAAGTCACAGAACCCATTTGCTACTCCACTGGAATTGCAGCGGCATAAAATATGAGGCAGTGAATCAAGCCATTGCTGTGCTGTGAAGCAAAAAGACACATTACATGAATTACCCTCCTGAGGAACTTCAATAGGGCCCTGTAGTTATAAATCCTGGCAATACAGCTCAAGTTGCCTCTACAACACAGACATGAGTAACACCAGGTCTTGGCTTCCTCATCAGCATGTTCCATTGTATAATTGAGCTGATTATCCAAGGCGACCAACTCGAAACTTTCCTAGACTACGCCTGAAATACAATATTACATAGTAAAGGCACAGCAGTTGACAAGGTCATCGAGAAAAGCAAAGTGCTTGCACTAAACACAAATGTGTGCTTGCCACAATCCTGACTTCTTCTAGTAATGTGTCAGGGTTAGAGGGTCATATTTACAAATCTCTCTTTCAAGGTGTATCTAATTCCTGATATTCATGATAGATCGGGGAGCTCCGCTGCACTGCTGGCTCTGCTAGAAGTGTTGTACTAAGCGGGATTAGTTCACCCTAGGGGAAATCAAAAACCCCCTCGAAGTGCAAAGAAAACCTAAGATGGTAAATGGAGTAGGTGAGAGAGGGGAAGGGAGAGTGCAGGGAAAAAAAAGTGAATTAAGTGAGCAGTGGGACTTCACTGAGAAGGTGGTGTGCAACGGCAATCTCTTTCTCCCTGTAAAATACCAATTCTTGTATCTGTTTCTTCAGAATTGTGAAGTTTAGCTATCAACACTAACTGACTTTGTGCTTTCGTGCCCAAAGTATCATTCCAGTGGCATCTAATTAAAGTTTTTAATATGACTTACGGAGAGCGATAAAGGCAAAACAATATACACAAGGGAACAAACCAACTAGAATTTTACGTTAAAACATCTCTTACCTCATATTAAGATCAGTCAGGGACATTTTACATACATTAGAAGCAACTCAAGCTAAAAGAAAAGAGAAGGCACAGCTTCTCAAATGTGCTTAGGTTTTATAATAATGCGATTGTAAAGCATTCTGAAAAACTAGAAACACCAATTACCTGAAAAGTGTCGCTGTTTGTGGGATGACTGGAAACCAGATGGACTCTGCTTTTAAATATAGATGAAGTCAGAAATATGATTCTACTTTTCTTATTTTTGTCTCTGATATTTACCCAGTTCTTATTAATGTTGTTTTACAATCTTTAATGCATTTATCTTAATTATAACGGTGCCACATGAAGAGATTATACAGAGCTTTTTCAGGCAATGCGATTTGGATGCTAGTCCAAAACCATGCTAACAACTTAGCCATGGCATCCTCTGTACTTAGGAGAAATCTTCTCATCCCAGGGGAAGTTTTTATCCTTCAAGTATGAAGGGCAAAAACTCGCAAAAAGAAAATCAAAAGTCAAACTCTACAGTTAAGAAACGCTCCAAAGAGATTTGCACTCTCCTAATAGTAAGCTGGTTATACATAATCACTAGAGGAATTGTTTCTTAAAGTGTCTAAGGACACAGCATACAAATAAGCTTTATTCTCTTGAAACTACACAAATTTATTTTGATGTCACAATCAAGACAATGCTGACCCAAACTCAGCACATATAAAATACTATCTACTTCAAGTATCTTTTTGGAAAATCAGAAGAACCAACAGCAACAAAAACGGAAAGAAAAACCCAGGAAAAAAAAAACAACACAAGGCCAAGCAGACAGTGAAGCTACAGCACTGCATAGGGAGCCCAGTCACAGAAAGCAGCTCTGTGCTTCAGAAAGCAGCAGCTCACTTTTCTCACTAATAACTGGGACATCTTTTGTACTGAGAGGGACTCACACCAATGAGCTCTTAGGGCATGTACAGTCAAGAAGATGGTATAGAAAAATGATACTTTTGCATGCATTTAGTAAATCTGTTTAATACAACCACATATTTTATGCTGGAACTAGAGAACGAAGGAGATTATGGATAGAAGTATGACATTCTTTAGAAGCCACGAAGCCATTTTAGCAATAGGATCCCTCTCCAGAGAATTAGTCACATGACAATTTAAGGATATTGCTGTACCATGGAATGAAGTTATGTTTGTAATCTGGTAGTACAAGCTTGTTCTTTGCTGTTTTCCCTTAGGCCACTAGAAATAGTCGAGTCCATCCGTGACCTAGAAATGTTGGGCAAGATCCAATTGGGGCAAAAAGGACAGGATTTATTTCCTGTTCATCTAAACAAGCTGGAGTATGTCCCATACACAAAGATTCCTATTATGTGCACCATGTTAATCATGCCCGATTGAAGGATCTGACTTAAAACGCATGGAGGATCACCACATTTCTTTTCCCTGCTCTTTCCTGCCCCCAAGATACCAGAGGTAATTATTGTTCTCTTCCAAACAATCCTTGTTTTCCATGGTGACTCTTTATAATGGACATCGCTGTATCATTAAAGCCATCTTGGCAAATGGTGTCTAATCAGTGTTGAAATAGCGGGCTTCTCCAGGCAAAGTTAACACCTGGTAGCAGCTAAAAGATTGTCTTTTGGGGACGAATGAGAACAAAACTTGATAGGAAAGATGGGATGGAGCAGCATAAAAACGTTCAACCCCTTCTAAAGCTGTGCAAGAAAGAGGTGATTGCAGAAGGGATGGTTGGAGGTGGATTGGCCGGTGGGTTTGGCAGGACACAGAGCCCCTGCAGCCCCCAGACATGCCCAGGCTTCAAGGAGTGTTTTTTGGTGCCTCGCTCCTTCTGTCACCTCAGAGCCACTCTTCCCTGGGCTGCCCCCAGAGATGGCCTGGGCGCCTTGAACCTTGGACAGGCCCAGAGGGGGCTGACAGAAGACCTTTTGTTCCGAGGATCCCCGTTTCAGGCGGAGAACTCGAGGCGAGCGCCTTTGAAGCGGCACGGGCGGAGTGGCGGGGTGACGGGAAGCCGGGCCACCAGCCCATGGCTCCCGTGCGAGGGGGCTCACCTTCCCTCTGGGCCCGGGGACGCGGGGCCCGCCTCACCCCAAGGCGCCCTCGCCTCACCCCGGCCCGCTCCCCTCAGCGCCGCCGCGCCAACGGCCCCCGCGCGCCGCCGGGGGGGGCGGGGCCGCCGAGGCCCCACCTCCCCCCCGATCGTAGCCAATAGGGAGGGCGCTATGCAAATGAGCGGGGTAGCCTGGCGGCGGGTCCGGCGGCCGGGCGCGGAGATCTTGGCAAATGGTGTCTAATCAGTGTTGAAATAGCGGGCTTCTCCAGGCAAAGTTAACACCTGGTAGCAGCTAAAAGATTGTCTTTTGGGGACGAATGAGAACAAAACTTGATAGGAAAGATGGGATGGAGCAGCATAAAAACGTTCAACCCCTTCTAAAGCTGTGCAAGAAAGAGGTGATTGCAGAAGGGATGGTTGGAGGTGGATTGGCCGGTGGGTTTGGCAGGACACAGAGCCCCTGCAGCCCCCAGACATGCCCAGGCTTCAAGGAGTGTTTTTTGGTGCCTCGCTCCTTCTGTCACCTCAGAGCCACTCTTCCCTGGGCTGCCCCCAGAGATGGCCTGGGCGCCTTGAACCTTGGACAGGCCCAGAGGGGGCTGACAGAAGACCTTTTGTTCCGAGGATCCCCGTTTCAGGCGGAGAACTCGAGGCGAGCGCCTTTGAAGCGGCACGGGCGGAGTGGCGGGGTGACGGGAAGCCGGGCCACCAGCCCATGGCTCCCGTGCGAGGGGGCTCACCTTCCCTCTGGGCCCGGGGACGCGGGGCCCGCCTCACCCCAAGGCGCCCTCGCCTCACCCCGGCCCGCTCCCCTCAGCGCCGCCGCGCCAACGGCCCCCGCGCGCCGCCGGGGGGGGCGGGGCCGCCGAGGCCCCACCTCCCCCCCGATCGTAGCCAATAGGGAGGGCGCTATGCAAATGAGCGGGGTAGCCTGGCGGCGGGTCCGGCGGCCGGGCGCGGAGAGGCGGCGGCGATGCGGCGGTTGGCGGTGTAGGGGGCTCTCCGCGCGTCCCCTCAGCAGCGATCCGCAGCCATGAAGTACAAGGTGAGGCAGCCCTTCCCCGCGGGGGGCTGGGGTAGGGGCGGGCGAGCGGACTCTCACGGGCTTGTCAGCGGGGCTCCCCTCGCTGACGGGACGCGGGGGGAGCGGCCGGGGGCGCTCCCCTCGGCACCCCCACCTTTCCTCAGGGCAAGCGGGGGCGACCGTTGGCCCCGGGGGGAACGGCCAAGCCTCCCTTGGTGCTGTCTCCAGTCGGAGACCCCCAAGGGGGGTACCCGGAGAGGGGTGAGGGGGGCAGCAAGCCGGGGGAGACACCCCCCCCATCTCGGGTGTTTCGGTGGCGGGGAGAAGGGTCTCTCCCCTCCCGGTGCCGGTACCTGGGGGGAGGCGGGTTCCTACGCGGGTGCCCGGTGTCGGTTTGGGACAGGGGGGTCTGTCGCTGCTTTTCTCCCCGCCAGGTAATTCTAATTCACCCGCTTTGCCAGCCCTTCGGGAATGTTTCGTTATCCCAGTGTCGCGTTTCGGGGTGGTCTGCTTGGAGGGTCACAAGGAAATTTAAAAGAATAAATAATACAACCATATATCTTAAAAAAAAAAAAAAAAAAAAAACCTATTCCCCCTCCCTTTCCCATGTTAAATTAAATAAGTGATGTAGCTTATCCTTTTACAAGAGGGTTTTGTTCAGAAGATACAGACGTGAAGGCTTTCATCGTAATATTACTTTAATCGTAATATTACTCTACTTAAGAAACCCCCGGGCAAGGTAACGGAATTGCCCACGAGGCATTAGATTACGGGACAGACATACCGTAATCTTATGTGCTTGGAAAAAAAGGGGGAGGGAAGGAAAAAACTTTTCCTCCCTCTGCCAAAAATAACTTCAGCATCAAAAAAAGAAAAGGTGATCTGGAACCGTCACACATTATGTACTTAATTGGAGACTAACTTGCTTTGGAAATGAAGCCCGTCTTCTTACTGAATTTAGCATCAGGGCTCTTTTCCACCACACTGCCTATAACATTGTATAAGGATTATAAACTTGGGCAGAACGAGATGTGCAAGTGATTCCTGGGTAAACATAAACAGATTTTCATGCTTTTCCATACATCTTGGAGCTCAGCGCAAGCTTTCAGGATCTTCCATGTCCAAACTTTGGGAAAGGTCAGAGTTAAGCTTTTGAAGCTGCTGCCGATTTCTCCATCCTATGGTGGTTAGTAAGAACCAGGAAAAAGAAATTATATAAGATAAATATAGACAAAGATACAGATCAAAATTCTCAATGTCACAGAGTATCTGATAGAGGTTTTGGGGGGTTGAGGCGGTTTTTTTGTGTGTTGGTTTTTTTTTTTTTTAATTGTCTCAGACAGAATTAATCAGTTGACTGATTTGAAGTCCAAGATCAAATTAATCTCCTGTCCCTTTCTACTCCCTTCAGATCAGTTCAGGTAGACTTTATGCCTCCTTAGAGTTGTGACTCTACCACAAAATGTCAGGTACTTGGGGATAGAAGAGCAGCATCACTGTTAGTCCAGATCTTATGAACTGCTTTCCAACTGCCTATCGCAGTGGCAAAGTCATGGTCCTGCATACTTACACAGCTTCCTAACTTAGGGTCACCATCCATCCATACTCTGCTGCAAGGAGATCATGCCTCATATGTAGCCCAGTGGCACTGCAAGAATAGGGACTGATGAGGTGGCTCAAAAGGGGGAACTCTTCCCTGCTCTGTAGTATTTCTTTTGCTGTGTCTGGTTGGAATGAGCATTTTTGTTTGGGTTTGTGATTACGTAATTCTAGACAAAGAAAGAACAAGCCATTAAAAAAAAAAAAAAAAAAAGACTGAGGGCTTTGGCCTCAAAAACCTTTTTGTCAGACTAGGGTGTTTACTTTCCCTGGGAAATGTGAAGTAGTTACTTACACTGTTTACCTAGGACAAACATCCTTAGATCTATTTCTTATAGGTGGAGTAACATATAAAGAAAATACCTGCTTGTTCAGTCTCTGTTTCTTTCTTTCTTTCATTTTTGTATAGGAAAACAAAATTCCTGTAGTTCTTATCACATACACAAAATAAAAGAACAGAGCATGTTCATGGCCTGCATGGGGACATAAAAATGACATCACATTCAAAGGTGACTTATCTTCCAGGTGCAGAGTTGGGTCTGTTTAACTGCTCCAGGTGTTATACTGAGGCCTGTCATTCTTACTTTCATTGTGATAGTCCATAAGGTAACACCTCATTTAACGATTGAGATGCTGGTTATATTTTAATTAGAATATTAACAGTTGGTTAGAACAGGAACTGACTCACGTGTGAGACCCTGAGTACATGTCTCCATCAGTCCTAGCTTCACTTTCAGTGTGACTACACCCAAGGTAATTTCTGACCTAGAAATCCTTTCTGCTACTCAGTCTGCACGTTTTTTGGTCATAAAGGTTTTTACAATTGGACAAGATGATCTTTAAGGTCCCTTCCAACCTAGAAGATTCTGTGATTCTGAGAACTTGTTGCCTCTCTTCTTTCACCTAGATTTCTTTTATTGTTTATCCCACTCTAAACTTTCTTCCAACATAATACTTAAGTCAGAGTCCTCTGAAAGCCAGTGGGGAAAACCCCGGTGGATTTCAGCAAGTTCAGAATTTTACCTTAGACAGAAATTTAGAGACATGTCTATCTTCTGTGCACTCTATGTGATTCAGTGAAGATGTGACTGTTTAAAGCAAAGACAAACTTGACCCCAGGTTAGGTCCCGTTCTACCATTCATGTACTTGTTAAATATTGGAGAACACAAAAGTTACTCTAACAGAGCCATGGGAAATGTTAAGCATAACAAATACTTTTATATTTGTTGTGAGCATTTCTTAGTCCTACTTGTCTGAAAGCGACTTTCAGAAACTAATTCCTGTAGGGTGCAGTTGCACTGTGGCATACCCCAGTCCTTCATGTGATAACAGCAGCAGCATCCTTTTGCCCTAAATCTCCGTGTACCTCAAAACTGCATCCCATCAAGTTCCCACAGGATGCTGTGTCGGTGTTCTGTAGATCTGGAAGGTAGGATCAACCCTTTCCAAAAGCTAACTCAGACTATGATTCCAAGGATCAAGCAGTTACAGCTAAAATGTACTATGTAGAAACAGAAATACCACTAGGCTATTATGATCAGAGAAGAACATGGATAGGGAGAGGATGGATATGTCTGCCCAGCAATTCCAGCATACATATCTCAGGCAGTAGAAGCGTGACAGAAGCAAAAGGGAGAAGACATAACAAGGCTGTTGCAGCTTTTTGGCTGATCGGGAGCAAGACAAAAAAAGCAGGGGAAGGAGAAAGAGGACTTATCTGTTTACTAAAAGATTCAAACTGTTAGTGAAAGAGGAGAGGAAAAGAAAACTACATTCCTTACCTCATTTAAGCCAAAAGGAATGACGTAGATGTAAAGTATGAGGTCTTGATTATCTATTTTTAGACAATTTGTTGGGCAAGGAAGAAACCTAAGTAAATAGGGTTTGAAATGCCTGCCATTTGTGCTAAGGCACAGATCTGTAATATATAGACTTGATTACAATGCCTGCATGCCAAGACAAACAAAATAGTGTCACTAGGAAGAAATACCATATTCCCAACCAGAAATGCTTGTGAAAAGCTGCTTGTAACCCTTGCAATGAAAGACTTTAAGTGTCGGGCCATGTCAAGGGAAAAGAACTGCCTGTAGTCTACTAACTAAATCCTCTCTGTTTTGTTTATTCCTCATACTCCCCTTTGTTTTCCTTTTTTTTTTTTTGAGGGGGGGAGGAGGAGGGGGTACCTCAGCAATCACAGGGTGACAGTCAAACAGTCTACGAGAAACGAGTAGAAGCTGTAGAAACGAGTTCTACAGCTCGTATTTACTTTTAAAAGGCAACACTAGAGGAACAAACCAATGAAGGGAAGAACCATCCAAGTTTGTGCTGTCTCTTTAACCATCATGAATTTGCACTGGAAGTTTTATGGTGGTTCCCTCCTCTGTGTGTGTAGGGAGAGAGGTGGCAGAAATCTTATGAGAGTCAGCAGTAGCACTGGTGAGATGTAGCAGTAGGACTGGCTGCTTCCCAAAGCTTGGAGGGCCGCTGTCATTTTCAGGTTCCCACTATTCCCCACTGTGGCCTCTGTGTGCACCCCCCCAACTTGTGAGCCTCCAATTTTAGGTCAAGTATGTATCTGTATACTTAGAAGTAACTGCCTCGGTACCTCAGGGTATTTGAGAAATTCCCATTATAGAATTTGCCTCCCAAGGCTTGGTAGGGTAGCAAGGTGCTGTTAATTCTGTTTTACAGATGGAGGTGCTGAGGCTTAGGTACGTTACAGGACTTATTTCAGAGGAAGAGGAGCCATCATAAAGCGTTACAGCTAACAGCATGCAGGGTTTTTTGCATGATTTCTAGAATTCTATTGTCTTCTTCTAACATCTGGCTCATAAGTAATGTAGCTGTAAGTCTATTTCATCAAGAAACTGGTAGTCTAATCTCTCTGTCCAATAATTCCTAGTATATGATGGAGAAACAGAACTGCCACATGAACAGTCATATTTATATTTTTGATAATTCCAATTCAATTTGACCGTAGATACTACAAGGGACATTGGATACTGATCTAGGGGTTTTGCTTGTGCTTTTAAGATCCTGCTAGAGGTTGCAGTCACATTAAACTGTTACTTTGCCTTAAGTTACCTTCACCCAGCATTAGTCATTTCAAACAGTGCCAGAACATCAGAAGACCCAATCAGTGGAGGTCCTACCAGATGAGAGAGCAGAGCTGCCTGATAATAAGACTTTATGGAAACATCTTCTGCAAAGGAAAAATCAAAGTATATTTCAGGAGAGTTCGGTAGCCTTCTAAGCCGATAACCACCATTTTGCAGAATACAGGCTAGACTTTAGAGAAGTCTCATGAAACACTACTGTAAACTCATTAAGTGTTGGCCTACAATTAGTAGGACCACGCACACACTCACCTTTGGAATCTTACGATCTCAACCAGAGCAACAAGCAGTGTTGGAAAAGATTAGACTTGCACTGATACCTTATCACTGGACATTGAACTCCTACACGTGGTGGCACAGGAGAAGTTTATATTACTGAACCGCTTGTACTGCATTAAAAATACCAGAGAGTCATTGCAGCAAGGCCAGGTGCATCTAGTGACCTGAGTAAAAGTTTGAATAAGGCAATTCTCCCAAGTCACACACACCTCCATGCACCACTGCTGGAATGGGTGTACTTACTGGCTGCTTTGGCCACCTTTAGAAAAAGTAGGAGACAAGAAATCTATTTGTCTTCTTGCAAAGAGCTTGCACTTGTATGAGCCCTCAGGCAAGCATGAGGTCCTGCACAGCAGCACAGGAGAAGAGGATGTACCATCAGCATATAGAAATAGTATAGAGCCCTGTGTCTCTCTGCATAGTAGAGAAGCACGACTGGAGCTTAGGGCTTCCTTCCTTGTCATCTTGCTATTACCAAAGATGGTGGGGCCATGGACACTTGCATGCAGTAGATGAGCTTAGGTCGCTTAAAGGCCTAGCTAAAGTCACTTTTGTTTTGCTTATTTTCTTTGGACCAGCTTATCACAGACATTTAAGTACTTAAGGCCCATTCATACCAACAGGAGTTAGGAACCTGCTTGTCTCCAAGATCTAGAGTTTAAGTTTCATTCTTAAAGCAACATAAGCACTTAAGAGGAGCATGCACAAGTGTCTGCCTGAGCAGCAGCGATTGTGGAGAACCCTTATCTTCTACTGTTCCCATTTCTGGCTGCCCTTGACGAGTAGCTGAACTTCTTGAGATACTAAAGTCTGTAAAACTCTGTAGGAGCCCACATTCAGTGACATCTGGAATTGTAAATGTGCAAGTCACTTCTGAAGATGCTTCTTTATGTATAGGTGCTCTCTGAGCATCCATGAAAGCAGTGGACATTTACCTGTTGAAAGACACTTTATGCTAGGTCTTCAGTAAGATTGATCAGACAGTCCTCCAGGACTGTACTACCAAAGAATACTTATGGCATGTATTCAACTGTTAAGTCTGAGTAAAGCTGCATTTATAGGTAACTCCTTGCTGCCTGAGAGTGGCTGCAGCTCTCCGTATCAATGAAGCTGATATATATAATGTATTATAGCAGCTAAGAGTACAGCTAAGAGTGAATATTGCTGCCTGTCTGTCACAGGCTGCTCTTGGCAAGTGACCTTTTTCTTTTGCCTTTTGGTCTAGACATTACAGTAGTGGAAACTGTCTTAATTTTAAGGAGTTCATTTTTCCACAGCAGATTTGGACGTAGTTTGCATTTGACAAGAAACAGGACTGCTAAAGCTATAGTTAGCAGTCCTAGAAGCACAAGCGCGTAGCATGACAAAAAAAAAATGTGTATTTTTTTTCTCCATAGGGATGAGGCCCATTCTCGCCTTTCTATTTTTGTGTTTGTTTTAAAAACACTTCATTCACAGTCAGAGTGGATTAGCCTGCTTGGAAAAGGAAGCGTAATAAGAATGGATTTACTCTACAGGAATGCAGTCAGCACGTCAGAAGCCCTTTCTTAAGCAGGCCTCATTCACAGCAAAGTTGAACATTTTAGCAGGACCAATACTGTGGATCATTTGGTGACAAAAATGCTGAAGGTTCCTAGGAGTAGATCTCACTTCCCCGCAATGATTCTCTTTCAATGGAATTTTTTGATCCAAAGGGTTAAGTAGGTAGGGTCATGAATGCCCTTGTCCTATGGACTGTACATACAGTTAAAATGCTTAGGGTAATAAAGCAATTTTTAGTGTTACGGAAGGGCCCAGTTTACAAGCAGATGTCTTCTCTTTTTTTCCTCTCTCCCTGCTTATACTGCTTTATCTTGTTTGCAGCCCAGAAGCTGCACAAACCTATCTCTCACGTAATCAAGAATACAGTTAAAGTTGTAGTTCAATCTGAGACAAAGCACTGTAACTGGTTAACACCCGCCCACCCTCTCCCTTCTCCAGGGGTATGATTCCTTAGAAAATGTCAGCTTGCCAAAAGCCAGTTCGTATGTTGACTTTTGGCCAGTGCCCTGTGGTATGGAGAAGACCCTGACCAAACCTATCAAACCTCATCTGCCAGCCAGGCCCTGCTCCCCTGGAAGTGATTCACAGGCAGCATAACCCCCCCAGCGTGCTGAGGGCTGGCAGGAGCCCCAAAACATGAGTTCCCAAGCTTGCTTTTCATCAATAAGCTGGACTCTCAGGGCATCCCAAGTTGAGGCTGCTGTGTAGTATCCCAGATGGTACCACTAAAGTGAGACAAAAGGGTGACTTTCCCTTCTATGGCAAGTTTTTGGAGACACTTGGGGGAAGAAGAACATGTCCCAGTTCAGCTAAGTTCTAGATTTTAAAAAATATAAATTTAAAAACCCGTACTTTCCAAAGCTGAAAACATCAGACAGAAATAAGTTAGTGACAACACCAAGGTCCTACGTCTACATAGCTGTGGTTTCTTGACAATTGAGTTGTGATTATTTCCCCAGAGCTGCACAGAGAAGGGTTAAATTCAGGAGGAGGTTGTGTTTTTGTTTTTTTTTTTAAGGAAACTTTGTCTGAGAGAAGACTGCTCACAAATGCCAGAAAATGGAAAACTGAGAACTCAAAACACACGTTTCAGGATTCTTTCTTTCCATCCCCTTTTTTTTTTCCTTCTGCTCTGCTCCTTCAATTCTTAAGCATTCAACATCCGATCTCCTTTCATTAAGTTTTTAATTGCTTGCCTGAGGGAAAGAGGTTAGGTTTTCCATCTGCTTTTTTGATTTTGATGTACTGCGGTTTAATCACAGTGAGATCATATTTACTCTAAGGCTATTGTTTGCATGCTTTATTTTTTCCCCCCTGTTGATGTCACAGAAGGCACACAGCCCTCAGAGAGATTTGAAAAGGCCTTTTAAAGCTATGGAACTAGATCACACCCTTCCTTGGGTGGGGGGAAAGGAAACCAGTTACGAGGGTAAAACATACACAGAAAGCTTTGCGAGTTAGGTGTGGTGGAATTTCCCAAAATATTAATAGGTCTTGAAGGTAAGTCAGGGGTTGTGGTTTGTATTCCCAGAAAGAGCAAAGAAAATGGTATTTCAGCAATCCTGTAAAACCCCAGAAACTCAGAGCACAGGAGAATAAGATCAGGGCATGTGATCAGTGGATCCCTGGTCTGCTTCACTGTAAATGTTACTGTCACTAACCATATCTGCCTTCTACGATAGCTCCAGCACAGGGTGGGTGGTCTCACAACACAGAAGCAGTGTCCATTAATCTCAGGGGTGTTCCCCAGGGCTGAGCAAAAGAGCATTACCTCAGATATCCCCTTTTTTTTTTTGCATAGCTATGACCTGTTGCGTCTCACTGCACAGACTCCAAACAGAAGGTTGCTATGTAGTAAAAGGGAGTTGCCACTTAAACTCTCCCTACAAGTTCGCCGAGCACTCAGAGGTTTTGTGTGATTTAAACAGTGTTTGTGACACAATACATTCATCCTTCCTTCACTGCATCAGAAACAGAAAGGGTGAATCAACTCCTTATTTAGCGTCCAACCTCAAATCATGTTTCTATGATTACCTTTGTAACTCCCAGGAAATCAGGGCAGCGCCCCCATACCTCACATCCTCTCTAACTAAACTTAAATAAAACCAGCCAAGCCAAAATACAGAACTCAAGAGACAACAGAATATCATCCACATGAACAGATTAAAGCCTAGCTTACTGTCCTTCTGGCCAATGTAGAGCTATCATTTCATTGCTCTTAATAGACAGCCAGAAAACTTTTTCAACTCATGTCTCCAGTCTGAAGTGTCAGGCACAGCAATAAGCTGATGCACTCACTGCAGAACACAGTGAAGTATTTTATTCACACAGGGCAAAGCTTCAGTTACGATCTCTATCCCTCATTTTGGCATTTTTACCTTTTTTATTTCCCTACCAGCTTTTCTACCTTCCTAATTCTTTTAGGCATTTGGATTCCTTCCCAAGTTGCAGGTTCACCACTGTGCCTCAGTTTCACAAAGCATTTTGCAGACTGCCTACAAAAAACTGGATACACAGATACCTCCTATTTGCTTAAAACGGAACAGCTATACTGAAACAAAGAGTGTCCTCAGGCCAGAGAACCTTCAGTCTCCTACATGATTACACTGCATTTAAATCACAAGTTTGGGTGAACTGATGGACCACATCAGCATCTGGAGCTGGAGTCTGAAATGCTCAAGTCCTAGTAGGTCTGCTCACTGCCTGCCCACCACCCCTGCTCGGTTACTCTAGTGTGCCTGCAAAACTATGGTGAACACATCCACAGCACGACAGCCATAATGCCTACTTTGACTTACCTAAGTGGGAACCAGTAAGGAGGGGACATTGCCATTTTTCTCCTTAATTTCTGTGTAACTGTTCACACTACAGAAGTAAAACCCATCCAGAACAAACTCTGAAATTCAGGCCAGACAGAAGGGCTGGGACAGCTTGGTGGAACACTGAAATAAGACACTTGCCTCTCTCCCCTGCAGACCGAGGTTTTCCACATCACAACCTCCAGGCAGCTTGGTGTACTTTAGCATGACTGACAGCCCCTGTTCCAGAGAGGCATGGGACTAGACCGCAAGGATACTAAGCATGGATGAAGATATGTCCTCCTTAAGGCTTTGCTCAGGCTGTTAACATCATGGCTCATTTTCTCATTAGCTGTAAAATCAGCCTTCCAGATCTGTGAATGGAAAACTGCCTTAATTTCCATCCAGCAGGATTTGCAATTATTTGAGCTAGCAACACTTGGCCAGAAAAAAAAATAAAGTAGTACAGCATGCTCTTTTGTACACGTTGTGGTGGTACTTCCTGCCCTCCTCTATGTAGCTATAGATAAAAATAAGTACTTGCACATAGCTTATTGCTGGCAATTAGCTACTACAGGTCTGCACACATGTGGGGGCTGTTGCAGCGAAGGAGCAAGGTGCTGTTTTGCAGTCTGTTCCCCCTGTCAGGGCCTACAGGGATATGTCTAAGAATGTGCCAGTGCAGCTTTGTGTGGACTAAATACTGCCTTTGCTGTCCACGCTGCCTTCTTCCAGGTTTGAGGAGACCAGCAACAGACTTTTTCCAAGGCTGCATGTCTTACTCTGTGACCTCTGTCCATTTGTATTAAGTAGCCTTCGTGGAAAGTTGCTTATTACAAATAGACCTGTTACCTACTGTGCAGCAATAGTTTCTTTCCTTGCAAAGACAGCACCAAAATTCTTTAAGGGGCAGTGACAGTGAGAAATAGAAAAGGAGATGGGAGCTAAAAAGCACCAATGTTACACTGTCCAATGACTCTTGAGCTGAAGAAGCCCTTCCATCAGAAAGTAAATCAGAGCCTGAACTTCCCTCTCTTCCACTAGTACTGTTTGTAGTCAAACTAAAAATACAACTCAAGTCTTCACTGGATTTTCAGGTCAGTTCTTCAGTCTCATAGGCAAATCATTACTATTAGACCTATTACAACCACGGGCATACATAAATGCTTAAGCTTACTTTGTAACGGCAGTGATTCATTTTAAAGAAACCTAAAGCAGAAAAAAAAAAGCGTAAGGAAAACCAAAAGGAGAATCTTTATGAAGAATGTTGTGTGATGGATAATTAAAAGAAATCCAGCCAAAGTGAAGCTAGTGGTTTGTACATAGACACTCCTTTGGGGTGTCTCCCCCCCCACCTTTCCTTCCTTTGTTCCTTTCTTCCTTCCTTCCCCTGAGCTAAAGTTAGAAGGGAAGCCATTTTGCATTTCAAGAAACCGTTCGTCCAGTAATAGAAAGAAGGGGTCCCACCCTTTTTCAGTCTAAGGGCAGAGGCAATTTCCCAGGGTTTGTTTTCACGTAAACTTTATGCATAGGAAGCAATATTTAAAAACAAGGCAATGCAGAACAAAACAAGAAGCCTGGCCAGCCAAGCACAGAGCAGGGATCAGCATCCACAAGGCTGCGTGCTGGGGAACATCCTCATATTGCACCTCTGAGGGAAGAGACTGAAATTCTTCGAGCTTATGGTTGGTTGAACCTTTTCCTCGAGCGTTCATTCATCTCAGAGCTGGCTGAGGAGTCCCATGGGCAGCGCTGCCCCAGGAGCTTGGCACCGCGACACTCAGCCCTTAAAGAGTGCATTGTATTTAATCTCGTAGCGTGTCATTTATTATTCCTGTGTTTGCTTCCATGGCTGTGGGCACCTCACACTCTCTTGTTACCCGTGTCACTGGATGTGTTTACTCTAACAGAAAGAGTAGATGTTTCCACCACTCTCTTTAACTCTTGCCTCTTCTGCCACTCAGCCTCATCAACAAACAGCCTTTTCATCCTCCAAACCACAAATTACAGAATTCTATCAGTTCCCTTAGCTTAAAGGAGAAGCTGCTGCCTGAGCATTCACATGCCATTCAAGGATTCATGCACACACACCAGCCGAGTCTTTAATTTCTAGGACCATGGCCTCTTCACAGTGGGTAACCCCAGTAGGCTGATGGGTGCCCCTTTTGAGTCCTTACACACTCACACTCTGGGGTGCATTTCCTCCTTCTTTAGGCCTTGAGCCTAGGTTTCCTACAGCAGAGCCTTGGGAGTCAGATTTTATAAAAATAATTAATGTCATTGGGCTAGGTGCCTCTGGAAGGGGAGGGACCTCAAACAAAGAAATGCCTGGGCAACTATACCCTTGCGATTTATACACCCACCCCTCACGTGCTGTTCACATGTCTTATGCAATGGTGGGTTTTAGTCTGGGGGCTTCTAACATCTTATTAGATTCTTTTTTCTGTGTCCAGCCAGGCAGGGCACTGACTGCTCTTATCTTGTTGACTTGCAGTCTCTGCTGACAGTAGCCTCCTTCTGGTTTACTCTTCTTGTGCACCTGTGCTCACTGGCAGAACATAGGGAACTGAAAGATCCCAGACTTAGGGAAAACGCTACAGAAACATCAGTGTATTATCAACATTTTTCTTATACTAAAATACTAAACACAGCACTGTACCAGCTGCTAGGAAAATTACATAGAAAATTAAGTCTGTTGCAACCTAAAGGCTTCACCAAATCTAGCTACTGATGCTAAGTAAAGCTAAGCAAAAAGCATAAATCACTTATCTAAGCTAGAGTTATAATATGGTGTAAGTTTTAATTACTTAAACAACTAATATATCTCAACAGCTGCAGGGAAGGTCAACCAAAACAGATCATGTTTTTCAAAGTATTTTCATGCATCTTTATTTAGCTGCAGGCTTGTTAACTGTCATTTGCAGTTGGTTAAGGAGAGAGGAGACACCTTTACCTGTTCTGTAACAGACCTCATTTATAGCCTGTAATCCCTTCAGCGTCTGAGAAGACAAATAGTTTACAGAGTCTTAACTTTTTTTGCCTTAGCTTGTCCAAGTGGAACAGCTGACAGCTTTCAGGGCAACATCTTTTGCTTTTAGTCAGGTTTTACTAGGACGTGCATCCTGGACACAAAAGAGAGAAAAATCTAAGGTGTGCAGAGAATATGAATTACTCCTTTCCAGGGTTTATCTAATAGACTTGCAGCTGGCGTTAATGAAAAATTCAGATCGAATTTTCAAATACCAGTTCACTTTACCCTGAGAGAGCTTGAAAGCTTTATTTTTTGTCTCAACCAACATAGAAAGGTTGGACCGTGGGCACTGTAATCTGCATTTAATCTAGAGGGTATCCATTTCAGTTTTAGTTTTTCTAGAGAGTTTCTGACACAAGGCATCAGTGAAGTCTGCTGAGCCTTTTCCTGCAGCATGTTCCAGCTGAAATCCCCAGGCGGCAGTCATTAGGGTCAGGCTCCCTTTCTCTTTGACCTGCTGATGACTGGGGTAGTACTTTATTTAACAGGAGACTGAAAAACTTCCTTTTTTAAGTGTGATTTTTACAGAAGATGCTTTCTACTGCACTCAAGAGTCCAAGGTTAAGAGGAATTTAAGCTTCTTGAGAACAAATGGGGTTTTTTGTTTAGCCTGTACAGAGTGTTAACACAGTGGGGACCTGACCCGGCTTCAACTTCCAAACGTCCCAGTGTTACTAGCAAGGCTAGAGGATACAAAAGCTGAACTCAATCCTTCCAGTCAACGATTAGTTGTGGAGAAACACTTATTAACTGAACGACTGCCAATTTGTTTAGGAAATAGACAAGGGGGTTTTTTAGCATTCAGAGATAGAAAAAGGTCACTGCTGTATCCATGCCTTCTCATATAAGATGTTAGTGCTTCTTTGGTGCCTGTTTCAGACAGATGAGTGACAGAACCATGCCTCCAAGAGCAAGTCCAATTAATTCCCAGCAACCCTCCCCAGCTGATGAGACCAATGAGAGTGAGTGTTGAGAGACTTGAGCTATGATGCCCGCAGTATCCAAAAGCTATTGGAATTTGTGAAATTGATCGAGATAAAGCCCAGAAGTGTTGGGGGATGTCTTTGACCAGGAGTTCTTTCTGTGTGGGGAAAAAGTAAAGACTACCATTTTGATCAAAAGCAGGTTAGAGGTACCTCTGTGGTTTTCAAAAGTTTTCCTGATGACCTTCTGTGGTGATAGTTTCATTTTTCTCAAGACTGACTCAGCTGACTAGTGAAAGCAACGTGACACTGTTCTTGAAGCTCATATTAAGAAATCTGGTGAAGGAAGAATGAAGTCAGAGAAATAATCAGGATGCAGAAGGTTTGCTTAGCAGGAACAGTGTCTATGTTGCTAGCAACAAGCAACAGGGTTAGTGTTTTCTGGTCCCAGTGCTTATTTGGAGGAATATTTTGCTTGCTTCACTGTTCCATCAGTGAGTGATGCTGGTGGCATGGCTCTGGGCTATTTATAAGACCTAGGGGAAATTGCTGCGAAACAAGTGGCAACCAATTAGTGTAATTCACATGCTAGTGCCTGAGTTAACACTGACAATGAGAATCTGAAGCTATTTGCAGCAAAGAAGTTCTTGAAGCACATCCAGATAACATGCTGCACGCCAGGTGGTGAGAAGGTCACTGGGACAGAGATAATGAGCAACTGGAAAAAAAAAAAAAAAATCACATGGGAACTTTTATCTGCTCTAATTCTACTACCATTCCAGCTTTGTTCTGAGAAATGCTTTGCTGTAGAAGCTAATCAGATTTTTCAAATACCTTTGGTCATCAAGTACAGAAGAATAAGCATTTGTCATGATTAACCTGCTTGTTTTGTGCCCTCCCCCCCCCCCCCCCCATCTTCCCCCTTCTTTAAACAACATCATCTGCAAAAGTCTCCTTTAAATAGTCAGTTGCACGGGCTGAGGTATCAGGTTCATAGATTTTGACTGTGAAAGACTCATTAGAAAGAAATGTAGAAAGGTAAGAGATTAATTTGAATATTCAGGCTAAACAGCATCTTTTCTTTTCAGAGCTCCTTGGGCTCAGCTGAGCAGCCAGGTCAACATGGCAAGAACATAGATGTAGTGCTTATGAAGAGACCACTGTTTTTGACCATACTAAAGAATAGTTTCACAGTTCTGCCAAGGTCTGGACAGGATTGTTCCCTGCTTTGTCCCTATTAGGATTTCTTAATATTGTTGGCTGATGAGGTGGATAGACTTACATCAGAGAGAATGATGGGCCCTAGTGCTGCTTTTTACATGGGAGTTTGAAATGTCAGTCCTGCTTTTCCAAACCGAAGCATCATTAGTGAGGTCAGTATAAATTAAGCTGATGAAAATGAAAGCAAGCATTTCTCATACATTTGAAAACTGATTCCCTATTCAGAGAAGAGAAAACTGATCTCATACACCCTGTTTTGTTGGTGGTAGTGGTTTTGAGGAAACGGGGAGGAAGCTTTTTACCTATTAAGCTAGTGCTGTGTTGTGCTGCGTCACCAAGGAAGTTTACAGATAGATTGAGAAGGCAGAGCTACATACCAACGTGAAGATCGTAGTGAAAAAAAATGGGACATTTTGTCAATTTATATTTTAAGCCAGTGTTTCTCACCAGGTAGTCTACAGATCCCTGCCTTTAAGAAGCCTGCAGGTGGCAGCTAAGAAAAGCCAGCCCTCTGTCTTCACACTAAAGGGATCTGCACCTCTACTGGAAAGTCTCTGGGGACACTGCAGATGTAAAAGTGTTTGGAAGCAACTGCCCTGGATTATGTCCCTGAGAGCCTTGTTCAAGTTTTATTTTAAATATCAGCTAGCTAGCTGTAGCAGCACACAGGGCACATTAAGAGGGACACCAACATCAAAAGATTAAGGTACAAGTCCCCAGTCACAGAAAGAGCATCTCAGTGCCAAGAATAGAAGTCTCCTGACCTTGTCCAGATGAGCAGATCCTATGAAGAGCTTCTCTCTGACCTAGTATTACTAGAAAAGTTCTCGCTAGCATTGCTGCTAATGCATAAGCCCTCATTTCTCCAAACAGAGGAATCCTGTGCTGCATTATTTCCTATGTTATTTTAATTTCCTGCACGCTTCTTTTTAAAATTCAGTTCTTCTCTCCATCTAGAATGTGCTTGAAGTTTTAGAGGAATTCTAGCTTGATTGTTCATTTGTTTTTCTTGCCCTTCTTTCTCCACAGAATCTTATGGCAAGAGCCCTGTATGATAATGTCCCTGAATGTGCAGAAGAGTTGGCCTTCCGCAAAGGAGACATTCTGACGGTGATAGAACAGAATACTGAAGGTTTTGAAGGATGGTGGCTCTGCTCCTTACATGGCCGGCAAGGCATCGTTCCAGGCAACCGTGTGAAACTCCTGATAGGTCCAGTGGTACAGGACAGTCCTCCTGGCCAAGATATGTCCAATTCAGGATTGATGCATCAGTCCTTCAACCAGCAAAAGATCTACCAAGTGCCAAGCTCACATGCCTCAGCACGAGACCCTGTCTACCAAGTGCCACCTTCCCACCTGAATCAGGGAATTTACCAAATACCCACTGGTCACGGTCTAGTGGGACAAGATGTTTACCAGGTGCCACCCTCCATGCAGAGAGGCATTGATGGTTCAGCTTTGAGTAACAAGGTGCGTGCCTTTGCTTTCATGTCATAGCTCACAGGCAGGTCACTTGTGTTGACGGCCAATAATGCGTAGTGATAGCCTGTGGACTATATATATACACACATATACACTTCCTGTATCTTAACTATATAAAGTTACTGCTGTAACTTTACTGCTGTGGGAGGAAAAGAAAGGTCTGGTTCTTAACAACTTGCTTAATTCAGAACTGAGATACAGCTGCTAAAGGTGCAGGGAAGTATGTGATCTCGTGTCCTTACAGGCTCCCCAGGGAGGCTGAAGCACATCTGGCCTATGGCAGTCTTGCATTATATGCTGAAAAGAGAGCTGCTGTGGTAAGATTAACTCTCCCACAAATTAATGAACAGTTACATCATCTGCCCAAGTAATTTTTGTTTAATTAAAAATCATGTACTGCCTTGCAGCAGAAGTCCCATTGGGTCTGAACTACAAAGAGAAAGCAATGATTAATGAGACAAGGGCCATACTTGGAAGAGTGAGGGAACAAGATGATGATGATAATGACGGATGTTTTGATACCAAACCTAAAGTTTATAAGAGTGCAGTTGATGTTTATCTGCAGCTAAATTTCTTGATTGAAGGTAGGAGCTGCAAGAGCTCCATGGTGCAGCCATTGTTGCAGCAGCTGAGAGCTTCCAAAGCTCCAGTGAGAGGCATTGCATTATGCGGATCCCCCATATTCCTACTGTCCCTCTCAGGCTCTCCCCATCTCCTGTTACTCCCTTATTTTACTTTCACAGGGTACCTGCCAGCTACCCTGGTGGCACACAGTGCCTTGGTGGCTGAAAAGAGTTAGGGAAGGTACCTGAAGTAGGAAGGAAATTATCCTGGCCTTCCAGACCCCTTATTGCAGGGCCAAAACCAAGTTCCTACAATCACTCCATTTCCAGCTCAACAGCTCCAGCTATTAGCATCCACCTTATCTTTAGAGTTTGGAGCATAGTATTTATATCCAAGTTATGTGAGTAGATGATGTTTCTGTCAGGAAGTTCCTGACTCTTTTAAACTTTCATCTCCTAATTTAGATTGGCAAGACAGTCTGTTTCAGGCTTTTTTCCTGCCTCACCCCCAACTCAGTCTTTTTTATATCAGGCTTTGGAAGTCATCTTCTAATGCTTTTATTTCCTTGTTATAATTTCCTTTTCCTTCATAAGAATAAGTGGATTTTTTTTACCTACTGAGCAATAGATCTGTGAAATCATTCCAAGTCAAGTTATAAAGAGGTTGGTTTGCTCAGCTTTTCCACAATTATGCTTTGTAGGGTGTGCAGGATGATAAAATGAGAAAATTGCACATGCTGCACAGGTAGAGATAGGATCTTTGTTGGAGCAATTATGTGGGTTTTGTTGAGAACTCTCATCTTTTTACTCCTTTTCTCCTTTCCCTATACTCTACATAGAGTGAACTTTTCAGGGGCAGTACAGTTTACCTTTCCACAGTAGCATTTAGATACCCTCCAAGGCACTTAGTGAACACCTGATAAATAGCCTATTGATGTGACAGCACAGAGGAGATCACATTTTAGTGTGTGTCTGCATGAAACATTACAGCACCACGCAGAGATGCCTCAGCTAGCTGGCTTGGGCCACAGGAGATGCACCACAGGAGATGCACCACACTGCAGAGCTGCACTCAAGGCTGTTGGAAAGCCCAAGATCCTAGGTCAGAATAAATGCTATGTACTTTAACTGTAGGATCTGACCTGCCTAAATGACCATTAGCATAATTTACTTAGCATAATGTGTGTGTTTGTGCTCTGTGCACTGTAAGCCTGAAAGGAGGAAAAATTCTCCAGTAGTTTGCAAAGTCTCTTCTCCCTCCCCACACCCTCTCCAGCTCCACCGAAAGTAAAAGGACATTCTGCATAAACCTGGTCGCTATAAGGATTGTGTTAAAACTCTAGTTACACTGAAAAAATTAAAACAAAGATTTCAGTTAAGCGCAAGCTTATTGATGAGATGCAAAAACCAGGAGGCATCCATTTTCTCTAAGTTTCTGCCTAGAAATTTTTCAGCAAGTTTGATTATGCATTTTTCTGAATTCAAGAAATCTCAATTCAATTCTTTAGAAAATTAAGGCCATTTATTAGGCTGACTTATAACTTGTTTCACTTAATTCCTTGCAACCTACAGAAGGTCAGCTATGCTGCATAAGAACAGTGGCTATGCTGCCAACTGTAGAATAAACTAAACATGTACATTTATTAAGCATTTTACCCTCAGCAAAGTAGCTACCGACTTTCTCAGCACTAACCAATTCTTATTGCTTAGGACAGAATCGCTTTAATCCTGACTTGACATTTATTTAGCATAAAAGCCCTGAGACTCAGTATTCACTGTGTATTAGTGGCTGGCTTGCTGGATGGCAAACCTCATGGCACTGTCCTGCTTTGATCAAAGGCAGACATGTCTCTGGTCCCTTGGAATTGCCCAGTTCTATCCTAAAAAGAGCCCAACGGGATTGAAACAGTGACAGACAAGAGTGTACTGTAGGGTTATTAGTAACAGAAGAGTCTGAGGTAAAACTACTCCCTTCTTTATCATCCTAACCTTGCCAAAACTGATTTTTACCGCTACAGCTGCCACTATCTGCTAATGCCTTTGGGAAAGAAAAACATAATTAAGGAGAGAACTGCTGAAGTGCTTCCCCTTTGAGGAAACTGTCCTCCAAATCCTCCTCCCTCCTCGTTTAGGGATCAGTGAAAACAGTCCTTAGTATTAAGGAAAGCTGGAAATCTTGAAGATTTGATTTTGGGAATCTTTGCTTTGACTTCCAAAACTATGAATCTCTTTTCTCAGATATGTGACACCTGCCCCAATGGCTTAATTCACCACTCTGCCCTCTTACCGCAGCCAAAACGGCTGGTTAGCAAGCTGGGCATTTTGGCAGTTTTGAGGACATTGGAGCATTTTGCTGTGCATTTGTCCTATACGTAAGCCTTCTCCCTTCCCATAGCAGTAGCTAGAGAAGACCATGTCCTCTAGACACCATTCTAAGCAGGACCAGCAGCAGTTGTTATCCTATCCGTTTCTATCCTATTCATTTGCCTGTTTTCTCTGTGCAAACGTGTGGTTTGGCCGCCGTACAGCTTTTACAGGCGAAGCTGAGGGACTGCTGTCAGGCAGGAATTGTCTAGCCTCAAGCAACTGTAAATCATCAGCGGGCACGTTACAAAGCTGTGCTGAGGTAACGCATCTCATTAGCCAGAAAGGCAAAGCAAGTCAAAAAGGAGTCCTGAGGCAGGTAATTATAATGATGAATTCATTCTGGCCAAGCTAGTTGCTGACAACAGAGGTGTATCGCCTCCTATCAGATAAAAATAGCACCTTCTAAAACTCACCATACAAGTGACAGAGATAATGAGGGATGGTTTAAAATAAACCTTGATTAATCCCAAGCTTACTGTGCTGCAAGTTTAGTCACAAAAACCTAAGGTGAAGAATGTCCAAGGAACATAAAGATACAAAAGCTGCATCTTTATTTATTCCTTCTTTCGTGCTCTGCCTTCAAATTTACTCTTTTGCTGCAACCAGCAAAGAGAAGGAACCTTCAGACAAATCTTACATTCAAGAAACCTGGGTTTTATCCTTGCCACGGACTTCTGCATACTCTTGTGGTGTTTTTGCACCTCAGCAATCTCATCTGCAAAATATGTGGGGTAATGATGAAGGAACTCATTCTGCTTTGAGAACATCCTTTGGGAAAGGTGCTGTCAAAGCACAAAGTCTCCTTTGCATCTGTGATTAATCATCAGTTCACACATGAGCTTTAAGCTAGGGAGAGCTACATGAAAAAAAGAAGTCACCACTGTAATTTAAACACTCTTTTTCTGGTTCAGTGTTTCCTATAACTGGTTTGTTTTGCTGTCCCTGCCATACTGAAAACAGCATTAGCCAAAAAATATAAGGGAAACACTTCCGTGTTGGAAAACAGTTCTGACAAATTCCGAAAGCTTTCAGGAGAATTTTTGATCAAGGAAAGTCAGCACAAAGCAGAACATGAGGCTGATGTGCCACAGCTGTTGGACCAGGGAAGAGGCTGTACTGCAGGGGTTATTACCAGCCCTGAACTACTCCTCCCACAGGGCATGGACTAACTCAGGCAAACAGAGATTAATGCCAACTTGGAACACACCAGGTTTTTTGTTTGCTGGTCTGTTTGAACTAGAACTTTACAGTTCAAGAAACACTCAGGGTTATCCACCTTTTAAAACTGGATAAAGCAGAACAGGGGAGGAACTCACATTCACACCCAAACATCCCTGGCCTATTCCCAAGTATAAACATGCCCTTGACAGATCAAGGATTCCACACCCTGCCATCCTGCAACCTCCACCTTTTTCAAGAGTTCACTGCCTCCAGCAGGAGATTTAAGGTAGACCATGGCTAAGGGAACCAACCTCATTCCCTGGTCTTTATTTATGTTAAAGTCAGGTTAGTTGAATCCATGAGAAAGTCCACGAGAAGCACCACCCTGACAGTTCTGGCACAGACTTCAGCAGCAGAAGCCAGTTAGCCACGTTAATGACGTTTTTCCTTCCAATTAAACAAGTGCTGTCTTAGCTGGGAGGAAACAAATGGTCACACTTGTTCCAGAAGTAAGCCTGTCTTTACATTATCGATGTCAAAATAGGCAAGAAAAAAAGATAAGGTATGAAGAGATGTTAACATTAAGCATAGAAAGTTGTGTGGCAGATATATTTTGTCATCAGAACAGGAGCATATCTTGCATTTTGTAGTTTGTTGGCAAAATGTATTTACATTCCAAGACAGAATAATGTCCCCATTTACCCTCAAGTCTGAAATACTGTGGCTTCCTGTGATATGGTTTACTTAAATGACCCAAACAGTCGTCTTACAGTCCCTCTTTCCTTTTGCTTTCACATTACAAATTCTACTTCGGGGATTTATATCCCTCCTAACAAAATATTGCTTCACTGTTAAAAGTGCTGAACACACAGCAAATTCGCTGAGTGCAGCAGGAATGGTAACAAATACCTCAACACTCAGTGCTCTGTTTCACAAAGTGCACTCTAAAGGATGAAATTCTCCCAAATTAAATGCGAACTCAATGGTAAAACCAGCACACAGCCTTCTCCTCAGACTCGAGAGTTTCACTTGTAACTTTCCATGTGACATTAAAAGGAGAAAAGCCATTTTACTGAACAAAAGCCTGTGCAGTTAATCTATCCTCAGCGGTCTCCATGAAAACCACCCACTCAAGAAACCCTCATCCACAAGTCAGAGTAAGCAGTAGTTCGTCACTGATGTGATTTGAAGAAAAGCCTTTTAAGAAAAAAAACCTGCATTTTATGAGGCTGAGCAAACTTATGAGCTCAACACTACTCCCTGTTTCTCCCTAAGTGCAGGGCTCTTTTTAATCAGTTCTATTTGTAGATCAGAAGCGTGCATTTTTACCCTGTAATATCAGAAAAAAGGCCAGTCCTGCAGTCTCATCCAAAAACTGAGATCCTCAGGGACACAAATCTGCCTACACAGGCACAAGTGCAGGATCAAACCTTAGCTAAAAATAGAATAATAATAAAAAGAGAAATGCAAGCCTATGGGCTCTTTCTCAGTGGTTAGAAGCCTAACTAGATCTTTGGTTACATCTATCTAATAACACAGTAACCAAACACTAAGTTTGGATAATCTAGATTTCCCTGTAAGTATGAAAACTCAAGCACAGCAGTGGAGCATTCTACCAAATCGCGAGTGGAAAACTGATTATTCAAAGAGTGAATCTCATCATAAGGAGGAAGTATGGTTTCTGGAGATAGGAAATAGATGAAGAGGGGTTGCTGACAGTCAGAAATCATAGTTCTATTGAAATCTAAAAGCTTTGCAGATATTCAGTGATTTTTGTAGATGTTTTGTTTTAGAGGAAGAGTAATTAACATCAGCATATCAGCATTCTACATGTCTAGCATGAAACATTTCCATTTTTCTTTCTTAAATGGCAGTGGTAATATTGCATCAGTTTGGGTTTTTTTTTTTTTAAATAATTAAGCTTTCTCCTCCTCCCAAAATAGTAGAAAGGAATCAAAGTGAAATTAACATAGTTAAGTTCTTAGGAGACAGAAACCTTCCATAAGGCAGTCCATCCCTAATCCTTAAAAGGCACTAACGTATTTCCATTGGGTCTTACCATCATAACTTTTTTATATGGACAATCAAGTCTGACTGAGGTCTGGTGTAATTATCATACAGGTGCAACAGACAATTAAGGATGGAGTTTATATTTGTTTAAAAAGTGTCTATACCTTCCATAAACATGCCAAAGCAAGCTGTGCTAATCTAACCACCAGTTAATAGAGCACTTGTCTGTACAGCTGCCTTGAGAAGCCCAGACAGAAATGGAGCCAGAATATAGCCTGAGCCAGAGAACTTCTATGAATCAAATTAAATTGAGCTTCTTCCTAATGGAAGGTTTCTTTGCCTGCTTATCTCAGAGCAATATAGTTCCCAGCCCAAATGATTTAGGGGCACTTTCATCCATGTGTACTTCCGAGAGCACTCTAGGGGAATTGAAACCCTTGAGGCAGTGCTTCATCTCAACTATTTTTTTGCCAACTGGGAAATGCCAGTTCACCAAAACTGAAACTAGTGACCAGGGAAGGATCTGTTCTGAGAAATGTTTTAAAGGAAGAAAGAAAATATTTTAAGGGAAACAAGAAGTCATGGAAATACCCTACTTCAACAATTCCCAAATGAAGCTGCTTTCCACCCCCTAACTTACCATCTAGAAATTCAATACAGGGGGGAAGAAATAACTGAAGTAAGATGAAGCTCCTCAAAAGAATTAAGATCAGTTGTTTGAACTGAACCAAACTGGTTCAGTTTGGTTGTAAGCCTTTAGGATTTCATGGCATTCATAACAGTAAGACTGCTCTCTGCCCTACCTGTCCCAGCACCTCATCTTCTCATGCCTTTTTTTTTGTTGTTTTGTTTTCATTTTCTCTCCTCCTCCAGACCTTCCCTAAATTTATGCTTCTGTCATTGAGACAAGACAGTAGTATTACCAGCACAGAAAATACATGCATGTTTGCCAACTGGTTCTTCATGTGGCAGCTTTTAAAATGAGAAGACTAGGCAGACTGGGATGGCCAAAGCAAAATGCTGCTTTAAATATTTGTCATGGGCAAGATACCAAAACGCTGAGGCGCTGAGTTTCGCCACACGCTTTTCATTAATCAAACCTCCAGCTCAAATTTAATCACAGTTTTGCAGAGAATGCTTTACCAGATAAACCTATTTCTTCACTAGAAGAGCTTATCAGACAATAATTTGGGGATTTTGTTTCTCCGTAAGATCCATCCACGGACATCTATTTCAGAGTGCATGCCTCTTCTATCACCAGTACTGTAACACGTCAGCTCATTAGTCCTTTTGGCCAACACATGCAGAAACAGTGATGTCACTGTCTATCTAAAAATGAATAATTGTCCTGTCTAAAAATGAGTAATTGTCACGGGGATGGCAGTGGTAAAACTCCTAGCAAGAGTATTGGACGTTCCCAGAAGTGTTGATTTGACTTTTTTTAATCACATTTTGTAAGCTAGAATGACTCCACCAGAAGCTAGGAAATACCCTGTCCCAGTCAGCCTTGCAGTTCAAGGCCAGCCAGCACCAAGCAGAAATGTTGCTCGTAACACAACTGGCAGAAAGCCCTAGAGCTGATGGGAGTGAGAGCAGGATCAGGTCACGAAAGCATTCATACAGGAAAGAAAGAAAAGAGAAAAAAAAGCGCAGTAAAATCTTGTCAGTGACAAAATTGTTGAGCTTTTTTGTGCTTTGTACTGCTCATTCAGTAAGGTCTGCAGAGAGTTAGGCCTTTGTATCTGCATTTAGCTTGTGATCGTGAACACCAGCAGCAAGCAAAAAATTCAACACTGTAATCCAAAGCTACAGCTGATGCAAGTCAGCACCATTCCACTACACTTACTTAATACAGCCCTGTCATTTTATGCTAATTGGAGCTTAGGTCATTTACGTAGCTCCATAGAATATTAAAAAAAAAAAATAGTAGTTGTTTGGAAATGTAATCCAAAGCTACAGCTGATGCAAGTCAGCACCATTCCACTACACTTACTTAATACAGCCCTGTCATTTTATGCTAATTGGAGCTTAGGTCATTTACGTAACTCCATAGAATATTAAAAAAAAATAGTAATTGTTTGGAAAGACAATAAACCTGCACTTTAGATTTAGGAAAAATACAAAACTGAACAACAGTGTAATGAACCTTCTTTTGTGTGCTAGTTAATGGAAAGGGTCACACCAGAAGTTGAAAAGTTAACATTAGGCTAGTTGCAAAGTAGTTGACTCTACCAGTATCACCAGCAGCTGAGGGTTTGAATCAAGGCCAGCTTGTGATTTCACATTTTCATGACTTCCGTTCTACATCTTCAAGATTCACAACTCAAAACCAACTCAAACTCACAACCCAAAACTTGCATAAATCTGGTTGAAATAATACAACCTCAAAAGGAGAAATTTGTAACACCCATTTTCATTACAATACCATGGGTGTATTTTTTAAGACTGGGTATCTACTGGTGAGGCACTTCATAGCCACATTTAAAAGTTTATGTTTAAATCCCTGAGCCTGCAAAGTCATGCATTTTTAATTTAACACACCATGAATCAGTGACATCTGGACATACTTTAGCTCTGAGAGCATGTACAGTTAGAGCAGAAAATGAGATCTTCATAGGTATAGGTGTTAGACAACAAATCGACATAAAGCGTAGGAGAAAATAAGCAGGTATTTTGAAGATGGAATCAACATCGAGAACTCTAAGTCAGTTCTTTATCAGGGTTGTATTTGCCATGTATCCTTATCTTCACTCAATCAAAGATAAGTGGCAATGTCACTATGTCTGTTGGTACCGGGTTTCTTTCCGCCCCACAATAGAGCTGATAACTCACTCAGCCCAGGAGAGAAAATACAGTCATTTCTGCTGCTTTCTTGTTGCCTTGCAGAAACTTTGGGGCTCATAGCAGTAAAACCAACTCATGGGTGTAGCTACAAGCCTGGTGCATTAGAATAAATACTTCTAGAGGCTTCCTCTCCTCAGCTTGTGATCAAAAGCTCTCCAATGGTTCAGTCTTGGAAGAAAATACTACAGTGTTTTATAGTGTTCATACATTAAAATAAAACATTACGATTTGATAACCCTAGCAACTTTGAAAAACAAACGTTTATCAGAGGGAATATCCTTAGCACATCTGAGAATGAAACCCTAACCTTTACTCACAGACAGCTGGGAAACACACTGTATGTCATCATATATAGTAAATAAGTAAGTCAAGGCTACTGCTTTATAAAATCATTTTTGCTTTTTTTTATAGCAGATAGTACTAGGTGATACAATAGTTATTACTTTCAGAAAATTCATTATCAGTCACCAGAAATCTTGATGCAGCTTGAGAAAGACAGGAGAGGAAACACTATGAGCTTTATGTAAAAAGGACAGAGTTTTAGCCAGCTAACCGGGTTATTTCAAATACCTGGATTACTTTAGAGACTCTTTTCTTTAACACAACCTTCCTGCAATTCAATTTAGCCACAGGACTTTTCTCAGGAAAAAAATACATTTAATGAGACACACCTAACTTCCTAAGTACACGCAGCAAACAGAAAGAAGGGCCAAGAGGTGGCTCACTGCCTGATCCAGCATCATTCAACAGCTCCTGCCACTGCCTTCCAAAGCACTGGGAGTCCAACAGAACAGAGATTACGGGCTTTTCCCCCCCAGTTCTTTCTTTCTTTTATAATTTCCCCATATTCTCCAGAAGTGTTGATTTGACTTTTTTTAATCACATTTTGTAAGCTAGAATGACTCCACCAGAAGCTAGGAAATACCCTGTCCCAGTCAGCCTTGCAATTCAAGGCCAGCCAGCACCAAGCAGAAATGTTGCTCGTAACACAACTGGCAGAAAGCCCTAGAGTTGATGGGAGTGAGAGCAGGATCAGGTCACGAAAGCATTCATACAGGAAAGAAAGAAAAGAGAAAAAAAAGCGCAGTAAAATCTTGTCAGTGACAAAATTGTTGAGCTTTTTTGTGCTTTGTACTGCTCATGCAGTAAGGTCTGCAGAGAGATAGGCCTTTGTATCTGCATTTAGCTTGCGATCGTGAACACCAGCAGCAAGCAAAAAATTCAACACTGTAATCCAAAGCTACAGCTGATGCAAGTCAGCACCATTCCACTACACTTACTTAATACAGCCCTGTCATTTTATGCTAATTGGAGCTTAGGTCATTTACGTAACTCCATAGAATATTAAAAAAAAATAGTAATTGTTTGGAAAGACAATAAACCTGCACTTTAGATTTAGGAAAAATACAAAACTGAACAACAGTGTAATGAACCTTCTTTTGTGTGCTAGTTAATGGAAAGGGTCACACCAGAAGTTGAAAAGTTAACATTAGGCTAGTTGCAAAGTAGTTGACTCTACCAGTATCACCAGCAGCTGAGGGTTTGAATCAAGGCCAGCTTGTGATTTCACATTTTCATGACTTCCGTTCTACATCTTCAAGATTCACAACTCAAAACCAACTCAAACTCACAACCCAAAACTTGCATAAATCTGGTTGAAATAATACAACCTCAAAAGGAGAAATTTGTAACACCCATTTTCATTACAATACCATGGGTGTATTTTTTAAGACTGGGTATCTACTGGTGAGGCACTTCATAGCCACATTTAAAAGTTTATGTTTAAATCCCTGAGCCTGCAGAGTCATGCATTTTTAATTTAACACACCATGAATCAGTGACATCTGGACATACTTTAGCTCTGAGAGCATGTACAGTTAGAGCAGAAAATGAGATCTTCATAGGTATAGGTGTTAGACAACAAATCGACATAAAGCGTAGGAGAAAATAAGCAGGTATTTTGAAGATGGAATCAACATCGAGAACTCTAAGTCAGTTCTTTATCAGGGTTGTATTTGCCATGTATCCTTATCTTCACTCAATCAAAGATAAGTGGCAATGTCACTATGTCTGTTGGTACCGGGTTTCTTTCCGCCCCACAATAGAGCTGATAACTCACTCAGCCCAGGAGAGAAAATACAGTCATTTCTGCTGCTTTCTTGTTGCCTTGCAGAAACTTTGGGGCTCATAGCACTAAAAACAACTCATGGGTGTAGCTACAAGCCTGGTGCATTAGAATAAATACTTCTAGAGGCTTCCTCTCCTCAGCTTGTGATCAAAAGCTCTCCAACGGTTCAGTCTTGGCAGAAAATACTCTACTACAGTGTTTTATAGTGTTCATACATTAAAATAAAGTGTTATGATTTGATAACCCTAGCAACTTTGAAAAACAAACGTTTATCAGAGGGAGTATCCTTAGCACATCTGAGAATGAAACCCCAACCTTTACTCACACACAGCTGGGAAGCACACTGTATGCCATCATATATAGTAAATAATTAAGTCAAGGCTACTGCTTTATGAAATTATTTCTGCTTTTTTTTTTATAGCAGATAATACTAGGTGATACAATAGTTATTACTTTCAGAAAATTCATTATCAGTCACCAGAAATCTTGATGCAGCTTGAGAAAGACAGGAGAGGAAACACTATGAGCTTTATGTAAAAAGGACAGAGTTTTAGCCAGCTAACCGGGTTATTTCAAATACCTGGATTACTTTAGAGACTCTTTTCTTTAACACAACCTTCCTGCAATTCAATTTAGCCACAGGACTTTTCTCAGGAAAAAAATACATTTAATGAGACACACCTAACTTCCTAAGTACACGCAGCAAACAGAAAGAAGGGCCAAGAGGTGGCTCACTGCCTGATCCAGCATCATTCAACAGCTCCTGCCACTGCCTTCCAAAGCACTGGGAGTCCAACAGAACAGAGATTACGGGCTTTTCCCCCCCAGTTCTTTCTTTCTTTTATAATTTCCCCATATTCTCTTTGCCTATTTCATTCTACTTACAAGCCTAACAGAGCCCAGGTAGCTGTTATATATCCACCTGAAAGGCTTAGGAACAGAATTTCAACAACTAGAATTTGGTATTAAACTTACAGAAGTACTTCACAACAAACACACACATTTTCCTTTACTTACATTTTGAATCCCTTTTTTCCACATCCAAGCTTCGTAACAGCCCCATTTTATGCACCTCCAGTCAGCCTCCTCCAGGGCAGGACTCTTCCCAGGGTAAGCTACAGCTGATTTTAATAGATTGAGGATGGACAGCTGAGATTAGCAGCAGCTGATGGCAGTAGCTCAGCAACCACTGAGAGTTACCCATGGGGTGGAGAAGAGAGCATCATTGCAGGAAATATATTTTAATACAATTTTTATCCAGATTCAAATTAAATATATAAAATTTGCCCTATGTGCCCCTTGTTTTCCACCTCCAAAAAGCACTGATGTATGTTAAAAGCAGTCAGCAGGCGTCAGTACGTTCTTGGGGCTAAGAGGCCATGCTGGGAAATGGCAAGCAGCCCTTTTCAGCTCCTGTGGTTTGGGGTGAGGCGTTGCAGAGGTGCAGCACAGCTCTGCTTCAGTTCTTTCACCCATAAAACTCAGCAAAGCTTGTTTCCCGTCAGTCTGCCTATCAGGAATTGCTGTTCATGGAAACAGGCTGAATTCTGCCTTCCACAGTGTTGCTGTAGATTCAGAGTAATTCTGTTGACTTCAGTAGGTTTATTCACTCTCTGTCCTTGTTAAACAATCTAAACTACATCTGCCATAATGACAGCGTTGTGCATTTGCCATAAGCACAAGAACTGTCTTGTTGCTGCCATTGTTAGGAATGTTCTCTGTTGCAGCCTAACATCCATTTTAATCCTGGAAGAAATAGAATGGTGTTTTTTTCCACATATTTAAGGAAGAGGGATTTAATGAACCACAGGACTGGATATTTTGGAAAGTACATGCATATTCAGCTCTTTTTCTTGGTTAGGAACATGCCATTGGCATGGAAAAGACCCAAGTAATTGCTGTTGGAAGACCATGGTCCTCAGGAAGAGCAGAACAAACTTTCTGCTCAATTGTCTTTGTTTTGCAGTACTGAAAGTTTGAAGTAGGCTCATTACATGTTTCACCAAAGCCAAAACTGCTCCCTGTTAGTTGCTCTGCCTGGATTAGGTGGTTAACAATGTTTTGAGAACGTTGGCCTAGATAGTTTGTGGGAACACCATCTATTTCCTTTAACACGTAAACAAGGAAAATTGCTGGTTTGAAGTGCAGGATTACTTAAACATGCGTGACCACAGGCATTCTTAAAAGAGAAGAGGTAAATGAAAAAGAGAATCTTCACGAGGTCTAAAGTTCAGTGACATCTGTTAGGAAATAAATTCCTAAGTACCAGATGGGGCTGATATCCCTGTTAGAGAGTGGGAGAAGGGGAACTTTTCTTTTGCAGCCACCTTCTTCCTGCTGAAGCCCAGCTTCAAAAGTAAATTTCCATCAAACATTCAAAACCATAAAAAATGGTTCAAGAATGCATTGAAGGGGCTGAGCATCCCATTCAGAAGCAGCAAGTTCATTTAATATATTTATGGCTTAATATTCAAAATCAAAAGTTACTTCTGAAAATACTGAGTTTGGTACCTTTCTTAGTTCACCTGCCCAGCTACCTCCCTCTTCCTTGTACAGAAGCAGCAGTGTGACCACATGTCCTGGCCTCCTGTGTAAAATCCTGTCTTGGGGACATAAGAGTCAGAACAAATGCTCCACATTTTCACTTTTTCAGGTCGCGTGAGCATTCTTTTAATTACTTTTACAAAATGTTCACTCAAGATATGTTTTGTTGATGAGCTGCTTCTGCTCTGAATTGAGTAGGAACGAGCAGTCCAGAGACACATTATGAAAAGTGTTGGAAAGGAAGAGGAGTGTAGCTACAACAGGAAATGTTCTTGTACTCAGTGCAGACTAGATCAGCATTTGTAGAGGATTTTATGATGAAATCTCCCAGAACATGTTGTTACTGGATAATAATCCTTCACACAGGAAAATACACCTGAGTCAACGGGAGAAAAAAGTTGTCTTTCATGTTACCAACAGACTTTGGTTGTTGCTGGGTTTCACTTTCTGTCTTTCATATAGCTTTTTCAGAAGCCTGAAAAGGAGCAGATATAAAAGCCTCTGATGCATTTTTATTTGGAAAATAAATGCCACCTTAAGTAGAGTGCACTGCTAAGCACAGCCCTGCAGGCAGCTTCTGTCTTCTGTCTGGCAGGCACCTGTGTAGGCAGGCAGTACTCATGAATATCCAGAATCAGGCACTTCGTGTTTTAACCTCTCACTTCCTTTGACAACATCTGGATGCACCCAGAGCGAGGATTTGTTTCACCCAAATAAAGGGGTGACCCTGCATGACCACTGCTTTGGATTAGTCAAGTCTGGGAAGGAGCAAAAATAACCAAGATACATGGTTTAAAAAGTCCTGCGGCGCTTGGGTGAAACTCGCTTCCTTCATCTGGCCAGTCCAGTTTCAGTGTAGTTATTTAGGATTGTATCACAGCCCAGTAAATAAAAACATCAGTCTTGTAGTGCTTTCGGCATTTCATATTTTACTTGTGTGTGCTTAGGAACATGGTTTCATGGTGGACTTGGCAGCACGAGGTTTACAGTTGGACTTGATGATCTTAAAGGTCTTTTCCAACCTTCTGTGATTCTTTCCTTATTACCTGAGCTGCTTGGATCAGCTCCTTTTTTTTATTAGAGGCCTGGGAGTTTTCTTTGAGTTTGCTCATGGAAATTAATTCTCTGAGCAAGGAGGGAGTGGTGGTGTCTTGTATCCTGAACGAGTTTCAGCACAAGATGGGTAGGACAGTTAGTGCTGAGCCTGTGTAAAGGTGCTTATCTAAAGTGCTGTGCAAACCTTGAAGAACTGAAGTGTCATAAAGCTTCTGCAGAGGTGCCATGCATTACCTCCATGGGCATGACTCTTAAGAAGCATCACACATCTGATGCCTTGAGGAGATCTGGTCAAATTTTACTCCTGCTCTGGATCTAGGATAGAGTTCAGTTTCTGGAGTAGACCAAAACTGAGCAAGAGTTTTTAAAAATTTCAGGCTGAGGGACTATTACCTGTCCCTCAGGTACTCCTTTTTGGAGCCTGATGCAGCCTGACTCCCACCTTGTCCAGGTGGACAACAATCAGCAGGTATAAGCAGAACTGAACTGCAGCAGTGCACTGGTCCTCCCCGCCTCCAGGGCTGGTTTGGGACTTCTGGCTGACCACCACGATCAGTCTGGGATTTTTACTGTGCATGGTCAAGCAGTTTCCCAGCATTTTAGAAAGCAGCCTAATGCCACAGTGTTCACAGCAGCAGAAGGGTTCGTGGAGATGGGCTACCCAGGAAACAGCCCTTTGTTTTTGCTGTGCATTGTCTGTTCTCCCAGAGGATCATTTTCAAACACCCAGTGACTCATTATTGAAGCAATGCCATGGTTGTAATTTTGGAGCCCCTGGAAAGAACTTCTGAGTAAATATTGCTTAAAACCAAATCCTTCTGTTCCTGACTTGAGTGGAAAGCATTTGAATGACAGCACCCAACTGAAAGAAAAAAAAAAAAAAGGCTGCAAAAAATCTATGGGAAACTGTGCTAGTCTGCTCACTAGGCCTTGCTGGCAGAAAAAGCATGAGGAAGCGACGTTACTACAAGTTAGAAGTTTCTCAGGCAAACAAAATAAGCCCAGTATTACATGTGGGTGTCCTGGGAGGGGTAACGTCTGGAGTGGTCCAATATGGGAAGCTTCTAGTAATTTAAGGGAGATCTTTCTTAAAAGTTTTGTCTGTAGACACCTTTTACAATGCAGTAGGTGGCTGTGCAGGAGGGAAATGATCTGTCATATATTCCATACTTTTTTAGATTCTTTTTAAAAACCTCTTATGTATGTAAGCCCTGTTTAACCCCCCACCCAAGGAGTTTTCTCCCAAGCAGCAAACTGGCACAGCGCTCTGGAAACTCACTTCCAGTTCCTGTCCTCTGATGCTAATTCAAGGAAAAGCAGCTGCAAAACCTGCTGTCTTCCCCCCTGCCTGCCGGGCACGGGTATTCCTCCCTCACCTTAAGGCACAGGCAGGCGGTGCAGCGGCTGGCACTACCAGGCACTGCCTTGGGATACTCAGGTTGAGTCAGACCTGCAGTCACCTCAGGGGGAAAATCCAGTGATGGTGTGCTGGTACAGAGCCAGAGGTTACACAACACTATTTGGGCAGCAAGTAAAAAGAAGAAAAGCCCATGTTGTTCACATTGGAGAGAGGAGATAGCAGGTCAGCAGCAGGGACTTTGCCTGCAGAGCTCAGTCAGGCAAAACTCACTGTGAAGTCTGGCCAGGACGCTAGGATTCCTTGCAGCAAAAACTGTTATGGGATCTTTACTGAGTATTTGGGAAGAAACGCTGTTGTACGTCTTGCATACATTTCTGGAGACAGTTAGGTAGCTCTGGTACAGAATTCTCCCTAGCTGAGTACAAAGCACATCTTGTACAGGCCTATGTAATTTGCTATTTTATGCCTTTGGATTACAGCGTTTGTATTTTTTGTTAGAGCTACATAGCACCAGCAGAGGTTAAGATGTCAGCATTTCCACTATAAACCCAGATCTTTCTTGGGGATAAGTAACATTTCTTTTATACCACACTATATTGAAATTCTGCCATGCACATGCTGTCCAAGACATAGGCATTTATTTTTCACCAAATTTTATTTGAAGTCATTATGGTAGTTAATGGTTTAGAAAATGTCAAAAAAATGTAAATTCTAAGCTTTTTTTTTTCTTTCTTTCTTTCCCAGAGGCTGTTCTTGCATTATATACTTCAAGAATGGCTTAACGTTTCCTATCTCTTAGCTGCTAATATAGACAAACCAAGTGGAGAAAGCAAAATTGATGTCCCACTTTGGAAGGTTTAAGCATAGCCTTTCTATGTAAAGAATTTCCAAGCCACATCTCACGCTCAGTTATCCAGGATGTTGTGCTATGGAGCACAGTGTCTGTAGCCCTGATCTCAGTGAGTGGATGGTGTCACCATCACCTCGTGTGGTTCGTGCTAATGGGTGGTCAGTGGGAAGAAGGGACCAAGATTTCTTAGATGTGCAGGAGAATCTGTGCTTGACAAACAGAAGATACTGTAGCGCTAGGAAGCAGTCATGTCACAGCTGGTCTGGAAGGAAAAGATGGTGCGTTTGTAGCTACTAATAGTTATTTTGTGGTGGTCAACTTTCAGAATTATATGTAGACTTATGTTACTAACATTACCACATAAAGCATGAATGTTAATAGTACCGGATTGTTTATACCCTGTGCAGTTACAGACAGAACATGCCAAGATCCTCAGAGACTTATGTTTCCTCTTCTTCTTTTATCCCATAGGTAATAACTCCAGTCAGGTCAGGACAAGGTTATGTTTATGAATTCCCTTCCAAACACCAGAAGGATACCTACGATATCCCCCCTGTTCGCCCTCTCCAAGGGGTAGGTACCAATAAAACTGCCAACAGCACTGACAGAGCACAAAAGGTGGTGAATTCCTACCAGAAGTTTACAAGCAAAGCAAGTTCTCTCATTTCAGAGAGAAAAAATGTTTTAATTAGATGCTGTGGCTTATTCACAGAGTGCACAAGTATTTCAAAGTTGTATTTGATGTTGACTAAGATTTGGCAGCACACCAGACGCAAAAGTCCCATTTGTTTTCTGTGTTTTGATCAAAGAGTGTATCTAAACAGAATAAACTAGCTGCCTGGGAACAATTTTTTTCCCTTCCTTTGTTGTTGCATAGTTGACAGTAATTCACTCAGTAAGGGTAAAATTATTGCCTAGATGAACAGCTACTATGCAGGGAGTTGTTTTCACCACATATCTAATGCACCACGTCACTGAACTTGAAATACATCGTTGTTCTGGGGAACACCCTTAACATTCATTCCTCAAGACCACAGACATCTAGAACGGATGCTTGCAGGACCTGAAATTCACCAACCCTGCATCTCTCTGTGGCTCTTTGACAAAGCAACTTCTCTAGGGAACTACACCGAAGCTCAATAGTACATAACACAGACTGACACGGAATGGCTGCAACTGTTGGGAAGTCTGGGTTAAGACACATTCAGACAGTGGCCCCAGACCACACGCAGAGCCCACTGCAATGTAGGACATGTCACCAAGAGGGACACTTGAAACATCTGACAGCTGTACTCTCTGCTAGTAAGACAACTCACACTGCACCTGATAAAGCAGATAGCTGATGCTGACAGGGGCAGCATCAGTTTCAGAGACTTTTGTGGATCCTAGTACAAGCTTACTCCTCAGCCCCTCTAATCTCTGTCAGTAAGGTTGTTATCGGTTCTGGCCACATGAATATACTTCTCCCCTGTTCACCTCAGCAGGTATCTGTAATAGACTGGCCTTGATTTAACTCTGGGCGTGGAAGTCAGCCATGACTTCATCTCCCTGACCTGCTGTCCACACAGTTGCCCAGAGGGGGCTTAGCAAAGTGCATTTCCTCCGAACGGTCAAAAATCCCAGGCAAATCCAACAGCTCTGCCATATGAAACAGAGTTGAAGAGGTCTCTCTGATCATCTTCAGGCTGAGAGGAAACATGGAAACCAAGAAAACTCATCTGAGATCAGAGCTTTCCTGAGCTGACTTGTTTCTATAACCAATTTATTCTTTCTTTAGATATATGACATTCCCCCCACATCGGTTAAGGGGCCTGTGAATCCAGTTCCCATGGGAGAAGCAAAAGCTTTAGGAGTCTATGACATTCCACCTGCCAAAGGGGTAAGTATTACCCTCTTCCCACAAGATCCTGTATTTTCATGTCTGACCAAAGACATGCTTAAATGAGTTCATGTATGATACTGAAGGAAAAGGAAATCCAGTACTTAAAAGATTTCCTTAGGTTTTTAAAATGTTAAAACTGATAAAGTGACGCACTGCATCAAAATTACTGATGTTGTGGAGTGTGAATTGAGAATTAGGCCTACATTATCTTTGTGGCAGCACGCTGCCTTCTTGGATTTTACTGGTTATGAGAATTTGCATTGAGATGACTGTTAAAAAGTGAGATATTAAAACCAAGTCAGTCAAAGTCAGGGTAAGTAGCTGACTCCATGAAAGTCAATAGCAGATCTTCCATCCCAGTATTTTATAGGTCATATAGAAGATGTAAAATATTTTGCTATTCTAGCCAAAGGTTTCATGGTTTGTTTTCATTCAGGTCTATGCTACGCCTCCATCTGCGTGCCGAGATACAGGCCTGAGGGAAAATCTGCAGGATTTTTCGTTTCCAGTGGGCCACAGTGTAAGACCAGAAGGAGTATATGATATTCCTCCTCCTATCACCAAAGCAACTGGGAAAGAACTTAATAAATTTCCTCCTGAGAGCCTTTTATTGTCGGATGGAGCACCACAGAAACAGAATGTTTTCCCTATGAATCATCAAAACCATTTTCTTGGACAGCAAATTGCACCTCAAAAAGACGTTTATGATACCCCAAGGGGACTTGCATTCCCAGGACAACAGACAGGACTCAGCGAAAATCTCATCCCGGAAGGAAAAGAAGGTGTATATGATGTGCCACCATCAGTCCTCCAAGACACTAAAGGCTTACAGGATGTGACTGATGGGATGAATAGGTTGTCTTTCTCCAGCACAGGAAGCACAAGGAGTAACATGTCTACATCTTCAACAACGTCAAAAGACTCTTCTTTGTCAGCATCAACTGCACAGGACAAAAGACTAATGCTTGATCCAGACACTGCTATAGAGAGGCTTTATCACCTCCAGCAGATGGTGGAGACAGCTGTCAATAACCTCATGGCCTTCATTACAACCGACTGGCGGTCTTATGGGTATATGGAGAAACATCTCAACGCGATTCACGCTGCTGTGGATAAGGTAGAGCAGTCGCTGGTGGAGTACCTCCAGTTTGCGAGAGGATCAGCAGCCAATGCTTCCTGCCTACCTGAGTTAGGCCTCCTTAACAAAATGAGGAGGGAGGTGCAAAGGCTGGAGGACTCTCACCAGATCCTTACCCAAACCAGTCATGACTTGAGCAGCTACAACTGGTCTTTGAATGTTCTAGCTGTCAACAGACCGCAGAACAAGTGTGATGACCTGGATCGGTTTGTTATGGTGGCAAGGACAGTCCCGGACGATGCCAAGCAACTGACCACTACCATCAGCGTCAACGCAGAGGTGCTCTTCAAACAGGCATTGAGCAGCTCACGTTTCAAAAACGTACCAGAGAATATCATGAACGCTCCTGACTGTGTATATGACAATCCCCACATGCAGCATCATGGAGAAAAAGCACAGAACCATTGCAGTTCCTTTCCTCCACTCCTAAGTAAAGGTCAGCACCCTCACAATACCACCAGTGACAGCTCGGAGAAGAGCTGGATGGATGACTACGATTATGTTCACCTGCAGGTACGTAAACCCAACACAATGCACAATGCCAAATTAAAGTTACCTGTGGGTTTTGCAGAATGTGTTTGCAGGGAAGTAGTAATAAAATTGTCACAATAATACATACTTGAGTGATTTCACCGAGGTGGTTACTTCCTCTCAGATAGGACCGTTGCATACATACTAACAATAGCTTTTTGCTCTGCCACACTATCCTTTTCTTCTCTGTTCTCTTAGTGGTGCACTACCAGTGAAAAAGCCAGTACAAAGCAGCCTGTTATTTGACCTATGAGTTGTCATTTAGCTCAGAAGCAGTTTTGATTTAACCCGTTGTCTTATGTTATGCAAAACAGGGGAAAGAAGAATTTGAAAGGCAACAGAAAGAGCTGCTGGAAAAGGAAAATATCATCAAGCAGAGCAAAACGGAGCTAGAGCACCACCAGGTATGTTTGCTCGGGTGCAATAATCGTATTGAAATGCAGTGTTCCTTGCACATAAAGAGTACTAGTCAAATAAAGCAGGAGGGCCCTTCCCTTAGCAGTGTGCAGCTGCTGGCGTCGTGGCTGTGAGGCGTGCATGAGTGCCAGCACACACAGTTGGCAAGTCCCAGGTGCTAGATGGTGAGGACAGGAACAGCAGGTTCTAGGTGTTGGCTGATCAGCAGCTCCAGGCTAGTTTCTCTCCAAGTGGGATTTGTGTCAGCCAGGCTCCACCATTAATGGATTTATCAACGCAAAGGACAAGGGCATGCTCCAAATGGGAGATGGTGAGCATCAAGATTTTAGCACCTTCCTGGCCCTGTGCATCTTTGTCGGTGATTGCTTATGCCAAAGGAATCTTAAATATTTACTGCAGAGCAGCTGTTCCGAAGGTCAGCATCTCTGGCCTGTTCATTTCCTTGTTGCCACTTCGTAACTGAGTGGAAGCACAGCCACAGCTCTCCATGTTTAGAACATCATCTCTTGTGGCAGGAACAAGCCTTTCCCTGGGAAACAATTTCCAACCATCTCAATTTAAGAGACTAATTATTTTTTTTAATAACAGTGCACCGCTGTGGTGTACCCAGTGCTTACATATAATAAAAAGCAGTCTCTGTCTCCAAAAGTTTACCACAGAGGAGAAACAGACTTCTGCAGCGTCTCACAGTGGGTCAGTCACAAAGCCAGCTTGAGAACTTGGCTTTCCTGACCTGTAATCCAGTGCCTAAATCACTGGGACCACACTGAATACACGACACGTGTCACCTGCACTTCTGTTCAGGGAACATCAATACCATTAACATAAATACTGTGCTTAGCATCACTGTAAATGCTAAAAAAGTAGGTCGTATAAGATTAAGGGCTGTCACTTTGCCCTCATATTAATTCTTCAATAAGTTGTTGCCATATCATATGGCAGAAAATTGTACGAGCTATGCAGAGATGAGAGTTAAAGGGTTGTCATCTCAAAATCCCACAGAGATGGCAGCTTTTTAAAGATTGTGTAGGAGTCATTGCTACTTGGATCCATCGCTCTCACTTGGGATTTCAGAATATGCCAAATGAGCAACAGCCTGTAAATTCAGGAGTGGGATGGTTTGTGGGTTTTTTTAATGCAAATAAAGTATTTCAGAAGTTTTTCCTCTTCTGAACTCTGTGTATTTGGATTTGTGGTAACCAAAGCACTTGATTACCCCTCACTCTCTAAAATGAAGGACCTTAGACAACATATATGCTGCTTTTTATTTGGCATAAGTTCATCAGGGATACCCAGGGGTGTCCTGAGGCATACGGTGAAATTGTAATACATAACAATGTCTTATGAGAATATTCTTTCAAGAGAGCCTTTTCATTTGCCTTTCAGATCAACCAGTTTCAACGTCTGGAGCAAGAGATCACAAAGCCAGTAGAGAACGACATCTCCAAATGGAAGCCACCTCAAGCTCTCCAGCCTGCAAACAGCACCACCACCTCCTGTGACAGCCAGCTGCTTCTATTCTATTCCGACCAGTTTGAGACTCACTTCAACTTCCTCCTCAACGCCATCGACGCCTTCTTCGGGTGCGTCAACGCTTCTCAGCCCCCCCGAATCTTCGTGGCTCACAGCAAATGTGTCATATTGAGTGCTCACAAACTGGTGTTCATCGGGGACGTGCTGGCGAGGCAAGTGGCCACGCAGGACATACGCAACAAAGTGATGAACTCCAGCAACCAGCTGTGCGAGCTGCTGAAGAGCATCGTTGTGGCCACCAAGGCGGCCGCTGTGCACTACCCCAGCACAGCAGCCCTGCAGAAGATGGTGGACCGAGTGACGGAGCTGTCCCGTCACGCACAGTTGTTCAAACTCTCCCTGGTCCAAATGGCCTCCTTATGAAAGCCCAGCGGAAGCCAACGCGTGAGCAGCCAAAACAGAAGAGCAAACAAACTGGAACTATTTTTGTGTAAATGTTATCATTATAATTATTGGTTTTTTAGATATTTTTAATGAAATATTTTAAATACATCTTTTGCGTTAGAGAATCTGATGAAATCAGGGATATGGGAATATATGTGGTTCTGTATTATGTTTCTCATACACATTTAGATTTGTATACACTGCATATATGTATATGTTGCTACATTCCCTAAAACAGCAATTAAGCACCTTAAAAATGATGCATCGGGTAAGCAGTGCCTATCTTTTGTATATACTGCCCCTTTCCTCAGAATATTTGTTAACTGGATGCTGCACTCTTCTTGTTTCATTCCGCCTTGATTTTGGCACATGGACTTGGTTGTGAAACCTACTTGTAGCAATCCACGAAGCAAGTGTAATGGTTCTCATAGAACTCCATTCCCTTCTTAGAAATTACTTTCTATAGGTTAATGGTGTGAAATTTAAGTCTCCTCTTGATGTTCCTTCGTTACGTACAGCATTCCGTCAGTCTGACGAGCCTGTGTGTGCAGCCCCAACAAGCAACACGTCGAGCAAGGCGTACAGCATCTGGGAGAAATGCATTTTTAGGTTGTATAAGAAAAAGAACCTTCTAAGGAGGAAGGCAGAATTGTATATATTTAATATCTTAAGGCATTCAAATTTTGCCGTTTCTAGTAACTGTGCAACATGGGATTTCAAAACATGGACAGATTCCCAGCCATGGAAATTCATACATGTTTACCTTGAATGTCTTTGCTTTGGCAATTAAATTTAACAGTCTGCTTGAAAGCCTTAGACTTTCAAGCCATGGACTCACAGTTGTCCCAAGAGCATCCCAGGATCCACTGGGCCCGTCTTTGGGGCTGCAGATGAGCAGTGTCTCAAAATAACAGTCCCCTCCAGAGGATTAACATACAAATTGTAATTTGTATGGAAAGAAAACAGCTTAATTGGAAAGAACAGATATTTAAACATCTCTTTAGTATATACACAATTTCACGGAAGAAATAGCACTTATTTTTCTAGAACATATTCTCGTCAATTAATTGCACCTATTGCAATTCTGACTTCCATTCAACTATTGGACGTTTTTTTCCAAATTCTGTTGTATAGGCGCCGCTCCTTCTGCACTACACTGTTGCCAAAAATGACCTCCTGTTTTAATGGGGCCATTCCATCCCTAAGTACACTCAATCCCACCCAGCAATTTTCAATTCAGAGCTTTAAAAACTGTTAGCAGAGTGGTGGACTTCTTCAGAAATTTCACGTGTGCTGGCTGCTCCAAAACCCATATAAGCTTATTTGTTTTCGTTGCCTTTCGTGAAGCCCCTAAAAATCAGTCACAGAAGCCCATTTGCCTGCGGCCCTCGACCTGAAAGCCGTGCTTCAAAGTGAGTCGTAGCTCAGGTAAATTCCAGGTGATTCCGGCGTTTTTAAAGCAGAAACACTACTGTCCTTCCATGATTCAAGGTAGTTCCACGTTGATGTGGTCTGAGTGTTTGCCTCAGCAGATTGCTGGTAGACACACAGCCAGGAGACCAGTAGCTCCTAGGAAACGGGCGCTTCTGCCCAACTTCCCTCTTCCCCAGTTTGTATCCCAGCGCGTGCCTTATTGAAATGGGATTTGTCCTCTTGGATCACACAACCACTTCAGCAGTGTATGACACCTCCCAGCCTTAACGTATTGTGTCTCAGAGGGAAGACTGCTCTTGGGTACCCATCACTTCCCAGGGTGTGTGGAACGTTCCTGGAAGGGCATCAGGAGCCAACACAACCTCAACGGACCCAGGATGGACCACAGGGCTTGGCTCTGGCGTAACGTCCAGAAAGGGCAGTTCTGCTATTGCAGCCCGTCGCCAGTTGGCAAACAGCAATCCACGTGCACCTGTTGTATACTAGAGTTTGGGAATTTTGTTTTTTTGGACTTCCTTGTCTGGTTTTTTTTTTTCCCACTGTATATTCTTAGAAAGTGAAAAAGCGTTTTGAAGCTTAGCGGTTACGTTGATAGTTTGTGCTTTCAAAAGCAGGACCTTTGCTGCAAGCCTGTATTGCAGTTTGTTATCTTGTAGAGAGTCACGTAAAGATTATTAAATGATGAGCTTTTTTATATAAGAAACAGCAACGCTTGGTCTTTATTTTTTCCTGTTTTCAGAGTCCTCTAAGCATATTAAAAGGAAATATTCTGCTCGCTAATACTGTCAAAGCCATTCTAAAATGAGGAGTTCACTTCCCGTCTTTGCACTGAAGTGAGGAGAGAACTTGAGGGTATAAGGTGGGGTGGCAGGACACAGATGTGACTGTCCACCATTCTGGCCTGGCCTGCCCCCCGCCCCAGCACTTACTGGTGAAGCCATGATCCTTGCAGGAACTGGAAGAGCAGCTTTGCTCAGCGTAGCCATCCTTCCCCTCAGCCCAATGGTAAGAGCACTCCTCTTCTGCTCCATGCCAAGCGGAGCATTATCTGGGTGTGGGTTCCAGCTGAAATAACCACAGAATCTTTGTGGTTGGAAAGGACCCCTGAGATCACTGAGTCCAACCATACACACAGAAAAGACACCAACAGTCTCAGGCACTAGAGCATGCCCTGAAGTGCCACATCTACACGTTTCTTAAATACCTCCGGGGATGGTGACTCCACCACCTCCCTGGGCAGGCTGTTCCAGTGCCTGACCACCCTCTCAGTAAAGTAATTCTTCCTAATATCTAATCTAAACCTCCCCTGCCGCAACTTTAGACCATTTCCTTTGGTCCTGTCATTATTCCCTTGGGAGAAGAGGCCAGCCCCCAATAGCACTTATTTTTCTAGAACATATTCTCGTCAATTAATTGCACCTATTGCAATTCTGACTTCCATTCAACTATTGGACGTTTTTTTCCAAATTCTGTTGTATAGGCGCCGCTCCTTCTGCACTACACTGTTGCCAAAAATGACCTCCTGTTTTAATGGGGCCATTCCATCCCTAAGTACACTCAATCCCACCCAGCAATTTTCAATTCAGAGCTTTAAAAACTGTTAGCAGAGTGGTGGACTTCTTCAGAAATTTCACGTGTGCTGGCTGCTCCAAAACCCATATAAGCTTATTTGTTTTCGTTGCCTTTCGTGAAGCCCCTAAAAATCAGTCACAGAAGCCCATTTGCCTGCGGCCCTCGACCTGAAAGCCGTGCTTCAAAGTGAGTCGTAGCTCAGGTAAATTCCAGGTGATTCCGGCGTTTTTAAAGCAGAAACACTACTGTCCTTCCATGATTCAAGGTAGTTCCACGTTGATGTGGTCTGAGTGTTTGCCTCAGCAGATTGCTGGTAGACACACAGCCAGGAGACCAGTAGCTCCTAGGAAACGGGCGCTTCTGCCCAACTTCCCTCTTCCCCAGTTTGTATCCCAGCGCGTGCCTTATTGAAATGGGATTTGTCCTCTTGGATCACACAACCACTTCAGCAGTGTATGACACCTCCCAGCCTTAACGTATTGTGTCTCAGAGGGAAGACTGCTCTTGGGTACCCATCACTTCCCAGGGTGTGTGGAACGTTCCTGGAAGGGCATCAGGAGCCAACACAACCTCAACGGACCCAGGATGGACCACAGGGCTTGGCTCTGGCGTAACGTCCAGAAAGGGCAGTTCTGCTATTGCAGCCCGTCGCCAGTTGGCAAACAGCAATCCACGTGCACCTGTTGTATACTAGAGTTTGGGAATTTTGTTTTTTTGGACTTCCTTGTTTGTTTTTTTTTTTTCCCACTGTATATTCTTAGAAAGTGAAAAAGCGTTTTGAAGCTTAGCGGTTACGTTGATAGTTTGTGCTTTCAAAAGCAGGACCTTTGCTGCAAGCCTGTATTGCAGTTTGTTATCTTGTAGAGAGTCACGTAAAGATTATTAAATGATGAGCTTTTTTATATAAGAAACAGCAACGCTTGGTCTTTATTTTTTCCTGTTTTCAGAGTCCTCTAAGCATATTAAAAGGAAATATTCTGCTCGCTAATACTGTCAAAGCCATTCTAAAATGAGGAGTTCACTTCCCGTCTTTGCACTGAAGTGAGGAGAGAACTTGAGGGTATAAGGTGGGGTGGCAGGACACAGATGTGACTGTCCACCATTCTGGCCTGGCCTGCCCCCCGCCCCAGCACTTACTGGTGAAGCCATGATCCTTGCAGGAACTGGAAGAGCAGCTTTGCTCAGCGTAGCCATCCTTCCCCTCAGCCCAATGGTAAGAGCACTCCTCTTCTGCTCCATGCCAAGCGGAGCATTATCTGGGTGTGGGTTCCAGCTGAAATAACCACAGAATCTTTGTGGTTGGAAAGGACCCCTGAGATCACTGAGTCCAACCATACACACAGAAAAGACACCAACAGTCTCAGGCACTAGAGCATGCCCTGAAGTGCCACATCTACACGTTTCTTAAATACCTCCGGGGATGGTGACTCCACCACCTCCCTGGGCAGGCTGTTCCAGTGCCTGACCACCCTCTCAGTAAAGTAATTCTTCCTAATATCTAATCTAAACCTCCCCTGCCGCAACTTTAGACCATTTCCTTTGGTCCTGTCATTATTCCCTTGGGAGAAGAGGCCAGCCCCCACCTCTCTACAACCTCCTTTCAGGTAGTCGTAGAGGGCAATGAGGTCTCCCCTCAGCCTCCTCCAAACTAAACAAGACCAGTTCCCTCAGCCTCTCCTCACAGGACTTGTTCTCTAGACCCCTCACCAGCTTGGTGGCTCTAAACCACATGGCTTTAAGGATCACGGAGTCTCTCCCAGAAGTTACTTCCCCATTTCACTGTTGCTGTTCCCTGGGTGTGCAGGGGGGAGAGAAGAATCCTGGGACTGACCCTGTGCTCGCACCACTTCTCAGCTCTTAAAAGAGAGATGTTCCTGCTGGGGAGTGTAAGAGCAGTGAAAGCCTCCAGAGCAAAGTCCCTGGTCTGGCTCGGTGCATCCTCGCAAGGGGACAGCGAAGTGATGCAGGGTTATGTCCCTTTTCCTCCTCTGCTAAATTTAGAAAGGTCAACTAACAACAAAGGAGGAACTGGACAACCAAAACCAGTTCAGAATAGAAACCAGAGCCTCTTTGCTCTCCTCCCTGAGCCACTGGGTCCCCACCCAGTTGCCAGGAGACCGCTGCCCTCTGGCAACCAAGTTGATGGCTGGTGCGAAATGACTGACTGATGTCCAGTGTGGAAAAAAGTCTGCTTTTTTGCCACACTAGTAGCAAATGCAGAACACACTTGGCTCCTTACTCCGGGCATTAATTAAATACTAATTCATATTAATTAGAAAAATGTTTCCTTTCTCCTCCAGGATGATGAGCAAGGGAGAAAGAGCAGAGACAAAAGCCACCCTTGAAATTTATTTTTTTTTTCTGAGGTTTTAGAGAAATTCTCAGTTCATACTGACAAATGACACGCTTCATTGCTCCCCACACCGCACAACCCCCTGCTGCTGCCTCCACCCTTCCTTGCAAGCCAGGGCTGCTCCATTTTCATCAGTTGTGAGTTGGCTGCCACCTTGGCAAACCCACCGTCTGCCGCTCCAGCAAAGGCAACAAGGGTGAAGGAAACCAAGTTCCCACAGCAGCACCTGACGCTGGATTACACCCCAGCATCTACACATCCCCCATAACTTCTAGACCCTGGAGCTTTTGGCACTCTCTGACACGTACATCTGGGCTATGTTTCAGAAATGTCCCTCCCACATCTACTGCCAGTGCTCTTCAGAGTGTTGCTGCACCAGTAACACCTTCCCCCTGCCCAGGAGCCAAGCATCTGTAGCTGTTTTGCTTCTAATCCAGCTTTTCCCTGTTGAACCCCACTTCTAGGCCACCTGTTCCGTCTTCACATGCCTCAGTCACAATCAAAAGGTTTTCAAAACCCGTAAGATTTACTCCAAAGATAGTTCTTAACCCTCCCTTGCTCCCTTCTCCTCTCACAATGCTCATGGAATTAGTTCGTGTTTAGACAGGGCAACAGAGGACAACACTGTTCCTCCCAACTCTGAAATGTGCCTATTCATTTCACCTTAACCTGTTACACGGGCAGTTTCAAAAACAACATTTATACATCACTCTTAGATCAAAGGACCAGTTTTTCTGCCAGAAGATTTTCCCATCTCAAAGATGGATTGTCCAGATAATGTGGACTTTTTTTTTTTTTGCTATTTGCACCCAAATTCCAGCTAAGACAGCAGCATTCTTAGTCCGAGGAGCCCTGGATATAGCTGTGTGGCTTCTCAGCCTCAGAGATAATTTACAGTTATATCTAGTGCTGCAAAGCCCTCCCAGAAGTTCTTCTGACCCAAAGAAGACGTTGAATCCAGGCTTGAGAGTACCTGGATAAAGCAAACAGCAGCAGGAGAAATATCTAACCCATCCTTACCATAAACCTGCTGACTTCAGAGGGACCCAGAGTGATGGGAAGCTTAACTAGCATGGGGGCCAGCACAGTCTCTTACAAACTCATACCACCTCCATTTCCCTCCCAATGAATGCCCCAGAGGCAGTTCTACTTTGTTTAAATTAGAGCTAACTTCTGAGTGCAGCTCACACCAATAGCAAGCCCTGACCATGCTGGACCTGCTGCCAGCCATTGGAATCACAAGCATGTCCTCCTGCTTTCAAAAGCCAAATATTTAGTGTTTGGTGAGTTACCGAGGGCATGAAACAGTTGGTCGGAGCAGATGCCTTCCCCAGGGCATTGCCGTGTGCCTCTGGAGAACTGCTGGGTTCAGAGCAGGGTGCTCTTCACCCCACCACTTTCCAGGGCAGTGGCTAGGACCACTTAGGGGTGGCCTCCCAGAGCAAAGGGGTGGCAAAGAATTTCAGGTCAAAATGTCAGGGCACGCACACTGCTGGCTGTTGCAGAGCCCTTTCTTCTCTTCAGCCTCACTGAGTATACTCAGCGATTAGATTTTACACTCCGAAATTTGTAATTGTGTGTGGAAGGACCAAAATTTGGCTCTTAATCTCTGTTTGATATAGGGATAAACGTTAGATGCATTTTCTTAATGAGAGACTCATCTGGGCAACATTACAAAATCTTTGCTCTTGACTTTTTTCCCTATATAATCACAAATGTACATTTATGCATCCCTCAACCTGGAGTAAAAAGGAATTATCTATTTGTTCAGTCCAGGGTATAAATGATCATATAAATGGTCGGACTAGATGACCTTTGGAGGTCCCTTCTGGCCCGGACCATTCTATGATTCTATAATCTTTTTCTTCTGTACAAGCAGCAGCTCGATAGCTCAGGGTGACTACAGCAAGAGATGGGGTGGGGGAGCACAAAGTGTGGGGTCTAGAGGAGATAAATAAAGCTCATCTCCTCGGTGGCACCAGCAGCAGCCGCCTCCGCACGCCGTGGGGTCCCCGGGAGGTTACACCTACCATAGCCCCAAACAAACAACAACAACAAAAATCACAATCCCCTGGCTCCACGCACACGGGCACCCACAGGGTATCAGCTGCTGGCAGCCACAGGAGGGATGTGAAACTTTTGCTGCTGGGTGGGGGGTTGTCCCATGAGATGAAGGGTATTCTTCTCCTCTTTCCCTGTAGTATCCCTTGGCTACAGGAAAAATGATGAGAGCTCTTTCCCTGATGCAGAGCTGCAGGAAACCAAATCCAAGAGGCCCTTTGTGGCTTCCCACACACGGAGCTTTATCTTGCTCAACACCAGGGCTCCCCAAAGCGCTGCCAACCGGGAAGGTGCAATAACAATGGCCCAGAAGCATCTGCTATTCACATGAAGGCAGACTTAAGTGCAGCTAAATGAAGGTTACGGTGAAGGACAAGCAGAAAAAAAATCTAAAAGAGGAGAGCAGAGAGGAATGGGGAAAAAAAGAGCCAGAGCCACCTGCTCTGGCTTTAGAGTGTCTTGCAGAAAGGAATCAAAGTACACCTTAAAACTTTTTGTGCAGGTAGAAAGCTCCAGGGCATTTCCCCACAGGGTGATTCAAGTCTGCCTTTATTCCCAGTTGAGCTCAAAGAGAAGAAGCCACAGGGGTGAGTGGCCATGAACATGAAAAGGAAAAAAAAAAAAAACACAAAAAAGGACTAGTACTGTTTTTTACACCCTGTGCTTTGTTTTCATGAAGGAAGGTAGGAGCAGCCCACCCAAAAGCCTTTTATCTCAGGAGCTGATTTGAGCTGGAAACAGGTACCTGTAATTAACTTGCATTCCAGAAGGGGAAGTTAACTTACTTGGCTTCTCTTCATGCCGCATTTCAAAGAGAAATTAATTTTTGACAAATGAGAAGCAGCACGTGCATTCCACAGTGCTTGACCTGCAGTTATTTTCAGGCCTCCCCGCTCAAGACACGGCTTCCAGTTGTCCATTTGCAGGTTGACTTAAGGACAGCCATGCCAGCAGCTTATATCACCTTGAGAGGAATTGCTACAAAGACCAAAAGGATGTTCCTACAGCAGGGCTGGTCCCGAGGGTTCAGCAAGTCAGAGCAGTCATAGCATCACAGAATGGTTAGAATTGGAAGGGACCTTAAAGATCATCAAGTTCCAACCCCCCTGCCATGGGCAGGGACACCTCCCACTAGAGCAGGTTGCTCAAAGCCCCATCCAGCCTGGTCTTGGACACCTCCAGGGAATCCAAGTCCTGGAACCTGAGCCTGCCAGTGCCACCACCCACGTCGGAGCTGAATCCCCCCAGACCTGCCACCTCCTTCACCTCAGCATCACAGAGTAAGGCAAACGATTCAGACATCCCATATGAACAAGTTAGCATCCTTCTAGGGATTATAATGTTAGAATCTCAGTAAGAGATGCTACCTTGTTCTGCAAAGTCTGACTTGCGTATTCCTTCAACTGTCATGGTAACACCATAGCTGGTACCACAATTAGCCTGTGGAACTCAGGAACGTGATGCCATTGAAATACACATTGAAAAGCATTAGAGCCTATGTGGATCTAAAGTAAGTCTAACACATGGGAAACCCATGTTTTATTTCACTTGACTCATGAACACAAAGCTATAAATCATATCTGTCTGCAGAGAGATTGACACACCGTGTCAGATCTCCTGCATGTGTGCCTTGCAGCTGATGTGTTTGTGCAGTTTTGTTTTCATAACAAAAAGGCAGTCTCCAGGCTTTGGGGTCAGACCTGGCTCTGAAGTCCCATCCACCAAAACGCGTGCTGCGCCAGATGGGGTGAAGGCTGGACACACGGGTGGCTCACACCCCTGTGCCTCCACTCCTCCACCAGTTTTCTTCCCAGCTCAGGGCTCGTGGCAGCACCGAGTCCAGGCAGTTACAGAGGACTTGCTTAGGAGCTCACAGCACCCGGCCTGAAGGCATTCCTGGGCTGGGTTGCTCCTTCTCATACCAGGGTGAAGAGGAGGAATATGGGGGTCTGGAGAGGAAAAATCAGGCCAATGCTCTTAAGGTTCACAGAGATGGTGTTTAGGTGATGCTTCGCTCCCCTTCAATAGCTGCCTTACTGGAAAAGTGTAACACACCATTTCTGACACTCGTTGCCACAGGGAGCGTGTGCCAGATGCAGAGTTAAGGAGCTGCACATCTGGAGCAGTGTCCTTTGGCACAGGAAGGGCTGAATCGCCAAGGAAGGCTGAAGGAGCTTCACGCAGTTGAAGAACATTTGATTTTGAAGTGTGGATTTCAAAACTATTTTCTGACAAAGTGAGTTTGCTTTCTTTGACTAGTTAGAAACATGTTGCAATAGTTCTTTTTCATTTACTCCAGCTGCTTCTCCACTACCAGTATGCCTCATCTCATTTTTGTCTGATTTTTTTTCCTCATATGGGGACAAGGATGACACAAACGCAGACAATATGGGCTTTACATGGCGAGGACGTACATACAGCTGAATGAGTTTCCACTTCTACAGCGTTTGCACATTTTTGGTTTTCTCTTCACAATACTTAGGAACAAACTCTCCAAGAGCTTATTCTGAACAGTTAACCGGACAGGGCAGCATCAAGATACTCACAAGCTACTCCTGTACCACACACCATGACACTACTACTGGAGGAAACAAAAGCCCCCACTTGGAGGCCATCAGGAGACACCAGACCATCACCATGCAACGCAGACCCCTGCAGCTGACCAGTTTTCCAGCAGATGACTCTGCCTCAGGCTGTCCTAGAAGGGGGGAAATCCTGTAACTCCCATATTTCATATGGAGCCAATACATCTCATCACCTACTTATCAGAGTATCCAAAATCCTTGGAGCAACCCATCCAACCCACTTCACGAGGAATAACTTCAGTGGAAAATGCCAACCTCTGCTTCCAGGCAAGGCAACAGAGAATAAAATCTCCACGCCCTGAGAACATTGCACAGCTTCCTATCATTTAAAAAAAGCAATCAAGTAAAAATGTGAAAAAGAGTGTTTTCTACCTGAATACATCCATGGCTTCCCAGAAGACAATTGTATGACAGACAGCCAGGAGAACACTTCAATGGTCCCCTTTCTGTTCCTCAGCAATGCTGCTTTTCCAGACACAAAGATGAAGGCACAAGCCTTATGTGCAGAAGAGCCACAGCTGTGGTCCCACCACCAGCTGAGGGTCATCTATTTTTAAAGCTCATTCCATGCGCACAGCAGTGAGTCCTCAAGCCCCTGTGCTTCAGGTAAAGAACACAAATTAAAATCCTAATAAAACCCCCCAACTTTCTAAAGCCTAACTTTGTGCACAAGTGGGAACTAATCAGCCTTTCCCAGCTTCCTCACGCAGGTGAAAACAACTACCCAGAGGGCGGGACGGTCTCACACCTGCTGATGGCAGCCCAGCTCTGAGCCCTGCTGGCCCTGGAGGCAGGGCATCTCCTGGTGGCAGGAAAGGCTGCCATCTCCTCCCTTGTGCTGCACTGAATGCTGGCCTCTTGCCTCTCACTTGTAGCAGTAAACGTGACAACTATTTGTAAAACAATAGATTATTTTTTTTCATTCTGGACTTCAGAGACTTTTTTAGTTGAGAGAGAGTGTGTGTGTGGAATACTCCATTGGTTTTGTTCTCTGAGCATCTCCAGCTCTCAGCCTGCCAATGTTTAAGAGGGTAAGAACTGCCCTGTTGGGTCAGGCCGTGGTGCAGGGAACTTGGGCTTTGCCCATGGAAGTCTCCACTAGCCTGCATCTGCAGGTTCACAAACATAGCTTCATGGTATCCCACAGCAGAAGATTGCAGGCTTGCATCACCTACTGCATGAAGTGCATTCATTTATCTGTACGTGGGACACCTCAAGAAGCCTGTTGTACGTGGGACACCTCAAGAAGCCTGTTGCCGCAGCCACCACTGAAGTACTTGGTGTTCCTAGAAAAACCACAGCTTCTGTCACATACCTGCACTGTGACACAGCATCCTCGGTCTCTTGTGTCCCTTCGCAGAGCAAGAAGCTCACACCCAGCCCCGCCAGCCCCACACTCTCCTCCTCCCAGCACCTCCCTCCTTTCCCTAGCACAGGCTCACCCCACCATCCCTCACAATGGCTTCTGAAGCATCCTCCAGTCCTGGTTAAAGCGTGGATGATGAGCACATCTCACCTAACATAAGCTGAGAGGAAGGGTTGTGGAGAAGTGAGGAAATCCACAGCCTGATTGTTGTGTTCCCTGATGTGATGGATGGATCCTGGCTGGTCAACCTCATGGTGGAGCACACACAAGAGAAAAACAGCAGCACTGTCTGGTTGGGGGCCTAAAGGACCTTCAGCCATTCCTCCTGCTGGCCCTAGGGTCAAGGCTTCTTCCTCCTGCCCAAGCCCCCAGAGGGCAGGCAGGCGGCCACAGCAGCAGTGGTCCAGCACACGGGCAAGCAAGTCCTTTCCAGCGGTGGTCCCATGTCCCCAGCAGCGCTCCTGCTCCTTGTGGAGCTGCCACCAGGCAGAGCTGCAGTGGGACATCCAGTGTCAGCCCCAGCCCTGCCAGGTGATTACAGACAGCCCTATTTTTAATCCTAATGTGTTTACTCTCGGTTTGGAGTCAGACGGTCTCGCCAAGTGCTAGGGATCATTAATACAAGAGCAGGAGCCCTCCAGACCCAAACAGCAGACCAAGACACGCACCTGCACAGCTGGGATAAGCCTTCTTTTCCTGGCAAGCCACACAGGACTGAAAAAAGAATTTATTTTTTTTAATTTTTTTTTAAATGCCAGCAGCTGTCTATGTGTAAATGTTAGATCTGCTAATGGGGACTGGCTCCTACTCTGAGGTAATAAATGAGAGGTTCCACGAAGGGAAAACAGGCTTCTCCAGAGCCTCGTGCAACCAAGTGCTCCCTCCATCTCCCTCAGCCTGAGTGCAGAGAGTCATCAGCCAGGTAACTCAGCAGGGCTCCCACTCTGTCACTGCTCTTCTCAAGGATTCCTGTCTTCACCGCAAAGGAAACGTGACACAGGATCTCTGTCCCCAAGTTTAACATTAATAATGGGGGGAACATTTTAAAGTAAGCTGATCATCAGCCTTTGGTTTCACCTGCTTGGAAAAACCAGCAGGATTCAGACCAGCCTCTGGTGGGGTGGCATTTCACCTCACACCTCTGCAGCAAAACCACGAGAAGTGTGAGGACATGCAGCTGGGAACTGGTTTTGGAGAGACCTGGTTGGTGGGCAGCGTGCCTTTGCCATTGGACTGGGGAAAAACCCCACAAGCCCAAAGCATTCCTCTAAGCTGCTGTTCACAGCATTACACTAGGTTTGTAGCCCTCAGACATGAGGACATGCTGCTGTGGTCTCCTGTGGTTTTTGGTTTGGCTTTTTGTTTTGTTTTCTTAAATAAGGTGAGAGGTAAGAAAATCATATCCACCCTGGCACTTTTGAGACCACCTTTTTTGGGGCAGATGATTTTTGAGATCACTCTCCTTTACACAGCAAAATCCAGTGTTCCTCCTGTGCTGCAGAGCAATGTGCAAGCCCCCCTAGACACAGGACTCCACAGGTCCTGCAGCTTTTTTGGCATGAAGCACACAACCAAACAAGAAGCAGGCTCAGTCCCTGCAAGAAGCTGCCCTTTTACTTCCCAGCCCTGCTAAATCCCAACAGAATTACTAAAAACAGCGACAGAAAATGCAAGGGAGCTCAACAGCATTGGCACTGATGGATGCTCAAGGTTTCTCCTGTGAGGTGGCCCTTCACCCGCAAAGCTTGAAGGCCCATGCCATCTAGTGGTGAAAAGCCAACCTGAAAGCTCCCTTTCTGCCCATCCAGGATTTCAGACTAGATCTGCACCGCGAGCAATTCACCTGTTTAAGCAGCCAGTGCAGGGATAAGCACTTTCCCCCATCCAGCCCGTCACTCCAGGAGTCAGGAGAAACGTGAAGACATCCTGGAAACCAGGACAAGGAAAAGCAAAATCAAATCTGCCCTCAGTATCTGAGTCCTTCAGAAAGTGTAAAAACTAAGGCTGCAGTGTCATTGCTAGTATTTAAATGTCACACTTATTAAATAGACCTTGTGATTTTGGAAAACAAATAGGTTCACATGGAATGTCAGTCAAAGACCTGCAAATCAGAGCCACAAAGTGAAGAGTGTGGCCAGCAGGTCAAGGAAAGTCATTCTCCCCCTCTACTCTGCACTGGTGAGGCCACAACTGGAGTACTGCGTCCAGTTCTGGGCTCCCCAGTTCAGGAGGGACAGGGAACTACTGGAGAGAGTCCAGGATAGGGCTACAAAGATAATTAAGGGATTGGAGCACCTCCCTTATGAAGAAAGACTGAGAGAGCTGGGACTCTTTAGTCTGGAGAAGGCTGAGGGGAGACCTTATTAATGCTGACAAGTATCTCAAGGGAGGGGTGCAGGAGGAGGGAGCCAGACTCTTTTCAATGGCTGCCAGTGAGAGGACGAGGGGCAACAGGCACAAGTTGGAACATAAGAGGTTCCACTCAAATATGAGGAGAAACTTCTTCACGGTGAGGGTGACAGAGCCCGGGAACAGGCTGCCCAGGGAGGGTGTGGAGTCCCCTTCTCTGGAGATTTTCAAGACCCGCCTGGATGCTCCTGAGTGATGTGCTCGGGCAAGCGCTAGGCAATCCTGCTTCAGCAGGGGAGTTGGACTAGATGATCTCTATGGTCCCTTCCAACTCTAAAAATTCAGTGAAATTCAGTGAAATTCCCAGCTCCCTGCCTCGGCGTGGCCCCCTCACCCCTCCGCTGCTCTGGAGGAAGGATGAGCACTTCTGGATGTGGAAGTACCTGTGCCTGTTGTTTGCAAACGTGCCCCCACCCCATGGGTACCAGCAGTTGGTCACAGACCGGTTCTGTCCCTGGAGAGAACAAGGCCAGGTTGTGCCAGGAGCAGAAGTCACAGCAGACACGGTGCCATCCAGCCACAAAACCAAGAGGGCTTTAGGAGGTTACTAGAGAACCTAGTAGATGCTGCAGACCCGGTGTGCCCCAGCCCTTAGAGCCACCTCTTCGTGGTGGACACCGGTGCCCTGCACCAAGCTCAGCCCCCCCCAACCACACAGAGCTCCAGATGGCATCTCCTGTCTCTTCTAGGACGTTCTCAAAGCAAGTTCTTACAGAACTTGAGGGCAACAACTCTTTACATTATTAGAAGCCCAAACCACTCATTTTGGAAACAAGTGGTGCTCAGTAGACATATTGCGATGCGTTCCACCACAGCCAGGATGTTGCCTGACATTTTTAAGCTCGGAAAAGGCTAACAGCTGATCAGCTGGCACTGAAGGGCTGATTTGAGACACAGGAACTGCAATTAACTCAAAATAAGCAAGTTCTCAGAAAGACAGAAGGCTCCTGATTAGGTCCTTAAATAAGATGGAGTGGGGCACTCTGCTAGGAAGCTCCAGACTGACTGTAACAAAATTTTAGCGCTAATGTAGCCCTGGTGGTTGAACCCAGCACATGGCAGCAGCAAAACTTGCTTCAAGCTGGAGCAAGTGTTATTTGGGGACAAAGGCATTTGTTGACAGGAGGCTTTCAGCTCCCCACGAGATGTTAAAATCCTGTAGCACAGAGGAGAGGAAGTTGGTACAACATACAGCAAGCTCTCCTCCTCTGCAGTGGCTCCAAGGAGGACACAGGGCACACTCACCTTCCCATTTCAAAACTCTGCAGCCATCCCTCTGCACAGAAGGCTGGGAAGAAATCAGCTGCATGAACTGCCCAGCACAGAGACCCAGCCAGGAGGGATTCAGAGACAGGCACCTCTCGGGCCACAGCTCCCTGGTAGAGGACACACATCTTCTCACCCTTCCAAGTTCAAGTGCAGCGCCAGCCTTCAGGACGAGTCCCTGTGGCAGTACACACACAGCAGGCTTGCAGAGGGAGGGACACCACAAGATTCTCTGACAATGACCCCGAGGGGCCCCATTATGGCCCCATCCCATCCTCCTGTAGCTATTAGGACCTCTTCACCACCAAAGCTAAAGGGACATTTGTACATCTGTCTCCCATTGTGGAAGCTGAAAAGCCCTGTGAATAGAAATGCAGGAAAATAAAGCCCAAGATGCAGGATTTCACCTCAGTGTCCCCATTTGTAAAAACCAGGACATTAAGTCTTGGTTTGAATTCTACTGATGAAAGAGGTCTCCTGCCTTTAAGAGACTTTTTCCCCCAGATTTCCATAGCAGCACCTCCTCCAGAGGTGACTACACCCCAACAGCTCTCAGGCACTAGAGCTGGTTAGTTCTGCTCTTCACTCCATGGTGCTCCTCTGCCCACCCACAGGTCCCTCCTGCCATTCCTTTTGCCCAAAGCAGAGTCCAACATTGCTATTTGCCAACACAAGCACTGGACCAGATGCCAACCCTTCTCACAGACCGTCCACCAAGCAGTGTGAAAAGGCCTCCATTCCATCCAGCTTTCAGAGGGAAGCTTTGTATGCATTTTACTTAACAGAAGCAATTAAGGGTAAAGCATGTTCTCATTTCCTTCTCCTGTACTCCTTCGTTTCCAAAAGAACTTCCTACTTTATCAACATAACTTTTAGAAAACTAAGAAGTCTACAACCAATCTTAAAAGTACCAAGAACAACGGAGGGAGGAGATGCTTTGATTTTTGTTGGGTTTGTTGTTTGTTTGGTTTTTTTTAACTGCTACAATGAATGACAACTTTCTAGGACAAGGCAGAAAACACACCTTTAATAACAACTGCTCTAAAAGACATACTGCCCTTTACCCAATAAGATATATATCTATATATAAGATATATATCTATACATCTAAAAGATATACTTGCCCTTTAAAATGAAGTAATCCGTAGGTATTACACCAGGTAGAATGTGACTTTTGACCAGTCCTCTTTTGTAGTGTTGCACACTCAAACAAAAAGTCTTATTCTCCAGGGAAAAATCCGATTCAAAAGAAGTCAGAAATCCACTCGGGTCAAATAATCCTATCAAGTCTGGTTACTTTATTTTTCATCTGTGCAGTCAGTTAAAAGAACAGTTAACGATGAAAACAGACAACCACAGAAGCTTTAGGTACAGTATTGTAACACTGAAGAAGCAAATGACCGCACCGAATATGTTCTTTATGCTGGTCATTCCCAAACGAAACAGAAGTACACACACAGGTCTAGTTCAGTGTAAAACCCGATATTAAGCAGCAAGTTGCCCACAGATTGCAGCACAGTATATGGCATTTACTGCAAATAACTACAGCAGCAGTGCTTAGTGGATGAACTGCATAGAATTAGCCTCATGGGCAAACATTAAATCACCACGATAGTAACTTTAGTGGCTCCCTAACAGGTCTGAATGATGCAATTCAGCATGAGCAGAGTTGTTTACACCACTCGAATTTTAGCAATAGCTTTTGTATTTTTTCCACCAGTCTACACTGTGTTTTTTTCCGGCCTTCATTGCAGTAACTGTTTTCAATTAACTGTCACATAGAACATAGGTAATTACTGCTTATTCAGTTACACAGCCCCTGCAACAAAAGTGATATGACTGTATTTAAAATAAGAACCCAAAATACATTCAAGAGAATGGTTGCAACAGTAAGGCAAGAAACAGTTTTAAAAATAGATCCTACTGAACAAAACAAGACCAACTGTGTAACCTGTTGCCTTCATAAGGTTTCAGACTTGAATGGGACAACTCAAAATTAAGTGCTTACCCACCAGTAATGGTTAAGAAGTACATTGGTAAAAATATTCAAAGACATGAGTATATTGGACTGCCAGCAATCACAACCCAGGTCTTATCACAAGTACACTTTCACACATACAGCTTCACTTTTACAGGTTTGCTAGAAGTGCCCTGTACAAAGATTTTTACTACAGACTCCTTCAGGAAAAATTAGGCATTGACAGAAGACATCAGCATTCCAAAATTCTTCCAAACCACATAATACAAACCTTTGGCCTGCTACTAATAAGATCATTAAAGTTATGCACTAGGCAGACAGCATTATTGGCAGCTATATCACAGCAACATTAAAAAAACATAGCATCAGCTGTTTTAAAAAAAAAAAAAACCAAGATGACTGAATATAACTTTGGGGAGTGAAATGTACATCTATGTACGTCAAAGGGAGGAGAAGGAAGTTGTTTGGCTAGAGCAGATGAGATACCCAGAGGTTCCACATCCATTTTATTGCGCGTTTGATCAGTGTCAGCATTCAAACCCAGATGGATTTTTCCTTCGTTGTCTTGCTTCAGAGCCTTGATTCTTGCACCTTTAGAGGTACCCTGACGAGCTACGTGTATTGCTCTAACTTCACATTTCTTCATCCCTACTAGAAGCAGAGACTGAGCTAACTGTTACTTATCTCAGCCAGTGATACCACGAGCATCATCCTTCTGCCATCTTCTGCACACTAAAGTCTAGGTAAAAGTGAAGTGTGGTGGAGTGTCAATATCCTATGTCAGTACAAAAAAAAAAATAATTAAAAAAAATCATCTTTATTTGTAAGCGTGTATTAGCAAAGCTCAAGACAAAGATGCTCAAGATGTTTCTTAAGAAAAAGGTACCAGTACTTGGTTAGCCCTGATAAACTGAAAATCTCATCATGTGAAAAGACAATGTCACAATATTCTTGTGTCTGTATAAGTTATGCAAGGCAAACAGCTGAAAGCAGCAGCAGGGAATAGAATCTGATTGCTTTTGCTCTGTTGGAATAAATGTGAATTTTACTAATTAAAAAAAAAAACCACAAAACAACATCATTAGGCATTCCCTTGCAAGCAGACAGGACAGAGTAAGAAGGCTATCAGTATTTCTACATGTGGTTAGAGGATATGTGCATAGCACTGCTTAATCCTGCTTGAAAATGTAACCCTGTAATACACATTGTTTATACATACATGCTAGTAAACAAAACAAAGACTTTTCGACTCCAAAAGAAGCTCAGGGCTGATCTTACATATTTTAACACTGAAGCATCCAAATCTTTTTTATGAAGTGAATGCTCTCATTAGCTTTTGAACAGTATTCACAGGTGACAAATTAAAACATAAAGGCACTAAAAGAGTGCTCTTTTCCCAGAAGTAGGCCTACTTGATGAAAAAGCTAAATTTTGCTGCTTTTAGCCATATAATGAACCAAACCACAAGTTTGGGAGTCATAGGTTTAAACTTCTTAACAGCTGAAAGTACAAGACCAATTTTGTAGTCGGGTTTAAAAGTTTTTATACAGGGAACAATGATCCAAACACCACCACGTATCCAAGCTCTGAGAGAAAACTAACGCTGTCGACAAGATGTGCTGGTAGCTCGCTCTCACACACACATCAGAGGTGGTACGTGCATGTTCCTCCTCTTTCCAAAGTCTCATGCATCAATCTTCCCGAGTTGGTAGATAATGAGAAGTGGAGCTCTTTTATTCTGAAGTGCAACGTCAAAATAGCTGTGTATCTCACTCTCAAAGAAAACAGGAACAACTGCTTATTACTGGTAAAAATCAGTAAGTCCTCCAGCAAATATGAGGTACCAAATTCATTGCTATAACACTATCAAAGTGTTACAGTGATGTCCACCAAATTGGTCAGAATGCCTTAACTGGTTTCAGGAAAGAGGATATGTCAGGTACATAGACCCGATGTAAAGGTGTACAAAGTGAACTAGAGAAGTGCTTAGTATCCAAAAACCAAAGATGACACTTCAGAATACTAAACAGTGAGTACATAACCCAGGCACCTTCCCTTCTCCAACACAAGTTGGACTTCGAGTTAAAGGTTCAGGAAAAACCTACAGAAACCTAGTAGGATTGTTTAACCTGTAACCCTTCTTACACCAAAACCAAGAAAACAGGTCTTACCACCTGATTCCTTGTTTTGTCTTTTTTAAAAAAAAAAAGGAGATAATAAAAACCTCCAAATCATGTGCATCTAATATTGATTTTTCATATTTCATTTATACTTTTTATATCTATAAGAACATAGCTAACATCTCACTTTAGAATACTTTCTAACGCAGAATATTCTTTCAACCGTTTTCCAAGTTGATGTGCATTCTCAAGGTTGAAGAAAAAAATATATATTCATATATAGCTAAGGAAATAAAACTCAATTTCACTATATGCAGTTACAGTGCTGTAAAGAAAAAATAATTTAGAAACCATTTCAAGTCTGAAATGTTTACTATGTTCAGACTAATGCAAAGGCTAAGCCTATGGTCCAGGACCTGTTTTGAATCTGTGTGCAGAGATAGGAGCTACAGCAGCTCAGCATTTTTCTGATGGAGATTTCTCTCCACCCTTCCTTTCTTCCAGTATTCTATGACTTGCTGCTGAAGCCCTCCCTGAACCTCTACCAAAGTAGCATACCTTGGTAGTTCAGAAGTAAAGGTCCACAGGTTTTATTACCTCTTGATTCAGTTTTTCAGTAAGATCAAACCACTGAACGACACAGTGCAGAGGTGCTTAACAATTCATGGTTAGTCAGAAGTTCCATGGAGTACTTTAAGTTGTGTCTTCTGTAGGTGCCCTTCGCTGCCGAGCAGATTTCGGTCTACCTCTCTGAGGCGAGGGTGGAGGCTCCTGTTCCGCTTCAGGCTCTGAAGGCTCGTTGTCTCCCTGCTGGGACCCCGTATCACCTATCAATTCTCTCAGGAATTTGAATTTAGACAAAAACAATTGCCAAACCACGTACCAGCCTGCAGGAGAAAGAAAAAGTACTGCTTAGTTACTTCATACAAATCGATGTCAGCTCTCAGGCAAAGGATACCAGGAAAGTGAGAAAAATTTTTGATCGGCTCCCGTTCTTTAATTGCTAACTTTCAACCCCAAGACCCCTCTGCAACACATCCTCTCCTTTCTACAGCCCTAGAAATACCAATTCATCTTGATATAGCTTGCCCTCATCCAGAAGCAAACAAGCTCTGGGCCAGGACCTACACATTCCAAATTGTACTGCCACAGCAAGCAGTAAGTACGTGATCACCATAGCACAGAAAAAGGTCTCAACTGTCACAAGAAAAGGAATTTCTGTGATTATATATAAAAGAAGGCCTCAGGATTCATTACACAAGCACTGTAAAAAGGTATCACGAGGGTTTCTACCCAAACATATCATTCTGAAAACACATTTTAAAAGCTGCATGACATAATTCCTATTAAGCACACTTGTGGAGATCTTGAAATTAATACCATGTTTTATACTAAACCCTATTCTGAAATGCACAACGTCTCTCTTCTTATGTTCACTAAAAGACCACATCCCCAAATACAAGGTGTTCCCTCACCATGCATTAAAGTAAAATTAACATTCTCTGGTAAATTTGCGTTCTGCTCCACTGCTAAAATGCTCCGGGTCCCAAAACTATGCAGGTAAAGAGTTGAGATGGTCACATTTGGAGAATGTCTCTTGAAAAACACTTAAAATCGAGCTCCTCCTCTCTCTTGTATAAGCGTTTCTGTAAGAGGTAGCCAAGGAATTTAAAAAAGCAGATATAAATATATCTAAACCTAAAGCAGAATCTTCCTTTTACAAGGTCTCCCTTATCTAACCATTTAGATCAAGACTGGAGCTTTACCCAGCTGAGAACTAGTGACATCCCTTTCCCTCTAGCTAACCAGCCACGTTCCGTCCTATGCAGAACAGGAATGTAACTTCTCCGTGAAAGACAGAGTTAAGTAGCATAAAATTTAAACAGCGATTTGAAAACATATGCCATATAAGCATCATTTGCAACACCAAAACCCATCTGTCTCGCATAAAGCTATAAATCAATACTCCCATTTTCTCTTCAGAAGGTCCTGCCATCCAAGCCCATACAGCTGACCTAGGCAAATATTAAGAGCACTCTTTCAGAGAGCGAGGAAAACTCATCCTCCCAATTACACAGCTATCAGCAGAAACAGACTTCTAAGCGTGGACGACAGGGGCATATTAGGGAAGGAGAAGAAACACTAACAAGTAGCAATTGTGTAACCATAGCATTGCTATTTTTCTTCTTCTTCTGTCATCAAGAGTCACGCCAACATGAGCAGGCCATTGCTTAGACCGAAACAAGATCCCACCCTTCCCCTCCTTCCTGGAATACTTTCAACATCCTGCAGAGTTTTAACTGCCACAACTTCTCTGCTGCTGAGGAGATTCAGAGGACAGCTTTTACATGACAGCCTTTTACAGTCTGAATCAAACCCTAAAGCCCACACCAACCATTTCCTTTTCCATTAATACCTAAACCTTTAAATGACTTGTAATTAAATTGAATTCAACATCCCACAAACGCATTAAATCCCCCTACACCCAGAAAAAAAAAAAAAAGTCAGTGGCAGATGTGTGGTTTTGGTATCTTTTTTTCTTTCATATCTACAGGTAAAAATTGAAGTAGCGACTTTCTGAAAATTTTGTCAAGGAGTAAGTTGGGTCTCTGGGACCAGTAACGCCTTGTGTATTCTGAAGATAGTGAATCCATTCTTCCCATGAGCATACAGCTCATTAAAGAGTAACCAAATTTCTAAACCCCACACTCATTTCTAGTCCACATGGGAAGAAAATTTACAAGTGAAATATTTGCAAGTGAATATAAGAAACTTGCAAGAAGCCAGACCTACGCAGAAAATTACAAGCCGTTTGAAAATGTGTCCTACTCCCCAATTTGTTGACAAAGTTTGGGACACTAGACTCAGAAGTGCACAAAAAGCACGGGGGTATGTTCTGCTAAGTCCACTTATGCATATGTGCGTGGGGAGGACCTCTCAGCTTCAGATTGTTTGGTTGGGATTTTTGTTTGATTTTCCTTTGGTTGTTTTTTGGCTTTGGTGGGGATCTTTTTGTGTGAAATCCTACCAAAAACACCTACAAAGTGAATTACTGTGAAACAGAACATTTCTCCCACAGAGCACCAGGAAGGGAAGTCAAAAAATATTCATGGCCATCCCAAAAAAAGAGTTATAGGGCACTTTACAGTAGCATGACCTGAATATATTTGATACAAATAAATACTCCATTAAATGAGGTATTTTAACTTAGGCTAGATAAAGCGGACCATATGCATCTTCTGTCCCTGCAAACAGAATCTATCACTTAACACACAGAAAACATTCACAGTTCATTTGGGGACACTCTCCAGAAAGGCAGGAATAATTTGTTTTCGATGTTTGGTTGGAGTTATACCACCATGATCTGAGTATCCAAAATACAGAGTGCCATCAGTAAATTTTAGAGCTCTCTAGCTCAAGAAGACAAACAAGACTGTGTAAATAATCAGCCAACAAGACTGGTTACAGTAAACAACCAACCAATGGTGATAGACAGGTGAAACAAACCACAATGCAGTGCATTGAAAAGAAAATAACAACAGGCTTAGCCAATAGTGGGAGGATAACTAGGTTTGAAAACTAGAGTTTCAAAACCTCCCAAGATCTCCCAACCTGTACCTGAGACATTTAGGTATAAGATAATCAAAGTAGAAAGATTCCTTTCTTTCACTTGCTTTAGTCACAGAGCCAGCAGCCAGCTTGGATGGAAAGTTAAAAAAAAATAATTCCCAAAACAATCTGAATCAAGTTAAGAATGTCTCTTCAGCTGAGACTCCCTGTCGCCTCACTGTTACTAAATTCTGAAGTAAGAATTTCCTTGGAAATAACGAGACTACTAAAGAAAATGTTATTCTGGGTAAGAGAAACTCTCTCCAGCAACACTATCAACTGAATATACCATTAAACAAAACCACTCAGACAGACAAAGCCTGGAGGCAGATTCACGATACTGAGTTACTCTGAATCAGAAGACAATGCATTTTCTATTAATTTCACAATCTCTTAAGAACATTGCAAAATGGCAACACCCAACATCATGCTATAGCGAAGAACTGTATGCTAAAATACGTTAAATAATAGCATATTTTTAAAAAATAAAGTAATTGTGAAGCAATTTAAAACACACAAAAAGAGGAAAACGGGCATTTCTGTGCATTCTTATCTTTATGAAGCTCAGTTTAGCTTTGCAACAATTTTGATGTAAAGCTTTTCCTGGATGGGCAACTGACACCACTGGTTTGCATCTTAAATACTTCCAGTTTGTTCAGGCAAGCCACCCTCAAAGAAGTCCTACTGGTTTAACTTCACACACAAAACACTTGATCTGAAGCAGTCTTCCAGTGCTTACTTTATTTTCCATAGCCATTTGATTTATCTTTTCAAATCATTCTTAGCTCAATTGAACCTGTGGAAGTCAAACACCATACCCACAATACATCTTTGGGAAACAAGCAGTGATGATGTGCACATTATAATATACATAGAACATTTCTGCATTAATCGGGGAAAGAAGTTGCTTCTCAAAGAAGCAAGCCAGATCCAACAGTACGTTATCACAGTGCAAAGCACAGACTCCAGCTCTTGGCACAGCAGATACCTGAATCCAGAGAGAGTCAGGAAATCCTGTCAACTGCAAACACACTCACTAAAAGCTGAGAGCCATCCTCTCATTTAAAATGCCACGGCCAGTTGCCACCAAAGACGTTTAAACCACATTTGGCATTGTGCCATCAATATGTCAACCCCTTTTATAAATGATGAAGCAATGTGTTTGTGAAGGTGGAACCATGAAGTCAAAGCCTCTTTTACTGACTCATCCATAGATGTATGTAACATCAGGATGTTAAACAGATTTTATGAAGATTTCATAAAGGGGAAAGAAACAAGGTGATCTGCCTACAACATCACTCCGCCTCAAAAGGTGAGGGGTACAAGTCTCAGGTCCACATATTTCATTCATCTTATACTGGCTTGTATGCTATGCTAACAGATGGATTTCTATACTGGAGCAAATTTCCTCTTCCATTAGAATTGTGAAGAGCAAACAAAACAAAACAAAAAAAAACAGGTCTAACATGGTGTGCTCTGGTAAAGCAATCTGACTTTTCTTACATGAAATACAAATTAAACCAAGAAAGGAAGGTGATGCAGTAACAGTGCAAGACAGTCTGAAAATCTGGTTTCTATTTCTGATCCTTTTCTGGACTTCTTGGTGCAGTCTTGCAAGATCATTTTACCTCTGTGTCCCTACTGATTTGAAAATAGGATGCTACTACTCCAGCACATGAAGACTGATTTAGAACTGGGTTATTGCCAAGGTGGATGAGGTGAATGTTATCTGTATTCAAATGCTGAAGTGTCCATCACAAAAAATCATGAGTAGAAAAAGGAGGAAAAAAAAAAAAAAAGCATGGGGCTGTAAATGCTAACCTGAGATTTGGGAGAACAGGGTTCTACAGAGTGCTGTATCAGATTTTTTCTGTGACCATGGAGAAGTCACTTTAATGCTGTGCCTTAATTTTAAGATGTAGACAATATACTGGTTAGTGGATAGTTTCACTATGGAGAAGATCAGACTGAAGGAAGCATTTGGAATAACAGAAGACACCAGGTGACACGGTGCTTAGTTCTGCACAGCTCCTTAAACCTGGTCCCACTTACTGCCACATTCTACCACACGCTGCTTGCTGACTGATAGCAAGGAAACTTGCTCTCTTCCAATCTCCCATTTATAACAGTTTCAAAACTCAACTTCAAATTAAAGGGTATTTTCTCTCCATTGCTGGTTTAGTCAAGGATGACTTCATCTTTTGAAGTATTTTACAAGATCCATTCATTTAAGATAATTACAAAACTGTTTAAATGAAGAATTAAAGAAAAGCTTTTCATGTAGAATCTAGGGCTCAAATATTTTCCCATCTGCACCTGAATTCCGATTTGTGAAGCAAACGACACACTTGTTTAAGCACTTTGAGATACATCATTTTTGTTTTAAGGTCACATCTCTCAAAACACACCTTACTAGCCTATCTTGCCAAATGAGAGGAACGCTTCTATCTGTTCCACTGAAGGCACTTCTGCAGTTTCACATGGCTCCATGGGAAATTAAAACAAATACACAGCAGTAAGCAGTACTTTGGCTAGTATTTCATCTTATCCTATACCCTTGACTATGCATTAATTCCTCCCATCTGCAGAGGAACATGGAATACACAAGCACAGCGATGAGACCACCAGAGAAAGGAAGTCAGAAGAGGGGAAGGGGGGGGGGAAGTGAAAGCAAGTTACCTCAGTCCCACTTCTAAAAGAGCAACTGAAAAATTGCAATGTTTACAGTCCCTCAATGGTTTCTATGTCAGATGTGACCAGATTACAAATAGAGATGTTGCTAGCTGCAAGCCTTCTGTGCTTCCTAACAAATTCAGATTAACATTTGAAGTAGCAGTTGCAGGCATCCAGAAATGTTTAAAAGAAAAAGAAATCAGGTCATTTATTCAAAGTACTTTTATAGATATTGATGCCTAATTTCAGGCATAAACATTTGCTTTTCACATGGCTTAAATACTGGCCCAAATAACTTCTGACAGTTTGTGCTCTGAATTTTGTCTGTTCACTTCAGAAAAATGATAAAACTATACTTTCTCCCCATGATTTAAGTTTTGATATCACTTATCACATCATGTTTGTGATAAGTATCAGAAATCCACATGATCCTAGGATGTCTCCTGGATAATAAAGTCTATTGTTTTCTGCTGTCATTCACACCACGAGTCCTTTTATAAGCCACTCAAAATTTTAAGTTACAGGTCTTCAGGTTCTTGACCCTGTTAAGTTCTCTTCATAAGGCTGTTTCAGTATCTCTCATCAGATGGCTCCAAAAATACTCTTATCAGCTAAATCCTACTCAAGATTATATCCAGACATTCTTGTGTCAGGTTTGTCCATTAATTTGTCCATCTTAGTGGCTGGCATTTACTCACACCCTGTCATACATAGCACTTGGTCTCCCTGAGAGCCTAACAGGCTGTAAAGACAGAGAGACCTGTAGGTAAGAACGTGAATAAGAAACTGCCTATCACTGGTGTAGATAATTAAACTGGAAGCAGCTTGTACTCAGTTATTTTTTTTCTAATAGTGGTCTTGACACTGTTTTCCTTGATTATTTTCCACTAATAAATATGGCATAAGAAGTGTATCAATATTAATGAATAAATGCTGTGTGATAGAAAAAATCATTACAAATACTCTAAATCGTTATCAACTCCTACTAAGTCACTTCTAACAGGGCAACAGTTTAATTCGCCCCCAAAAAAAGCAATGAACACATCAGCTTCCTGTGCCCAGTACTTTTGAAATCTAAGTGACTTCTAGCAATCATTTTATAAACTCTGATACTGTTCACAGTAAAATACAATGGATTCAAAGCAAAGTATTCACTGAATCCAAGTAGAATGCACAATACAGAACTCCAAGCTGCTAAGTATTTATAAACCACTAAAATTAAAATAAAAATAAATAAATTATTAATTGCTTTTGTTCTATTTAAGCAAGAAAATACTAGAGAGATATTTAAGTTAGCAGGCAAAGTTAAAGAGCTCCTTAGCATTTCAATTTAATTTGCCACATACATACAAAAATAGAAAGGCCTGGAGAAAATGATTCTTGTTTCTGATTTTGAACAGCATGTTGCAAAATCATTTTACTCTTTCAGCATGACAGTAAGCAACGATTTCATACGCATACTCCAAAAAGCTAAAAAACCTAGAAGTACAACGTTTCATCTTCTAAAAGATGAAAAGTGGACAGACAACACCTAATGAGCATATAGAAACTTGAATAAAAAACCACTCTGAATAAATATCCACTAAGGTCACCATTTAGTTTGTAACAATGAACAGGACATAGGACATACAGGAAAAGAGCACAAGACCAGGAAACATACAAGGTGCACCCTCACATACCCTTGCAGTCCCAGTTATCTGTATTTCAGAAATTTCCTTACCTATTAGTACTATGGCTTGAAGATGTTGACCTTTCTCCCACAAACTCTAAAGGATAAAAGTTTCAGCATCCAAAATAGTCTCTGTTAACGTTAATGAACCTGCAGTTTATTTCCCCATTGTGGAAAAGAAAACCTTTTGTTTTAAGCCTGTTGCTTGATCATTTAACTCTACGTACTTCAATTCCTCTGTAATGATGAAATTTCACAACCGTTCCCAGGTCACCTTTTTCATTCCACTCATTTTTATGGGCATCACCCTTTCTCTGTTTTCTAGTCATCTGTTTTCCAGGCTGGACAGATCTAAGCTATTTAGAGCTTCTTCATGCAGAAATCCTTACATAGCTCTCACCATCCTATCTTTAAAAAAAAAAAAACCTGGGATTAATTTGTGGGTTTTTTTAAGTAACACTTTAATAAGAAAATAGAATGTTTGAGACAGTCACGTGGTAGACTCCTGTAGCAATATAATGTCATTTTCTATTTTATTTTAAACTTCTAATGTTTGATTTGCCTATCTGCTTGCTACAAAGTATTAAACAGATATTTTGGAGAAATGCTTGCAATTACTGCAGCTAATCCTTTCTTTGGGACAGCAAAAGCTCAGTTTGAAGCCATTATTTTTCTCCACATAAATTATGCATGCATATATTTCACACTTTTAATGTGCATTACTCCATGGATTTAATACTGCATTTCACCTCCTATATTATCCACTCCCTCGATATTGCAAAATCTCTTCAAAATGCTCTGCCGTTTATGACCACAATTAACAGGTTTTTTTAAGTACTAAATGCCAGCTGACACCTCACTTTGCTCACTTGGTTTTCAAAAATCACTTATAAATCCACCAGATTATTTGCCTGTTCTCTTACAAGCTTTTCACCACAGGCTATGGCATAGTTTGCGTTTGGTGGTGGTGATTTTGGGGTGCGGGTTTGTTTTTTTTTCCAGAGCTCTCAGTTCAGTGTATCGATCACAACACCCACACGCATTACACTGCTGATCCCTTCAAAGAACGCCAACAGACCTGCAAGCCGTGCCTCCCATTGAAATAACCCTTGTCTCTGCATTAAAATAAATGCGAGTCTTGGATCCACGTAAGAAAAAAACCCTCCCACGAGCTGCTCTCAATCTATTCTAGCAAACAGATGTCAAAAGCTGAAGGGCACCGCTTCTTCCATTCATTGGCATTTCAGACCCAGGCAGAGGTGCAGAGAGTGTCTGCTCAGTAGCCCATTCACTAAAAAAAGCTGTCAGCTACAGATTAGTCACCGAATTAAGCTCTGGAAGCATTTCAAAGCTAAAAATTATTTGGGAAGGAAGAGAAGGGGGCGCTGCGAACCGCACACGCTCCCCCCCAACAGCCCACCACCACCACCACCACCACCCCCCACCCCGGGGCCCTCTCCTTTCCTTCAGTCAATCTGAGCAAAGAGGAACCCGCGCAAATTGAGAGAGGGAGCGGGGGTGAGGGCGGAGGGGACACGGGCACTGCACACCGGAGCCGGGCCGGCCCTTCCGCACCTCCTCACCCTCCCCGGAGCCGAGAGGAGCGGGCGGGACTCACCGCACAGCATGAAGAGCAGCACGCAGGCCAGGGTGGCCACGATCACCAGCAAGGTCAGCCCGATGCTCTGCCACATGGCGCCGGCCGCTTTCCCCCCGCCGCCGGCGGTAGCACCGAGGGGTTCCTCCTCGAAGACGCCTCCCCGCCGGGCTAGGCCGAGCCCCACCGGCGGCCGTTAGGGCCCGTTCAGCCCTGCGGGAGGGGCGCCGGGGGCCCGGCCGGCCCCTTGGGCGGGTCACCCCCGCGGCGGGGCCCCCTCAGGCGCCGCCGGGGCTGAGCTGCGGGGCAAAGGCCCGCCGGCGGCTACGGGGAAGAAGAGGAGGCTGCGCCTCGCATCGCTGCCGGCTGACCCCCGGGGAAGGGAGGAGGCAGCGGAGGCCCAGCCGGGAGGGCGCGGAGAGCCGGGAGGACCCGGGCTGAGCCGGCAGCGGCGGCCCCGGCCCCGTCTCCGCCTCCCGGCGTGAACAGGGGCGGTGGAGAGGCGGGGGGCGGGCCCTCAGGCGCGTCGCGGTGACGCGCGGCGGCGCGCCGTGCATGCTGGGAGTTGTAGTTCGCTTCCCGCCCGAGCGGGCGGACGCCTCCCGGACGGGGGACAACAACTCCCGGCGTGCCCCGCAGGCCGCCCCCTCGCGGCGCCAAACGGCCGGGGCAGCCGTTGCGCCTCGCGCCGGGGAGGCTGAGGGGAGGCCGGCACCGGCTCCTTCCGAGCGGGCCCGGCCGCCTGGGCAAGGGCTGAACTGCCGCTGTGGCGCCGCTCCCGCAGCAAGATGAGGCGGCGCTGAGTGAGGGGCGGGGGGCCAGGCCAGGGGGCCGAGGCCTGTCATGGCTGCGTGAGGCAGAGCGGGGACAGCCGCTGTGGTAAAACAGGGGTGCGCCCGTGGCCGAAGCGCTGAACAGGAGACACATAGAATCATCTAGGTTGGAAAAGACCCTTGGGATCAGCGAGTCCAAGCATCTACCCTACTCTACAAAGTTCTCCCCTACACCATACCCCCCAACACCACATCTAAACATCCCCTTCAGGGATGGTGATTCAACCACCTCCCTGGGCAGCCTGTTCCAGTGTCTGACCACTCTTTCTGTGAAAAACTCTTTCCTAATGCTCAGTTTAAACCTGCCCTGTTGGAGCTTGAAGCCATTCCCTTGTGTTCTATCACTACCTGTGAGAAGAGACCGGCACCAACCTCTCTACGATGTCCTTTCAAGTAGTTGTAGAGAGTGATGAGGTCTCCCCTCGGCCTCCTCTTCCTCAAACTAAACAGTCCCAGCTCCTTCAGTCACGAAGCTGTGTAGGACAGACACTTCTGCGGTACTTTAGGGCACTCGTAAAGGATGGGGCAACCCGATTTCTGGTTCCTCTTTATCCCTCTTGTCATCATCGCTGCCCGTGCTCTCCCCGGTTTGGTGGACAAGGGGACAGCAGGAGTGGAGTACCAGCCCTTAGCCACAGCAGCGTTTCTACCTCTGTGCCACCCCAGGGTGGTTCAAATTCCACAGGACCTTGGCTCTTGCCCTCTGTTGACATTGTAGCCGTAGATCAAAGCTGGTCTTTTCCTCTTAAGAGCAATCTGAGGAAATAATAGCTTCCAGGAATCGTGAGATAAGTGTAAAATAATCTTGATCCTGATCCAGACTTTGCCTGTAGCACTGGATCCTTTGTAACGTAAGAAGTGCTGGTTAATGTTTTTAAAACTACTGGAAGTACATGTGTTTAAATCCACTACTACAGGAGCCTAATTTCCCATGAAGATGTCACCATTGCAGTCAGATGTCAGAGAAAGCTAATACAGTTCTCCTTTGTGTTTCTTTTATGGAGTATTTAGCTTTCTGTAAAGGGGAGGTTTTAAAAAAAAAAAATTCTGCTCATTGAGCATGCCATGTGCTTCCTCCTTTCAAGATACCTGTAAACCAGAATTACCTGCACGTGCAATTCCCAATTCACATCCTTAAATTTGCTGTCACTTCACCAAATCAAACCAGAGTTCTTCTCTTTCTGTTCCTAGCCTTCTCTCCCAACATTTCTGGCCCTATTTAATACCCTGCCTAACCCACTTAGCATGTCATTTGCAAGTATGATTTCACTCGAAACATATTTTCTCTTATTTCTCAATAACTTTGTAGTTTGACATGTCTCCAGATCTTTAAATGTCACTCTAATTCTGTCCTAAGCAGTTGCTACACATACTTAAGCACAGTTTCTTCTGTATTGCAAAAAAACAGCAAACCAGCAACAGTTACTACCATATTAAATTTTGATAAATATTTAAGCTCCCTCCTAGTCACACTGTTCTGCTTCTCTGATTTTTTGCGTATCATCTATAGTTAGAGTAAGTTCTCTGGATATAGGACCACCACTTTCTCTTTGCTGTAAAACAGCTGCCACATTTTAGGCCTATTAAAATATTTCATCATCCTACAGTTACAAAGTGTTTTACTAATAGTAGTTAATTAATTCACATCACACCCCTAAGCACTGCAGAACCACCCAGCATCTGTAACTGAAGAACAAAATTATTTTGGATTTAAATAATTTTGGAGTGATAAATACACATGACCTATATACATGGATTATAAACATAAATTATCAAATATACTTGATAACATCCATGGCAACATTCTAGAAAATAAAGAAGAAACAGGTAGCAATTAGATTTCTCATATTAAAATGCACAGGTAGAGGGCCTCTTAATCAACATATGTTCAGCTTGGAAAACCTTAATTTTTCTTATTTAAGTGTTCCTTTTTTCTAAATCATAAGGTGTCCCTTTCTCTAGCTCATCCACCAAGCTAATCACCTGATCATAGACCATCAGGTTGATAAGGCATGATTCATAAATCTATGTTGACTATTCACAATCACCTTCTGTTTGGATATGATTTCCAGGAAGCTTTTCTCCCTCACCAGGATTGAGGTGAGGCTGACTGGCCTGTAGTTCTCCAGGTTTTCCTTAGAGATAAGGAAATCTTAGAGATTCTTAGAGATAGGAGTGATGTTTGCCCTCTCCCAGTCTTCAGGAACTTCTCCCAGTCACCACTGTGTTTCAAAGATAATTGAGAGTGGCCTTGAAGTGACATCAGCCAGCTCCCTCAGCACCCATGGACCCAGTCTCTCAGGCCCTGTGGACATAGGGATTTCCAGTTTGTTTAAGTGCTCCCTAACTTGGTCCTCTCCCACCAAGGGTAAATCTTCCACGCTCCAGACTTTCACTCTGGTCCTGGTGACCTGAGACTGCTTAAGACCAGTATGGATGAACTACTGAAATTGTCCTCAGGACAGACAACAAGCAAGTAAAAAAGACTTTCTAACATAATGGCTGAAGCACTTAAAGAGGAGGTAGAAGTTCAAACACCACAGGCATCGGCAAGGGGAAACTGTGGGTGTTACACTCTAACCAAGCTGTGACATAAAAAGAGAAACACTTCCTCCTCCAACCATACCAAAGATTGGTATTGACCAAAGATAATCTTCATTATCCTATTTTTCCTAATATGTGAAATAAAGCCTTTTCTTTGGAACACTTGGAATTCGTTGTGTCGAAACATAAATACAGATTTCCATCTGAATGAAAAAATGGAGCATAATATTCTATGTATTTTATCTAAGACTTTTCTTCAGACCAAAGTTAAATGACATGAACATGTAGACATCTGTCCCACTACATATCATTTTGTGTGCTAATGTGCCAGAAATCTTTACCAATATTGATGATGATGATGATGCATTTGGGATAAGTGAGATACAACACGGGTATTGTTATTTCTCAAAAACTTGTGAAACCACACAAAAGAGAAAATATAAAAAGATTAGTGTTGGACAGACGAGGTTTTCTCATCACTGAAGTTCAGAAATAAGGCTGTTTATACAAATCTAAGCTTATTCTACCCAGTTCCTTATGTGTATGTGTGCAACATGGAGTTACAGAATTGGGTGTAGGTCATTTGTTCCCAGAAGAGGACAGAGAAACTCACTGATGATGTCATTATGGTCTTCCATCCATTACCTTGTAACACTTGCCCACTGCATACTATTGATATTATACGTTTAATACTCTTTCCTATGATGATCAACGCTGACCAGACTTTTCACATCTTCTCTCTCGGTGTGTACAACCACGTACACATTGAGGTATGTTGTGGGGGTGGAGGAAAGGGGGTGATCAGGTCATCAAGCAACAAAGGGGCTGCCGCACCAGTCGGGTGAGCAGGCGTTTGGAAGGTTTCTGCCAAGCGGTGCACCAGACACACCTCCACCGAGCAGCAAGGCCATGCAATGCTGCAAATCAGAGAGCTAAAAACCGGTGATAAGAAGAGAGATGCAGATGCTGAGGGCACAAGCCTTGTTTTCAGGGCGTGAGAGCTGATGCAGCCAGACCGACTAGTTGTTTCACAGCATTGTGCTTGCATGGCAAGACAGGTGAGGGATGTTACTATTCCTCCTCCACCGGGGAGAGGGCTGAGGCTGAAATATACGTTTGAAGTATCAACTGATTTTGGATGTGCCCCTTTTGGCCTCCTTTCTGGCAGTTATATGGGGAAACCCTCGTGTTTCCCTTGCATTTATTTGCAGCACAGCTTTCACTGATGTCGGGTGCAGCTGTAAGCACTTTGACCAATCTACACTCAGTTACCTGGAGGCAGACAGCAGAAAGAAGAATAAAATCACTGACAAGCTGTAGAAAAAAAGATATTTAAATGATCTCCCATAACCACATAGAATTTATGTTATATTAAGGAGTGTATTCTAGTCCTGAAAATGAATTTCAGCCACTTCAACAAGATTATCTTTTCTGCTTTTCCAAACCCTTGCGTCATTCATGGCCTCCTGTGTGTTTATTATCATCCGCACCGTGCATTGATGAAGCAGGAGTCTTGCCAAAGGCTGTTATTGTAAATAAGGCTTATTAAAATGAATACACACAAGAAACGCAAGTTAAAGTAATCCAGGCAGGTTTGTTCTATTTTGTTTTTTTCTATGGTGTCCTAATCTTTTAATCCTTCTATTGGCACATACGTTTTCTTTGAAGGTAACTGGCAACCATACCAACTACTGGAGCCAAAACAACATATAGGAACTGAGTGCCTATCATTTGTACCCCAGAAGCTAGTTAGGTAGTGATAATTCGTGTGGAAGCTGCAAAGTGTAGCCCTTTCTTCTATTCAGAACATACTTGGTGATGTCCCTCCAATACCTTTCTTTTGTCATTAATACATTACTATGTACCAGGGCAGGAGTACAGAGAACAGCTTCTTTCCACCCCTTTCTCCCTTCATTACACCTTTACGCATCACACTGTGAGCTCTATAGGGAAGGACTCTGGTGTAGCAAGACCATGACCCCAGACTGGGACCTCCATGTGCTACGCAAGCACTAAATACTAGCTGGTGTGAGAGAGGTCCTTCAGGTCCATCCACAATTCACAGCAAGTTAATGCCACCAGGCTCCTCGGAGCAACACATCTAAATATGGTCTTTTGTAACAACTCAGCTTCAGTTTCTGGTTTGGAGCCATCATTTTTCTCCCAGTTCTTGGCTATGATAAGCATAAGAGGGATGAGGAAATTCTACTTATGTACATTGAGAAAATACCAAACTACACAACTAAACTGTATCTGTGGCTTCAGCCAAGGACTTTTCCTAGACACGTTGCAATTGCTTTCCAGCTTTAGAAAAGCCTTTAAGAGTTAATACCAGCAGTATTACCTTGTTCCGAAAGAGGGTGCTAAAACATAATATTTATTAAAACTGCAAAACTGCATAATTGTTCAACTCAATACTTCCTCCAAAATAAGTTTATTGTGTCTTAGTTTCTATTTTACCTGCTCACAGCTGGCAATTTAATACAAGTTTTAGCTTTAGCTGTACAGACATATTCCACCAGCTGTAGTTTCAAAAACAAAAAGCATAGAAAAAATGACATTATAGAAAGAACTAACCATACGAGAGAAACCAAGAGCACAACCTTTCAAATCTGTTTTGATAAATTACAAAGTATTTTCCCTTTAGCCTGATTACTCAGATTTGATTCCACACAGTTTTATAACTTGACAGTTGTTAAGTACTCACTGAGAGTTAACAAAAATACTGTCACATAAACCTTGTAACTCCCTGTGATGTCACTGGCAGAACTGAGATCTTCAGGAACATAACCATTGTTCTGTACCAACAAAATTAGAAAAATGAATGGATAACAGAAGAAAAATAAGCTCTTTCATCTGAGCTAGCTGCTCAGGGAATAAAGAGTCATTTTGCCCCTGAGTTGGACAGATGCTCCTGACAGGACAGTTTAGTGAGGTCCTGAGTTTAAATTGAGTTATAACTAAAGTTTTGGATGAGATTGTGATCAAGATCAATGGTTGGTAATAAAAGACATGGCTGATTTCACTTTTCTTTCCCAAACTAAAGCTTTATCCTGACTGAAACTTAGCAGGAACTGAGAGTTGCCAATAGTTGGATGATCAGTGGTACCTTGTCCAGCCCATCTCCTGCTGAGCTGCAGACCCAGTGCGACCTCACAGCTCCAAAGTCATTGCAACTCAAAGGTGCTTTTCCTAAGATAAAGAGATATTAAAAACCTGACTGGACACAGCCATGGTCAACTGGCTGTAGGTGACCCTGCTTGAGCAGGTGGGTTGGATCAGATGATCTTCAGAGGTCCCTTCCAACCTCAACCAGTCCGTGGTTCTGTACGTTAAGTAGCTTGCGATGAGGTCCAACCTACAACAACCCCTACACCAACAGGACTCAAGCTAACTCCCTGTGGTATTTCACCGTGAACAATAGTTGTTGTGTAACAGCATCACCCCAGAATGAAGTCCTGTTTTAATTCCCTCCGCTTACTCTCCTTGTTTCCAGGGAGTTTTTAGCTGGAACATTTTTCCACGTGTTGACTTATTTGTCTGCTTTCCTCTCAGCAGAACATGCTGTTCAGCAACCACTCAAAGCTAACATGGATGGCAGAGGTCTGCTGTGCTCAGTGCCTGGGATCCAACTAAATACATGGCATCACCCTCCATACAAAACAGGTGAATCCAAATCCCACCACAACCCTTAAATATCCAAATTCAGGTCATTAGATATGTGTTAAAAATACCCGTAACACTATTACAGCTTCTTTTAGATGCCACCAGAATCCTATTTGCTTCCTATGTGTGTCTTCATTGGAGACATTATTGTTTTGATAAAAAAATGAATCGCTACTGTAGAAGGATACTAATTTAATTAGTATTAACATAATGTATCAAGTACAAAGAACTCAAGAAATTAGCAAATGTTACATCTTGACCAAACTTGAACAGATTATTTCCTTTCTGTTTTAGATAAAGAAAAGCAAGAAAAGAGTGTTTTGTATTACCATGTTCTTAGGTCTGGATTTGGCTTGACATGATAACTCCCACCTGTTTGGACTAAAAAGAAATTGAAATAAAAATTGTGAGGCTGAAGCTTTCCAACACACTGAGTCATTACCATGTTTTTCTGTCAGTCAGTTTCCAAACCACTCCTTGCTCTACAGCACCTGAAGAGTAATCTCTTGGACAAGGACGACAAATTTCTGCTTGGAGGACAACTTCTCTGGGGACAGAATGGATATCAAAAGGTATTTCTCTTCAATATCTCAAGATGGTCTGTTGTTACGCAGAAAGAATCAAATGAATAACCTATCAAATAGGTGAATTAGAGGAAAGGCTGGCAGGTCAACCTCAGGAATTACAGCAGTTCAGTGTAGACAAACGCACCGGAATTTGGAAGCTCAAGCAAACAAGTCTGTGTCTATAAAAGAGGGCTAGAAGTTACATGAGGACACGCTTTCACGTGAAGCTTCTGGCAGTATCGTTTCTGGGCAGGCAGGCAGCCCTGGGACGACAGCCATTCTCACAGCCTTTGGAGTATCCCTGCATCTAGATCCAAGAGAAAGCAAGGGCTGAAGTAGTACATGGACAAAGAGCCCACCAGGAAGGAAGACTTGAGGTGGAGAACATAAGCGCTACATTTTGGACAAATTTAGCCTATCTATGCATCAAGTATGCTTTAGTTTGTGAAGGTGTTACCTGTCTGGCACCAAACACAGTCCCCTTAGCTTATTTCCACTGCTGGTGGCATCAAAACTGGGAAAGACTGTTCTCTGAGCTCTGAGCAACAAAACTCTGAAGAGGCAGAACTGAGAGGGCAGCAATGGGAGCGCATGCATGAACGTGACGTTTTGCACAAGTTTTCATTTAGAAAATAAAATAAAAATGAAGATTTTTCATATTTTAAGAAAGAGTATTTTGATTTCACATGCTTAATTTATTAAATTTATTAAAAACAGAGGAAAAGAAGCAGGATATTTTCAATAAGCTTTTATAGTTTAAATAAAAATTTTATAGGACATATAAGACTGATAGCATTTAGAATAAAAATCAGTTTTGAAGGCATGAAATTTTGTGCTTGTTCCACCAAGCTTGTTCCTCTTCCCTGACCTGTTTCTGTTTTGCATCAGTGGCAGAGTTGTGAGGGGGTCAGTAGCTCCTGCTCTGTGTGATTTTTGCCTCTTCCCTAGCCAACCTAAATAAACATTTGCTTATCAATCCCTTCCTAAAAGACAGATCTCTAGGGAGACGCCACAGTTAGGTGGTAGGGCGACATCGATCTCACTTTGGCACAGTGCATGGAAGACTCAGGGCTTCAGGTCAGAGAACTTCAACTGCAAACACAAGTGCTGGGCTATTGACCAAACCCTCTGTTAAACACAACAGGGACACGTCAGGATCACAGTAGCCAGCCAGTGCCCCTGTTCACTCCAAAGTGGCCTGTCAAAGGCCGATGGCCACTACCTACAGTGACACTTAGGGCCATGCTGGAACAGCATCTTTAACCTCTTCCCCTGCTCAGCTACTGCAGCCCTCAGGAGAAGGACTTGGGGCTGTTGTTGGATGAGAAACTCAACATGACCCAGTAATGTGCGCTCACAGCACAGAAAGCCAACCAGATCCTGGGCTGCATCAAAAGAAATGTGGTCAGCAGGTCAAGGGAGGTGATTCTGCCTCTCTGCTCCACTCTCGTGAGACCCCACCTGGAGTACTGCATCCAGCTCTGAAGTCCTCAGCATAAGAAGGACATGGACGTATTGGAACAAGTCAATACTTGGTCAATACTTGGACCCGTGCTGTTTAATATATTCATCAGTGACCTGGACGAGGGGACAGAGTGTATCCTCAGCAAGTTTGCTGATGATACCAAACTGGGAGGAGTGGCTGACACCCCGGAGGGCTGTGCTGCCATCCAGCGAGACTTGGACAGGCTGGAGGGCTGGGCAAAGAAGAACCTCATGAGGTTCAACAGGGAAAAGTGTAGGGTCCTGCACCTGGGGAAGAAAAATGTCAGGTACCAGTATAGGTTAGGGGTGGACCCGCTAGAGGCAACTACTGAAGAGAAAGATCTAGGGGTCCTGGTGGACAGTAAAATGACAATGAGTAAACAGTGTGCTCTTGCGGCCAGGAAGGCCAATGGTATCTTGGGTTGTATAGGGAAGAGTGTAACCAGCAGGTCAAGGGAAGTCATTCTCCCCCTCTACTCTGCACTGGTGAGGCCACAACTGGAGTACTGTGTCCAGTTCTGGGCTCCCCAGTTCAAGAGGGACAGGGAACTACTAGAAAGAGTCCAGCGTAGGGCTACAAAGATGATTCAAGGATTGGAGCATCTCCCTTATGAGGAGAGACTGAGAGAGCTGGGACTCTTTAGTCTGGAGAAGAGAAGGCTGAGGGGAGACCTTATCAACGCCTACAAGTATCTCAAGGGAGGGTTGAAGGAGGAGGGAGCCAGACTCTTTTCAGTGGTTCCCAGTGAGAGGACGAGGGGCAACGGGCACAAGTTGGAACATAAGAGGTTCCACTCAAATATGAGGAGAAACTTCTTCACGGTGAGGGTGACAGAGCCCTGGAACAGGCTGCCCAGGGAGGTTGTGGAGTCCCCTTCCTTGGAGATTTTCAAAACCCGCCTGGATGCAGTCCTGAGTAACATGCTCTAGCTCTGGGCAATCCTGCTTCAGCAGGGGAGTTGGACTAGATGATCTCTATGGTCCCTTCCAACTCTAGAAATTCAGTGAAATTCAGTGAAGTCCAGTGGAGGGCCACGAAGATGCTCAGAGGGCTGGAGCACCTCTCCTATGAGGACAGGCTGAGAGAGTTGAGGTTGTCCAGCGCCAGGGAGAACTTCTAACAGCTTTCCAATACCAAAAAAGGGCCTACAGGAGAGATGGGGAGGGAGTCCTGATCAGGGAGTGGAGTGATAGGATGAGGGGTAATGGTGTTAAACTGAAAGAGGGGAGATTTAGATTAGATATTAGGAGGAAATTCTTTCTTCTGAGGGTGGTGAGACACTGGGAAAGGTTGCTCAGAGAAGGTGTGGATGTCCCATCCCTGGAAGTGTTCAAGACCAGGCTGGATGGGGCTTTGAGCAACCTGCTCTGGTGGGAGGTGTCCCTGCCCATGGCAGGGGGGGGTTGGAACTCGATGATCTTTAAGGCCCCTTCCAACCCAAACCATTCTATGATTTTTATCACTCCGCTTCTCACCGCCATCACCCGATCCCCTTTGCCTTCCTCCTCCTCCTCCTCCCACTGCGCGGCAGGGACCCGGAGGAGTCCCCCCCACACCCCCCCTGCCCCGCGGCCGGGGGCGGGTACGGCGGAGCCGGGGCGGAGGCGGCGCCTTATAG
>NW_015090830.1:18434183-18531974 GCF_001431845.1 Calidris pugnax | reverse complement strand
CCCGCCGTGGCGAGTGTCCCCCCGGTCGTGGCGAGTCCCACCCCGCCGTGGCGAGTGACCCCCCGCCGGGGACCCTGCCTCCTCTCCCCACCGGAGAAATGGCATCTCCGCATCCCCCGGGGGAGAACGAGCCGCCGCTATTCTCTCCTCCTTCCCCCCGGCTCCTCCGGGGCCCCGCAGCCCTTTCCTCCCTCTCTCTCTCAGGCGCTGCTCCCACGGGTCAGATTTGGGGCGTGCTTTTTTGGGGAGGGGGGGATGTGGAGGGTGGGACACGACCCGCCCCCAGGCGCCCCCCAGCCCACGGCGGAGGGACGGGAGGGAGCGCGGAGACCGCCCCGTGGAGGAGCCGGGGGGGGGGTCGGCGATGCGCAGCCCCCCCCGGCGGGTGCGGGAGCCCCCGGGCCCTCCCCGGGTCTTAACAGAGGAGCAGGTGCCTTCTTCTCTATTTCGAGGTGCTCCTGAGCGTGTTACATAAACCGATTTATTCCCGGCGGCGCGTTAATAGAAGCTCTTGTGTTAGTCATGCAAGCTGGAGTGGAACACTTTTTCTTTTTTTTTTTTTTCCACGTAATGAATGAACAATAGAGTTTTAAATTCCAGTTTAGCATTTAAGAGAGTTAAAGTGGAACAAAGAAGTCACCTATTTAGTGAGCAGCACCCTCTCCCCGCAGCGCATCGGGGCTTTGCAGCCATAGTAACTTCCCCAAAGGAGCTCATCCTGTTTGTAGACAGCACACCATTCAGTGTAACGCTGACCTTACCAGCTGGGACAGTAGCACACAGGTATTTTGCAACCTTAAAGTCTGAGGTACAGTGGGGCTGAATAAATTGTCCAAGCTTGTCGTATCAACAGAACTTAGTTTTTCTTTCATATAGTTCAATAACATATTTTTTTTTTCAAATGGCTTTGCATCCTATATAGTAAATTCTGCCTTCCTTGCATTAAAATCAGTTTGGATTCCCGTCCCCCCCAGTTCAGACATGAATAATATCCAAGTAGTCTTTCCATGAATTAAGTCCTGAGTCCTCTTCCTAACAGTTGAGTATCCATCTGCTGTCAGTTTGAATCTCTTTCTCCTATTTAGTGTGTTTGCAATGAACCCAGACTTGGGATGATAAATAGGAAAAGACCCTATTGAAAGAGACCAGAAATGGTGCAGTATTTGATACTGTCTAAGACCCCTCAGAATGACTTTCCACTACATTGTTGAATTTCTATTTCTTATCATGGGGAGTGGGACATAAATGCAAAATATAAGGTCAAATTCCTATAACTGTACAAAGCCTAAGTTAATACCAATCATTGATAATGTATTCCTTATGATACAGTGAAGGCAGCTACAAAGACACCTGGTGTTGCAGAAGGTAATGTGCATTATTTATCAATAACTACTATTGCTAACATCCAGGTGCTAGGAAGTGCTGAATCAACTGGAAAGAAAGTTAAAATTGCTTGAACCAATTAAAATATTTCATTTTGACTCCTTCCAGGACTGAGATGAAGTCAGTTATACTGGTGCAAATCAAGGAAAAAATTATTGGTGACATAGGCATTGGCAACTTGGTACTTGTACTAATGGAAATGATAGCTGAAACTTATTGTTAATCTATTATTTCTGGCTCATAGAGCTGTTTAATCAATCTGAAATTATTCTTGAAACAGCTGGTAACAATATCCAGAAATCACCATTCAGACCTACGAATGGGTTTCTGTTAGTAAGTTCTGCTCTTTTGTCTCTCCAATAGCCTTAGTATTGAAAAGTTGATGACATTTCACAAACCTTGTTACTTACACATACAGGTATTCTGGGGGATAATGGCTGATTTTGGAAAATCCTTAAAGTGGTATAAAGTCTGGAGTTTGCTTTGACTCTAAAAGTTTTAAAGAAAGCCCTTGGAGGATTAGCTACCAAAAAAAAATTGAACTTTTGATGAAAACTGCTGCAATGACACTAATGCTGAGTTAAAAGTTATAGTACATCAGTGAGTAGGTGGACCCAGAGCCTGGGGACCCATGGACATGGGAGGATACTACCAAAGGTATCAGGAGCAAATGAATGACAAACTTAGATTTTTGGGCCAATCAGTCGGAACGGTATTTTAGTGCTCCCTTCTCTAGTGACATAGAAATAAGCAGGTGTATGGTGCTGGTGTCCCTTCAACTCAACGGGGAGAGTTTCCTCAGCATCCCGGGTGTTAAAGCACTATTTTTTGTAGAAAGTAGCATAAGGAAACAACTATTTTTTAAAACTTCATTTTGCTGAAGCAGCAAACCTTAGCCTGCATCGAGCTTTAAACATTTCCTTGTCATCCCTGCCATATGAGGGCAACCACAGCGGGACGGTTCTTCTGCTTATGCAGTTCATTGCAGCTCTACTTACTTCAGCGAATCTAGGTCAAATTACACTGGCTCAGGATTTGGCTGCACCCTTGAACCTTAAACCGATTATAAATTTTGATTTGTCAGTGTTTTCTCCGTGGGGTCAAATCCCACTTTTACGGAGTAAGAGAGCGTCTAACCTTGCACAGTGCATGGCAACTAATGCTTACAAAGAGGCCAGGTGACACTAAGGTAAGCATAAACATGAGGACGGTGCGAAGCTCTATTTAATAGGTTCAAGTATCTGTACCTCTACAATAATTCAGTTGCCGAGGGGTTATATAGACAAGAGCTAGAATACTTTTTAAATTCCCTAAGAGAACTGGTGTGATCTGAAATCAATGGAGAAAGACATCTGAGTCTTCTAAGCACCCATAAGCACCCGGATCAGGATATGACAATGTGGGCACACACTGATTGCAGAACCTACAGAAAGAGCCCTAGACACCACCAAATCTCTCTTCTTTGTTGGCACTAACCAAAACTCCCCTTGCCTCGTCATCCATTAGTACTTGTTAATTGCCCTGAGCACCTCCTGAAAAAGAGTATTGCAAAGCCAGTGTGCCAGCCCCTGAACATTGACACACAAACTGAAAGAGAAGATTTTCTGCAGAGAGATCAATCCGGCACAAATCCATGGCTGGCACAGGAGCCCGCGCTACCTCACCCACTTCAAACTGGGACAACAAGATCTCTTCAGCTCCATCAGAGTGAAGAGGTAGCAGACTTCAGCAGCCCTGCCACCCAGAACCACAGCAGCGAGCCAGCGCTGTGCCAGATGATACAGAATTAACAAGCTATGAGAAAACATGCTCAGAAACTGCATATAGAACTGAGAAAGGGACGTAAGTACTTGCACAGAAACTCAAGAAGATGTGCTGAAGCTATTTGCATGTGATGCAGTGACAAGGGGTTGGTCAGAAAAACTCTCCAGGACTTGAAGCAAGAGTCCAGTGTTTCATTTGCATAGTTACTTACAGATGCTTATAAAAACTGGCAGGCTTGGTGTTAATCCGTTCATCTCTAGCAAGATCCTTTGATTCTTCAAGACTGACCATTGTATCTTCCTTACAAGCACTCTGACCTGTGAAAAGAAAGAGACTCTTGTTGCTCATAGGGCACTTAATTTTACAATCATTTCATTTAATAGCATTTCTTGATTTTATTAAATAAAAAAATTAATCAGATGCTAACACTTTAAAATTGAACCTCTGACTCAAAAGTTGGGGAAAATGCCTGCAGTAGTATTTTCTTTGGGTATTAGTAAACTCCAGATTGATGCCAATATAAACGGATGGTTTATTGAGTGAAGTTTACATTCAATGATAAAGTAACATATCACCAGTGCAGCCTGACCTACAATTAAAGAAGGTGAAGGAGAAGGAAGAGAAATTAGGAGGATGAAACTAAGCGTACCACTGGTTATTCAGAGCCAAAAAGCTTCTTGGACAACTCTGTCTTGTGAGGCAATGGTGGAAGGGCAGAAGAAGGGTTGCCCAGCTGCCACAGAGAAGGAACACCTTGTGAGACTGGGGCCTGCAGCGCTGCCGCATCATAAATACCACGCTTCAGACTTCAAGCATATCAAATTTATCAGCCAATTTGTAAGCGCCTGGCAACAGCTGAGCTTATAAATCCATTATCTGCATACACCTCCCCATGGCTTGCCTTGTCATACACTAAATACATGGGCCACAATACCTGGGTGACTGCATCTTAACACCGGGCTGCTGCACCGCTGACAAGTGCAGTTCAGTATGAAATGAAGTGAATACTTCTGTGGGGCTTCTTATCTGCCTAGGCTGCAGCAAAAAACACTTCAGTTTTTGAGGGCTTGTTGTGCTCAGATCTAAGAGGGTAAAAGGGAATGCTTTACAACCTAAATCTTTACAAATATGATAATTAACTTTATATTGGCATTAATACTGAAAGGATTCTGATTAGATGTCAATCTAATAATAACTGAGTCATTTTTAAAAGATGTTAAATTCTTCCAGCTAATGAATTTAAAATGCATTGCATTTCCTCTTCCCCAGTAAAACTGACCACGATAAAATATTACAGGTCAGATGACCCAACCTGAAAGAAATCAAGTCCCATGTGGCAGAAATTGCTATATGAAGATGTGTAATCAGAGAATAACAAATCAATATTGTTTTCATCGATGTAGAGAGATATTTTGCTTTCTTTCCCCTACCGACAGATATGGAAATGAAACAAGTAGTACCTCATATTCTGTGTGTTTATTTGAAGGTCAAACACAGCCAGAAATGGAAGTAGGGTCACCAAGTTTTAAACAAATATCCTAAAGCCATTTATAAGGAAGAGCAACAAAACAATTCTCTTCCCAATCTTAGAGGCCCTCTGAAGCATGCCAGTCAGTAGCTACCATTCATGACACCTTGCAGCTCACAAAGGCAACGTGGTACAGCAACCTAACAGGGGCAGTAACTTATACACGCATCTGCAGGAAGGTCTGCAGATGTTTTTATTTCTCCTATGTGACAGTAACTGATGGAGTTTACAGACATTTTGTGTCATTAGGGCCTTTCCATGCAGCACAGTCATCAGTGTTTTTATTTATTTCTGAGGGAAGTGTCAGTCTGGGTGCTTCTGCAGCATAATGGTTTTACGAGTTTGGGGTTTTCAAATTCCAGTTATATGTGGATTAAACTCTAGGATACCTACTGTTGGTGTTAATGGAGGACAAGAGCTAATTAGTTTGTGCACCCTCTTATCCCGTGCCAGCAGACTGTGCTGCATTATTGGGGTGCCACGTGCTTTTAAGAAGAGGTGTCCTTGGAGTTCATTGGCCTGATTTAAGGTTTTCAAAGAGGTAAACTTAGAACTGTTTTGGGGGAGGAGACGTAAGAGAACTTCCCTACTCTTTTTTTGTTTTCTTTATTAAACTTGAAAACTGTCATTTCCTTTCCTCTCCTAACTCAGTCTGCTTTAGTCATGATTGAAGTCCAAAACATGAATTAGCATTTGAAATCCAGGTTTTTGCCCTCAAGGATTTAAGGGATAAATGGAAGAAAAAAAAAATTAAGGACCCATTAATAGAAAAAAAAGATATTTTCCTCTTCAAATGTTTTGTGTTCTCAAGTGACACTTCGGAAAGCACATATCAGATGCTGTTTCCTCATTTCCCTATATTACACATGCATTTTCACAGCCAGCTCAAAGTAAAAAAATACTTTGTTTCTTGCATTTTGCTGTGAGCATGGATAAAACCATTCCAAAAAGCCAAATGCCTTCAAACTGGCAGGGAATGAATGGTTGGCAAAGTTGTCGAGGGCGATTTCCATATCAGGGAATTGGCACATCTTTTGGTAAGGCGGTCCCGAATAATACCATCCCCACCCGCTAGCGCTCCCGTAGCTGGCTGCAGCCAGCCTGTTACCCCTATGGCAGTTTAAAAGATCAAGTGTGAGATCGTGCGAGTTCTGCATCTGCTAGAAGTTGGTATTTGTGGTAGAACAGTGTTTTATTATCTACACAGTTTAGTTTTTTTCAGTGTTTGTCAACAGTCTATGCGATTCCAGGGGGAAAACCAATGAAGTCTATTTTCTTAATTGCATGCTTGTCAATCTATTATTCAAATCCCTTTATGTACTAAGTAGTTTAATCAATTTGCGCTACTGACTGGCTACTCAAAATTATCATCCTCCCCAAATTCAGAAGCTTTTCTAGTATAAAAAACATCCCATGCAATGCTTATAGGAACATCTGCGCCTCTCCTCTCAGCTGTGAGGATTATGCTCCTTCCCAGGGGAGCATTTCAGTGTTACTTTGCTGTTACACCAGAGACTGAACTGTGGCTTAAAAAAATCAGCCCTTCTTACCTTGACTAGACTTCTCTCTGAGATGTATCTTTTAACATTGTCAGAAAGCTATGCATGAAGCCAGGCAAAAACTTCGTCTTTTCAAGTTTATGGAAGAAAAAGAAAAATCAGGTATCAGAAAACAAGCATAAAAACCAGTTCAGACTTGCAAAGTGTTTATAGGTTCCTTTCTTCTTCCCACCTTCTACTGCTGCTTAAAGCAGAAATAAGAGATGTCTTCCAACCTGACAGTATGCAGGTGGCTTCCATTTCAGCACTATCTTCACTATCCAAATAGTAGACACCTTATTTTATATGAGTTACTTATGAAATCCCAGTCTCCTCCCCAAAATCAGGTTTTTTAATTGAAAAAGGTATTAGAAGACTCTTGATCCACCCTCAAAAGCACCCTTGGAAATTTTGCCTCTTCAAATACTGGAGCTACTGGCTTTATCTGGAAGCTTGACAATTAAGAGCCATGAGAAGGTAGCACTGAATCAGTCCATCCCCCAAAACAGAGAAGTGAAACTGTCACATCTCTAGTTTTATGGCATTCTCTTCAATTTCCAGAGCTCTCTTTTGTGGCAGAAGTTCAGTTACACATCCTCTCTAAATTTTTTTTTTTTCTTACATGTGTCAAAAGCATCACAGGATGTTCATACTCCCCCATGAAAGCTGAGGTACAGCTTGCAATTTCTTGGTGCTAAAACCCCTTTGAAACTTGGCTCAAAAACAGACAATTTGTGCAAGGAAATAGAAAAGGTAGCATTTAGCTTTATTCTTTTGCAAAACACCAGTAGTTCTCCATTTCAGTGAAAAGCAATATTGAGAACCTTTCGGTTTTAATGCAGTTATTTTTTCCTTATTGCTGGAGACTTTGTAAACCTGAATTTTAATAGCATCTACAAAACAAAACCTTAAAAGATAAAAGACTAGATGAGAGTTATTTTGCTTACAATAACTAAAAGAAAACCTCAAAAATATCCCACATAGCCTACCCTGGAGAGAAAAGCACTTTTTCCCCTCTTATATTTACTAAAATACTAGCATAATGTCATTTCAAATCAGGTAGCACTGAAATATTCCCTCAGGACTATATTTAATCCATTTTTTTTTCACAAAATAATTTATTTTCATCAAGCAGGAAGTAATTTCCTTCTGTTTGCCAGACACCCTTGGGAGATAGTAGAATTCAGATCAGAAAGTGTTTTGATGGAAAGGTACAAACTTGAAAGCCAAGCCAGAGAACAATGTCATGAAGATGGGTGTAGAAAGGAGAAACAACACAGCACTATCTCATTTTTCCCCCAGGTGTGTTTTTCAGGAGTTGAAAGGAGTGTAAGTATATTTCAAAATTCTGGCTCATCAAACCTTAGGTCTTGCTGAAACTCAGTATGTGTGCTGCAAGCACTCAAAAATACTCATCAACTCCTGAGCACTCAGTAGGATAAGGAACATCCTGATCAGCTGAAAACAAGAAATCCATACCAGTCCCCTAGGCCTCAGCAAATTTGGGGGTTCATGTGCCATTGTGTCTTTAACAAAGGCATCCCCCACCCCCCAGTTTGCCTCCTCCAATTATGAATGGCATTGATAAGATGCTGATGCAAATGTGATTCTCAGCAGTTCTCATTGGATGCAATAAGGTGGTTATTTAAGTGAAGAGGATACAATATTGTTGAAATAGTGATGTTGTGTAAATTAACAATACTGAGCTAAATACAGAGTACACAGGAAGTGAAGTGAGATCATTAAGCACCTGTGATGCTTCGTTCATAGATCCAGAATTAGAAGAGGTTTGGGAATTTGTTACCTGAAATGATCTTGCGCTTGACTCAATAAGCCAGTTTGGAATATATTTTTGTCAACATTCAGTTGATCAGATCTTCAGGTTAATGCTGCAGGTAACCAAATCTAAATTACAAAGGAGAAATGTGCATCATCAGAATGAAGGAAGCATTCAATGCAATTAAAGCCCTCAAATAACACAGTGCTTATACCCAACTGGGAAAAGTACCCAAGGACATCTTCAGACAGAACCTGTGGGTTCCTGTCTTAGCATCTTTGCAAAAGAAATAATTTCAAATAGATGCATTTTCTTTAGAACCAGTAATACTTGCAACGCTTTTATTTCCCTTGCTTGCTTAACTCTCATGGCTACCACACATTTGCTCCTTTTCTGTATTTACAGAACGCACAGACTTAAACAGAAAGGTGTATTTATTGCTGTAGTCTGTTTTCTAGGGGAAATTCTCTTGTTACTGCTTTTTTTTTTTTTTTTATAATGTCTCAATTCTCTATGATATTTATTAACTAGATTTACCATCATTACCTTTGCCACTTCTGCCAGACAATACGTTTTCCTGGTAAATTTATATTTGTTGTCTGCTAGCTAGTTTTTCTCCCTTTCCCCCCCTACTTAAAAATAGGTAAAAGCTTCCTATTTTATCTGTCTTCAAGGATATCTGTAGTAATTCTTAAATCAGCTGCAAGTTCCATCAATGCTACTTCTAACTTGTCCTGTAAAACTAATGCATTTATTGCATTTACTTGTAAGAAACTGTCATCTCTTCAAATAGCAATTCCCAACAACAGACATTTAGTGCAAAGGAAAAAATGATGCTTCTCCTTCTTTGAAACAGTAGGAAAATGAAAGAGACTTGGAGCATCTGCTTCACTTGTTGGAAACTTGAGCTCATGAAGATATTCATTTTCTGGAAAGAGGTACCCGATCGGTGCCTGGGATGTATATCAGGTCTCAGGCAGCTCAAGCTGACCTCGCCAGCAACTCTGTTTTCCTCCTGCCTGCTGTCTGGCCATTGCAGGGAAGGGATGAACCTCATCGATACTTAACCATCGAGGGAAGCAGTACTTTTCCACATGATCTCTATCTTTATAATGGCTGTTTGCTCTAAGAATTAATTAATTAATAATTAAATCGGCCCAGAAAGGTGTGACAGTCACTGCAGCGCAGCCTACTCGTGTAGATGTTATGTCAGATGGAAATTCCCAGCTTCAATGACACTTGATTTTACAGGTCAGCTTTGGCTGATCCTGTCAGATGATCTCCCTGAATGATGAAGAAAGCTGGGTGAAAAGCCTCTACCAAGAAAGCCGATCTTCTAACACTGGGAATAACCATGAAGAAACAAAATGTATTGCAAGATCAGCATACCCGCTGAAGAACTGAATATCTTCTAGTCCTCTTTTCTTTCCATAATATTAGATATTGTGGCATGCTCATTCTATAGAACTTTTCTGGTTTTATTTTTCTTCTTCAAATCAGCGGTTACCTGTAAATGATACATAGCATCAAATGATAAATTAGAAGATAAATGTCTACGAAAACTCAGGCTTGAAATCTGTTTAATGTACAGATTTTAGATTTTATAAGCAGATATTTTGACCTAAAACCTAGGTTGGTTCTTAGGGTGAATTATACTCATAACTACCTAATTGAAAAGCTCTCATTACCAAGTTTTGTACCTGCATTCCTCACACAGCAGTTAGACTGTTTTGTACGTGGCTAATGACCTCAAAGTGAAATTGAACGGCTTTGCATGTGTTGGAAGATTAAGGCTGAAACCTCAGAAGCTGGGATCTGGACTCTCTAATCCACAGCAGCACGATACAAACACCTCCTCCTCTTCCATTCTCTTCCTTCCCCTTTTTCCACTCACATCCCTATAAATAGAAAAGGGTCTACGCATTTGGGCAGCAACTAGGCAAGAAATGGTGCAGCAAATGACTACAAAATAAGAACCACTCATTTCTCTAATGGGCAAACACAAGCATACTTTCTTTGTCCAGACTGTAAGAACAAGAGCAAATCTGTAAACTGAGTGCTGTTACTCTTAAGGATGTGGCTAAAGCAGGCTACAAGGTGACCAGCCTGAATGGAGAGCAACAAAAAGAAAACACGCATACACGTTAACCTGCGGCGCTGAGCTCCCTCCCCAGATTCCTTTGTTCCAAGTTTTGAAGAGAAATTAAGATACAAAGGCTCCACTCCTGGCAGCAGGTCTGGTGAGTTTTGCCAAGTGGACCCTGGCACCCGTGTGAAGCTCTGCTGGTCTCTTCAGCAGCTAGTACTGCATTTACCTCTATGTGCTGGGTTATAATTATGGAATAAACACACCTCCCTGTAAGTTTCCTGCTTCTTCAAGGAAATGAGAATATGTCCTATAATTCAACATCTTGAGGAGGTTACACAGGGTATATATCGGGGCAGATTTCAATACATTGTGCCTTTGGGAAGGTAGGTAGCCCATTTCAACTATATGTTTATAGGCAAAGTTTTCCACCAAGGAAATACAGCTGGGCAGAATTAATCTCACTAGCTTTACAGGAGGATTAAATAAGACATTCAGTAGAGAGTTTCAGAAACAAAGCAAACACATAGGCATTATTACAGATATGTTTTTGTGAGTTATAATTCCCCTTTGTTCCTTTCTGGGTTTTCTGACTTTACAGAAGTCAGTAGTAATCTTAATTTACGGGTATTCTTTTTAAATATAATTCTAGCTTTACTGTGGCAGTGAAAGTGTGACTTTAAATTCTAGAGCATGTACATTTATAAAAACAAGAACTTAGTGTTTTAGCCCAGTAAAAATGCAGGGTGGAGGGAGTTTGGTTTGGGGGATCTATACTAAAGAAGTTACTACAAAAGCCAGCCAACGATGTGAACATCTGTCTGTTCCTGCTCCAGCTGTGCCAGCAGACGAGACAACTGCTCCTAGACAGACACCCAGCACCATCCCATTGCTGCTGGTCACTGTCCTGCACGTCTCCTCACATGAGCTTTGCATAAATTATTTTACGATCTCCTGTTTGGATAGTTTCAATTAACCAGGCTGAGTTGAACAGAAATGCGTAGCAGTGGTACAAACAGCACTGCTGAGAGGTCTGTGGTGGTGTGCCCAGCCCAAAGGCAGCACAGCACAGAGGCTGGTGCACGAGAACTCAGCTGTCCAGCCAGCACAGTGACTCTCACGGTGCCCAGAACACAACAGCTCTCTAGCTCCGATTTGGGTTTTATTTATGCTTAATAAGGAGTTCAGTGCAGTTTAATAAATGCATCAAGTGGAGAAGGTTTTGCTCATCAGGATGAAAGTATTTTCAGGACCACTATTTTCTTTTTAAAAAACTAAGGTATCCTATGCTATAATTATCTATTTTCTCCAAGGAGTTTTTATACTCCTTGGACATTCATCTGTACACATTCAGTAGCTATGGCAATTTTAATACTTTAGGAGCATGAAATTAATAGTAGTGAACTTTGAAATTCATAATACATTGACTATAAATACGGTACACAGTTAAGTGATGCAAACAAAATGTGCTGCATTTCATTCATTTTCATATGTACAGTACCTTCAGCATTTATATAGTAAAAGCCCATTTTACCTCACACATCCTGATTAGGTGGATTTATTATTGGTTTGAAACAGAGGTTACGTACATGTATGTATATAGCTGTCAGTTTTTCCAACAGCTCCCAGAGTCTTTCTGGTTTGTTATGTGCTTCACAGACTGTATTCAATCTTCCACCACTGCTGTCCTTAGCAGAAGCGTGTCTATAAATGGGATTACCATTGTGGGAAAAAGACTTAATTAAGCAATTCATTAGTTAATATTTTACAAGTTGAGTTCCTGACTTACAGTTTTCTGAAGGGCTGCCGACAATGGTCTGTCAAAGAGTATGAGATAAAAAAGAAAAAAATCCTAAGGCTTTGTTTTCTTTTTGATATTTTTATATTTTATTTTAATTTGATTTTTTGTATTTTAAAGCAAGAACCCCACAGCCCTACTTTTGTGTCTGCCTAGAGGGACTAGAAACACTACCCATGCAGGTTTTCAAATATTCCTGTCTTGCCCCTCTCCTGGTAGATGAGCGTCCCGCAGCACTAGTACCAGCTGTTTCAGAAACTCGGGCAAAACCATTCACTCCAGGAGAGCCCAGGTCAGGGAACACATTTCAGAAAATCCTTCTTGATCCTCCCTGCCTGTAACAGGAGGGGCAGGCAGTCCCTTGCACATTAATCCCCGGCGTGGGGACATAGTGTTACACTGCAGACATCTGGGACGGCAACCAAGAAGCCTACTTCTTCGGCATAGAGTGCCCTTTGTCTCACTGCACTGCCAGGATTGTGGGAAAACCAGAGCTCTTGCTTTTGGGATTGGGGTTTGTTGGGTTTTTTTTTTAAGGTTCATTGTCCAACAAGCTATGAGATCCTCTGCAGATGCTTAGGGTCTTCTATTCATCTTACACCTTGAAGTTTGTTACAGTAGAAAATGACGAGATTTTTTCACCGTACCAGAAAGGGTATGTTGTCTGCTTGTCTCTATTGCTTTCTCCAGAAAAATGGCCAAACATGTACGCTAAGTACAAAATAAAGCTGTGCATGCATTATACTGACTTGCGAAATCAGCTTCTTGTCAGCAACAAAATCTGTCTGCAAATAGCAGGGAAAACAAAACTCTCATGATACTGAGACACTGAGGAAAACTTGCTGTTTTAATTCTCCCCTAACATTTCATTTACCCCGTCCCCATCTTTTTTTTTATTCATGGCAGGGATCTAAATTTAGGATGCAAGCTTTTTGCTGCAAAAACTGTGCAATTGCATACACGGCATATGTTGGGCAGATGCTGTACACCAGGCACATCTTTGGGGAATATTCTGTTCCAAAACCAAATCATCTGGTAAATCCAAAGCCGTATAAAGGTAGTTACCCTCCCTCACTCTGGTAAAATTATTTTCCAATGCTTCTCAAAGTGCAGCTGGCTCCCCTTATATGATGAGGAGTGATACTCTGCTGGCTCGTTACACAGTTTGGTTAGGCATCCTTTACCATGTCTAATATGTTTGGCTGTGCAGGCTTCCGTATTGCTGATGTAAAATTAATTCTGATACTGATCTGTCCTTCCAACCCCTTGTAAAGTCAACAAGAGCTGACCAAACCATTAAGGAAGCAACTGTAACAGAATTAACCTCTCTGTAAAAAACTGATCAGGGTTCTTTGCTCGCAACTTAAGGACCTTCCTGGTCAAGCCACAGCTGGTTCCTGAGGACCATTGCTTTGCCTGAGGAAGTGTTTTTGGGGAATATTCTGTTCCAAAACCAAATCATCTGGTAAATCCAAAGCCGTATAAAGGTAGTTACCCTCCCTCACTCTGGTAAAATTATTTTCCAATGCTTCTCAAAGTGCAGCTGGCTCCCCTTATATGATGAGGAGTGATACTCTGCTGGCTCGTTACACAGTTTGGTTAGGCATCCTTTACCATGTCTAATATGTTTGGCTGTGCAGGCTTCCGTATTGCTGATGTAAAATTAATTCTGATACTGATCTGTCCTTCCAACCCCTTGTAAAGTCAACAAGAGCTGACCAAACCATTAAGGAAGCAACTGTAACAGAATTAACCTCTCTGTAAAAAACTGATCAGGGTTCTTTGCTCGCAACTTAAGGACCTTCCTGGTCAAGCCACAGCTGGTTCCTGAGGACCATTGCTTTGCCTGAGGAAGTGATTTATTCACTCAGCCTAATAGGAGGAGGCAGAATTTTTATCTACCCTTTCATTTTTGATTCATTTCCTTTTTGTTATTCCCTCGCAGTCATATAGTCTTGTCACATCGTCACTGACAGGAATTATGCTCTGTCTCAGGTCATACTGTCATTTTAAATCTGATTGTTAGAGCAAAGGAAAAATGAGGTCAATAATTGCTACCATTTTGTTGGTTACTGATAGGCTACATCTAAGGTCTCCCTAGAGAAATCTTCTTTAATTACAAGTTAAGCTGATGTTCCCCTGTGTAGTAGGTAGAATTGAGCAGGATTACTTTTAAAAGGATTGCACCGATCTGCTTTGGTGACAGTTTCATTTTGAAATTCTGATAAAAAGCAAGAGGATGCGTTGTAAAGATACTGTTCTTGGGAGGGTACACGACTGACATATGCTGCAAATTGGGCCACAGCAACCACCCTTCCTTCCCGCTCTTCTTTTAAGGCCAGATGAGTTCTATTTTGAACGCAGTGATTGCCATGTATTATTTTAGCGATTACTTAATATGATTGTAAAGAACAGAGGGGGAAAAAAAAGTTTGGAAATTGTAGAATCACTGCAAGCAATGATTTCAGAAAAGGGATTTTTCATCCTGGAGACTTAGCCTTTTAAAAGATAAAACAATTTAAAAATGTGTAATAGGCTGAATGCTTTTAAGTACTTAAATTATGAATAGATTTTGGGAAACCAAGTAAATATTAATGAGTTCTTAAATCACTTTCCTTCTAACCCATGCAATTGTAGTGCAGAAACCTTCCAAATTCCTTTTCCTTGTACTTAAAAAAACACCACATCACCAAAACAGCTGATTAATTTTGCAAAAACAATTTATCTCAAAATGATATATGATCTCATAGTAGTATGGCTGGTAAAATAAGACTTCATGAGAGAAATTAATGTTTTTTATGACTCCTAGTAGGTTGCATAGTCCAGAAACAAAGACCAATGTCTGAAATAGCTCACATACTTACAGCGTTTTCATGAAAATTGTTCTGCCTCTTAGGGCTTACTCACCTTTGGGGTTGATGGTGCTTCAACCTGATTTGAGTCCTGACAGAAGCCATAAAGCAGATATTCCTCCACCTAGGTCCTCATTTCCACGTGTGGGATGAGTGTGCGTTGCACCGATCAGAACTACAAAACCAAGTGAAAAGAGACCTCTTGTTAAACAAAACTAAAAATCCTGAAGCAGAAGGAGCCTAAATATTAGTGCTGTATTTCCAGAAGTGAAAAGCCTGGAGTGTGTTGGCTCCTCAGCTGAAAACAGCACAAATTCCCGTTTCCCAGAGGAGCACACCAGCCTTCGACCATCAGGCTTAAGAGAAGAGCGTTTCTCCAGAATCTCCTGGCTGTAAAGGCCTGTCAAGAGGAACTGAGGTGCTCACAAAGTGCCCGCTTCTGATGGCAACTCCCAAAGCCAGGCAATCTGGTTTCAGGAGTTTTACACCACGTAAAATGCTGCACAACTCACTCTGCAAATACAACCCCACTAAAGCAATACATGCTGGGTTTTAGTTTTTCTTCATGTATTGTTATAAATTTAGCAGTACACAGCAGAACTTGCTATTCTACTTCACTACAGCTAGAACCTACCATTTTCAGAGACACATAAGAACTGTGATAGTTTATGAAGCCTTATAGTACCAAGAGTTAAAAACCAGTCTTTTGGAGTGGATAGAAAAAAAAAAATCCTGACTTAAGCATGGTTGGAAATGGGGCCAAGATGCAGAAAGGAGATGGTGAAATATGTTGCTTCTCCCCTCACTAAGCCCTCTTCTACTCCTTGCACTCTCAACTCCTGATGGACAGTGCCATTTGCATTACACTCCGTGATGAAGGTGGGCTGCTACCAACAGCAAATTGCATCAGGCACCCATTTCAGCCCACACGATGGAAGGGAGGCTGCTGGTTTGGGGGGCAACGAGCAAGCTCACCAAAGGGCTCTGCTTCCTTGGTGTGAGGAGCTATGAGGGCCCTGTGGGCAGCACGGCAAAGGCTCTGCCTTTAGTAGGCCACCATTTCTCTTAATGCTCTCTGTGAATAATACCCTGAGAGACATAAGATGCCTAAGCAGGGGAAGTGGTTAAGAGAGCTGTGTCCTCTCAATCTTATGTAGGCCACCCAAACTCACACTCCACAGAGGAGGTCGAGGAAGTTTTTCAGCCTTCAAAGCCACAAATATATCTGCTTCCCTCTGCTGTCTCAATGCAAAGTCTCACCCGAAGGAAAGGACTTTTAAATAAAACACTGAGGATAATTCTAAAGATAGCACAGGAACAGATACCAAAGAATGGGATTTGTTTTCTGCTACTAGCTGCTTTAGTGGAAATGGCAATGAACTCAGGGCAGCTCTGTGCTAAGTCCTTTCTGCTCTTACTCTTTTCTGTGGAAGCCTCCAGATCTGCCCATGGGAGCTGTTGTTTCGAGACTCTGCTGTTTCTCCACCCTAGGCAACGAGGAGGAATGTTTTCTGGGTCCACACTTCATATTTCTTTAATATTCTAGTCTTGTCTGCGGGGAAAGACACCCACAAAAAGTACCATCAACACAAGTGGAACTGCATAAAGGTGGCATAATTTGCCAGAAATACCTGGAGACCACAGGGAAACTTGCTTTAGGTGCACATTAGCCAAAAGACCAGTTTTTAACTCCCCAGAGAACAGAGGGATACTATCAAGAGGAGAGATTTCTGCTGAACTGTTGTAATCAACAGTTATTGGCAGGCAGAGACTATTTTAATATTGAGTATGATCTTGAGATTACACGAAATAATGAAGAAAACTGATACAGATGAAAGGGGTGTTATGGTTTGAGAAACCCACAACAATTTATTGTTGTTTAGACAACTATTCTATTACCTGATGACCCCTCCCCACCCAGGAAGGGAAATCAGATAAAACAAGGAAGTCTGAGGGCTGAAATATAAATAGATTTAACAGAATAGGGCTAAATAATTAACATTGATAATACTAAAGAACCAGTATTGATCCCAAATATAGAAGGATTATACTCAGGCAATACCAGTAGGAAGCTGTGCACTCCCATCAGGGGACATCAAGTGTCAGGCACTGTGAGTGCTACGGCTTTGGGAGGCAGGGAAGGGCTCAGGGGTCTGGCACCAGGGGAAGAAGTTCTCTGGACCACTGCCATCAAGAAGAGAGAGGACTCTTCAGCAGACTTTCCAATTTACATTGAATATGACGTTTGTGGTATGAAATAATGTTGTAAAGCAGAATGTCTTTGAAAATAAAAATAGCAAATGGCTAACATTAAGTCAGGAGCTCGTGATGCCACCAAATTCACAACCTTACCATTCCTGCTAACTCAGTGTATACAGCCATCACCTGTGTACACTTGATTGACCCACATCTCACATCTTTTTATGACTTCCCTAACCACTTGCGCTGGCATGTCCCCCTAGATTTCTAAGCACAATCAGCCATCACCAGCATCAAAGAAAGGGGAAAAATCAGAACCTAAGTAGTTTACCTCAAGTTCTGGATTTTAGTCCCTGCTTAGACATCTACTGACATATTGCATGCGGAGACAAGAGCTGCAGTAGAAGAAATGAAGAAGAATAAATTGCAGAGTTAACCTGTCTAGTCTAAGGCTCAGAGCAGAGGGAGGATACAAGCTGAAAGCCCACTGACAGAACAGCAGAGTGCAAACACCTTTATCACAGGAGCACCTGACACGCTGGCTGCTGCTTGTACACAGGTACCACTTTCTCCTTTTGGCCGTGTTGTGAAGGGGAAAGACTTGTGTAAGTACACAGCTCCAGAAACAGTCACTGGATGTAAGCAAGAGGCTTAGAAAGGCTCTCCAGAAAGGGAGCTCCCATACACTCTCCAAGCCCATCTGTCTGCACAGCACAAGGAGACAGGTACCCAGCTCTCATGCCTTGTGTGGGGAGCTTGGACATCTCACCTGGGACCATGGAGGTCTTCAGGACACCTCAATATCACGCACCACAACACTACACCCCAGACTCCTTTGAAGATTAAACTCTTCCTTGCAAGATATGCTCAAGTAGAGAGAATACAGAACTAAAAATCAAGATGACATTGAAGAAATTCAGTTTGCCTGCAGAAGTAGCATCTTTTAGCATGCTCCTGGCAAGCCAAGTGTTCTGCTTCAGGCTCAGTGCGGGTACTGCTGGCAGCCTACCCCTTTCCTGCAGGCATTGCTAAACCAAGTGGTGAATTTTTCTGAACAGCAACAAAATAAGAGAACCTTTAGACAAAAGCACCCTCACTTAGGAATTATAAGAGCATAGGAGAACCAAACAATTAAAAAAAAAAATCTACTGTTCAAAGTCTAGCCACCTAGACAGTGCAGTTTCAGTAACCGTTGAGAATAAAACCTCCAGCTACATTTATTCAGCTACAGCTGAATTCAGTGAAATTCAGTTATCCCTTTGCACGCTTACCAAACTTTACACCCTTCCATTCAATTTTTGTATCAGAAATTGCTATCTGGTCTTCTTACTGAAGAACCCACCGAGACCATAGCTTTTTCTTGCAAGCACTTTAACCTGAGCAGCTAGTGAGGCAAAAATTGTGCACCTCCCTCTCCCTTGCAGCTGCCTCCCCCTTATCTTTTCACCCTCAGTAAGACCATCATTAACTCAGCTTTCCCTGCAGAGACAAAATCACCACAGGAGAAGGTGTTCAGCGCTTTTGGCTGTAATCACTGTTCAAACAGCTGTTCTCAATCCCCTCTAGAGAAAACCAGCCTATTTGATGAATCAGCTCCCCCACTGACTTACTCTGTCAGATAACAGGCAGGCCTGCGAGCTACCAGCCTCATGCAGGATGCCAACCTGCAGTCAGTAATTTCCAAATATGTGCAAAAATAACCCTCAGCTGCAAAGATATTGCCCTTTTGTCACAAAAAAAAAAAAGGTGCAGTGCTTGGTAATATCAGCTGGAAAACGTCCAAATATTTGCACATATGCATGCAAGCTTTAGGAGTGGAATGGAGTATATATTGCATAGTATGAGAAAATAATAGGAATAAAATGTAATCTGGTTGAAAAACATTGAAACTCAAATACATTGTTTTCAGACAGGGTGAAATCTTTTAGAAATACCATGTATGTGTCTCAAGTATAAGCAGTGCTATTCTTCGTTACCTTCAAAGCTGTTCTTGAAGTCTTTTAAATAATTTACTGACCAGAATAATAACATCTTCCTCTCCTGGAGTGCTTACAGTTTATTGTGAAAGCTTTTAGAAGAAAGGAAATAAGAAGAGAAATATAGAAAGGCCATTCAATTTTTATTTTCTGTGCTAAAATTGAAACAGCCTTCTTTTGCTTTTTCTCCACCATAATGTATTTTTCAAACAGAGATTTTTGCATTAAATTAAAATGTATTATACAACTTGCATTTCCAAACCAAAGATGCAGATCTCTCTTCTCTTGGAACTCAGAGCAACTGTATCTTTAGATGGAGCTATCAGTATTCTTTCTGTTACCTATTTTTTGTTATCTTCTGCAAAACAGGAGCATTACCAAGCATTGCTCACGGATTGTATGGGCATGTCACTGGACCCGAACCACCAGCAGAACTTCCCTTGCTGCAGTACTGCTTACCTTTGGTCACTTCTGTCACACCAAATGAGGTGCCTTCTGGGCACAGATCCACTTACAAAAGTCTGCCAGCTTTGCAGTGCTGCTTGTTAGGAAGGAATCAGGCTGTGAGATTGCTACGCTAGCAAAAACATCCCAGGTGGATGCATTTGATATTGGCAAAAGAGCCCCTTAGCCAGCCCTGTTTACTACAGTCAGAGGCTGTGCTTCTACTGGGAGCTCTGGCAATATTAGCTGTGCTGATTAAGGCTCTGTGATGTAGCTAGCCCCTAATCTTGGTCAGCCACCAGAGTTGAAAGAATGTCCCAGAACATGGGATGCAGAAATTACTGTATCAAATAAGGTGTCCAGTTTCTGTTTCTTGAAATGATTAATCTGCAATGCTAAAAAAGAAGATCTGAGATAATGTCCCTTCTAGCTAATCTTTTTCCTTCCCTCCCTGTGCATTCATGGGACTTCACAGCAGTCTCATCCCCCAGCTAGTTGTCTGTTTCTCTCATGAGATCACCCCAGCTTGTTCCTACTCTCAGTGAGATGATCGAGCAGTGAGTTCCATACATTTATCATAAATTCCATAAAGCAGCAGTTTTTATCAACTTCTGGATGTTTTGTCTCCCAATTTGATTGAATATGCCGCTTGTTCTAGTGAGACAATACGCAGCCATCTCTAGCTCACCTTTCTGCTTTCAGATTCATCTTCCTCTGCCACTTTCTTTAGGGATTGTTATACACATATTTCCCCTACAGATATAAAACACAAATCATAGAAAACAATACAAGAGATTTCCAGGTAGCGTAAGTGAGATTGAATGCAGTTTACTCCTCTGTAGGAAGTTGATTTCAGAAAGCCATTTAAAATCCGTATAAACAAATAAAAAGCCTCACAAACATACCTCACCATGTATGCCTATATTTAATAATTTTCTTTTACTTGTCTCTTATTTACAGTTATTGTCTGTAACAGTACTTTATGCACATGAAGAATACTTTGAATATGAGTTCTAGCTCAGAAAAGCCTGGCATTGAACTCCCTGAACTTCAAGGAGCCTTTAATTTCAGAAATGTCCATCCTCAGACTAACATGGGTTACGGAGACCCCATGCATGTGGGCCAGTTCTCCTTCTGGAGGGTTTGTGACTGTAGCCCCTAGGACCTAAGACTTCTGGTGTGCTCTCTAGCCTGTTGGTTGTCATTCTGGTTCCCAAAGGAACAAACAACTTACATTGGTTATAAGCAACTTGTTTCTAGACTGTGGTATTAGTTTGCTAAGGTTGGGAGATTGTTGAAGATTGTCACTAGGAACAATAGCTGACAGGGACATGTCTATCCAGTTGCTTCTGTGAAAGAAAGGAGTTTTCTCATGCTTATATTTTATTCCAGTGGTCTGCTTTTATAGCTGTATAAAGAGAAATTTATATCACTTAAGCAGTGTTTTCAGTGGGCGGCAGATAATGCTTAAAGGTCATGGGTATTTTGACTAATCAAAGGTATTTTGATACCAGTGCTGTTTAGATAGCACATGTATAATTTTTTGCATAGCTTCTACTACCTTTTACTAAACTATTAGGAAACCAGTGGACATTGGTCTCTCAGCAAAGACCAAAGATATATAAGCATAGAATGAGAAATTATATTTTTTTCTACACCAACTGATTTTGAAATAGTGCTTTAAATGCAATCAGCATGAAAAGAGTAATTCATGTATGCACGCTATGCTACTCTTTCACTTATTTCCACTTCTGTTGCAAAAATTTTGAAACTCATTAGGGATCTTTATGTTGCTTTATTATCATTGGCTTTATGGTCTCTCCTGATCTTTCCATTTGGGTGATTTCATTTCCTCAGATAACCTAATGTCTTACCCAGGTGTAGGTAAACAGAGCTTCCACAAATCTGTCTGAAATCCTGCCAAACTGCTAGCATTGCCGATGCCCAGAGCAATGTCCTGTTCAACAGATGGAAAGCCATGGAATACAAGTTAACCTTTAGCCTTATAACTCAAATACCTTCATTGATAAAGGCTATCACAGTGATTTGCCAGAGAGAAGTGAGTTGTCTGCGTGTGTGGTTTTGTTCAGGCTGGTTTTATTTGCTATTCTTTAGAAATACAACTGATCACGTTGAGCAAGACATTTGCATCTAATCAGCCCAGAGGCACTATTAAGGACATGTTCCAAAACCCAGAAAACCAGCATGGTCTCTTCTAGCTGTGTTGACAGGAAGGTGACAAGGCTAGTCACACAAAATGACCTACCTTTTTTAAAGTAAGATTATTCTTTTTTTCCAAACCATTAGTACTACTATTAGGCATATAAACAAATGTATTTTCTTTAACAACCTTGTCAGTCTATCTCTTGTAAATCTCTGGGTTTGTTCCTATAAACTAAGATAAGCTGTAAAAAAAAGCTAAAAGCGAGACAAATGCTGGGACATACTTAAGAAGTATATTTGTTTCTTCAGCCACATGCCCTAGAAAAAATTCTAGTCTCAAATTACCAATGAAAGCAAATCAGGCACTGAATTGATCCAGTGCTAACTAAGACAGACCGGAGCAGGGCTGGGAGCTTCTACAATTCCCCACTGTTATTTAAATACATTCATAAGGAGGTAGGTTTAACTTTAGACTGGCTCATCTACTCCGCACGCTGTCTGATCATCCCAGCCACGTATAAGAGGTCAACTGTCACAAGCTGGATCAATGAAAACATTAACCTATTCAAAAAGCAGTATTGGTATATTTTACAGACAACACCAACTTGGATCTACCTGCGGGAAGAGGGTGGGAAGTCTCTACAGAGGGATCTGAACAAGCTGGATCGATGGGCTGAGGCCAATGGTATGGGGTTCAACAAGGCCAACTGCTGGCTCCTGCACTTGGGTCACAACAACCCCATGCAGTGCTCCTTTAAGTGATCTTAAAGGTCTTTTCCAACCTAAGTGATTCTATGATTCCATGGTATTTTTTTAAGTCTTCATTCTTCTCTTTCTCCTTAATAATTATTCTAATTCCTCTATCTGTCAGAAGAATTCAGTCCCTAATTTCTGTTTCAATGCAGCTGAGAGCAGATTTGTCTACAGTATTTTAATATAAAAGGAATACACATGGTTTATTATTTTGTTCTTGACGTGTAAGATTTGTTTATATAATCTAAGGATGAGAGCAAGTAGCTTTGAATGCTCATTCCTACAAGTCACTTGAATCCATTAAAGTGTTTTTTCCAGAGCAGTTTGTTAAGTCTAACCACAAAACCATCAAGCACAGGAGTAGTTCTGTTTCCAATTAATGCAGCAGGTAGGCTGATCACAGACAAACAGCAGTGTGGCATTCCCCAAATGGCAGTACCTTCTTCGTGAAATAATAGCAGAAAAACCACATAGCTCATGGATGTAAAAATGGAAGCAGATCTTTTGCACAGGTCCCACACCTGGAAACGGAGCCACCTCCTGTGCCAGAAGCCATCCTTAGGCTGCTGAGGAAATTGTTTGAAATTGAGAAAATGCCTTTCTCCAGGGGAAGTAGTCAGGACTCTTTTCTAAAAGCTAGTTTAGTTCCCTCAGTGCTGTGAAGTATGACAATTTTTTCATATCATGAATCACCAGTTTAATTCTTTCCTTTTTCAAAGCAAGCCCTATATTTTTCTGTTAAAAAAAAAAAAAAATATATATATATATATACTTTTAGTTTTGGGGGTTTTGTTGGGTTTTTCTTTAAGCTAAGGTGAACACAGCAACATCTTGCAGAGACAGAGCTTTACAGCCTGGGATGCTGCAAAACCTCTTGCCGCCACATATTCACACAAAATCCGTCCACATTGAACATCCTTAAGACCAAAACATAAGAGAGGAAGAAGCACAAGGGGGTTGGAAGTGCCAGGAGCTTCTCCCTGCCCAGACCACAACCCTGCCTCAGCAGGGGAATGCAGAAACCACATCTGGACCTGCCAGGCTGCAAACATGGTTCTTCACAAGGCAGATCTGCTAACGGTGACTGCAGCCCAGGCTGCCACAGATATACCTGGCACACAGCCTTCATCAGCTCTAGCCCTGCAGATGATGCTCAGCATCACTCTGTGTCTTCCTCCTCAGCTTGGCTGCATTAGTTCAGTGCTGAAATTAATTAATCAAGCACGGTAGGGCATTGCTGGAAGGAGCAGAGGAAGAACCTGGCTGACCTCAGGCTTGTGGCAAAGAGTTGTTCAGGCACGGGCATACAGGAAGCCACTGCCTGGAACTGGCGTTTGGAAATAAGTATTTTGGAGAGGCCACCACATCCGACTGAGGGAAAGACTGTGTTGATCATGGCTTAGCTCCCAACTCAGTCACAAACAGACACAAGCTTGCCAACTTAGCAGCTTCATTGACTTAGACCTCAAAACACAATGTCTCTGTAATGTAGCTCTCCTCTTCCTCCCTCCCTACATGGCCTGAACTTCATTACTGGGAGTCTGGGTTCTCCTGCAGACCTTTTTTAGGAAGTCAGTGCTCGATTTAGAGAAATCTCAGTTGACTTACCCTAAAGGTTTCCTTCTTTAAGAGTAAAGCATCGAGATAACTCAGCTGATGTGCTGTCACTGGGCTGGTTGCAACCAGGCAGCTTTGTGAAGCCTACCAAAGGATTCACCAGCTCCTCTCTACAGGAAAAAAACAAAACAAAACAATCAATTGTGGAAACATAACAAAAACAAACACAAAAAATATCTTGAGCAGAGTGAAAATGACATCCATCAGAGATGGATTTGCTGTGATACTTGTTCTTTTAAATTTGTAAAACCTTAATTTCCCTTCCTAAAGAGTTCTGGTTTGGGCAGTTTCCAGTAACAAGGCCTCTATTGTTAACTAAACCATAATCTGCCCTAAATCATTTTTAAGAGGTTTGGTTTTTTGCAGTAGACATGCTATTGGGTACGCTGGAAATACTTGAGCATTAAACACTCTTTGCCAGTTTGTTGAGGGTTTATTAACTGTACTGTCTATGTGAGCAGTGAGATAATGTCTTTGTCACACATCCTTTTTGTATTTTTTAGGAGCACCTGAAAGCTTTTGACCGGGAAGTAAATGCATTTGTGGACTATATGTTTGGACCTCGAGGTAAGCTGCTCCACCTACAGCCCTTTTAGGAAATAATACCTAACCAGATTACCATCCAAAAATATTCTAATAAATAAAAGCAGTCAAAATCTTCTATCTGAATAATTTCTCACTGAAAAATGTGGACAGGCAGAATCACAGTATTCACAGGAACACACCATTATTGTAGGAAAACTATCAATGGTGTTTACAGAAAGCCAGTAGATTTTTGTTTTGATTGTTTGACATCATATTATCTGTAATACAAATTAAAACTAATCACAGATTATACTGAAGGTGAAAGAAGAAATGCAACTGAATTTTTCTTAAACTTTAAAAAAAAAAATCAATAGAATTGAGAGTCCTTTATTTTCCTGAGAATATCAAAGGATTTCAGTTTTACACTCTAATGTGCTTAAAAAAATTGAAAGCCTGGATTTTTCTGAAAGTGGAAGATATGTTTTGGGACTGATTGTTATTCATAATCCAGGTGGTTTTTTTGGTCCAGCTACCTATCAAATTACTTAATTCAGAAAGATGCTCGGAGCAAAAACAAGAAAAGGCTTTTAGCACCCCACAGGATCATGTCCAAAATTTTATTAAACCAGTAGTCGGGGCAGGAGAACAGATGCATTTTTCTACTTCCTATTTTTGCTTTCTAAAACAGTTTGGACAAGAATAACTTGAATAACTGCAGATTGGAGATGCCTGATGCCTTGTTAGGACTGAAAAAAGTAACAATCAAAAAAAAACCCAAACCCAACCTGAAGTAGGAGCGCAGAAAGAGAAAGGCTATGGCAAGGTGAGGACAGCACATCAAAGTCAGGGCTAAGAGAGCCAGGTAACTAGAGGAAAGGGGTAAGACAGGAGCTTAGACAGCAGACAGTCTTCAGAGAATGTCCCTGTAAGGCCACCCTGCTGCTGGTGGGGCTGGGCTTAAACATACAACTTCAGGAATAGCCTTGCAAAGTTCTCCCAATAGATAAATCCAGAACTGTTGCCCACATGAATGGACATAGGCTTATGTATTCTCATTTTGTCGCAATAACGCCCTCCAGGTCCCAGAAACTGTTCTTGCTTAATTATGAGGATAAAGGGAAAGAAAACTGTGGCATTCTTAAAATCAAGAAATTCTCATTTTTCTTAGCTGGCTGCCAGGCTACAAAATCTTTTCCATCATCTCAGTAGTAGATGTGAAGCTTGAAAGAAAGATTTCTGGTGAAGAAACTCTGAACAGCTTGGGAACTGCAGCAGAAATGATTAAAACAAAATAAGTTCTAGTATGGTTTTTACAATACTCATAAAAGTACTATTTTTTTACTTTTTTTTTTTTTCAAATGGAGATAATGTTCTCCTTCATTCCTCTTTCCTCCTTAGTCCAGAACAAATTGTTTGAAGGAATGAACTGTAGTTAATCCAATGCAGAATACCACACAGATCCCTTTGGGCTTTTAGAAAGCACTTCAGTTAAACAAGTATTATTTGTATTACTTGCCAAGTACATCATGATCCCTCTCCAGACATCAATGCTGAAGATAGCATTTGTTTGTCTGTACCTCTTCACTATAATCTTTAATTTAACTGGTGGTATGACACAGTATTACACATTTCATGAATAACACAGTTCCCTCTAACGTGTTTATACACATAAATAGTTCACAATGAACTGCAAACAGTTTTAAATTGGATAGAATGATGCAACAAATGAAAACTAATGGATTCTTAAGAGCTTCCCCAAATGTCTAAAACCAAACAACCATTCTCCTCCTTTCTCTCCTCCAATTTTCATCTACAGTGCACACTTCATTTAGCAGCAAGATGGCTTAAAAGGACAGATAACAGTGCTCCATTCTTTTAAAAAAATCAATCCCGTATTTATTATTTATATTTTACATAGTGACTCCTGAAATACTGGTATCACTATACAGGGCTCAGTCATCATTACCAGACGTGGCTGAGGGCATGAGAACAGACCGAAGAGACAGAAAGCCACGTGCTAGTTCCTGGAGGCAATCTCTGCTGACACTGGCAGTACCAGGTTAACACAAGCTGCAGTACTGCACTACTAGAATAAGGGGTGTACTATCAAAGACCTGAGTTTGATTTATATATGGGCACATTTTTTGCCTTTGTTCACTGCTGTCGGCTAGACTTTGTACACAAATTTACCTCAGTGTTTGCTTTTGAACTAGCAGACCAAGTCCTTTGGATCAGGGAAAGAGAAGCCATACACATGCCCATCAGTTGCATCTCTTAATAAGAAGTGGCCTTGCAATTTGGTGTCGGTCCATATTATTCTGCATAAGAGATAATCCAGGTTCAAGAAAAAATGAGAAACAGTGAAATAGCTACTTTGTTCTATAAGAGAGCATTTTTCCAGGGTTGCCTTCATCTGCAGAGTATTGTTTGGTGTTATGCAAAATCAAGGAATATTGAAGTGCAGGAGCTAAATCTAGTTAATTGGTTGCTTGTTTCATCTGTGAAAGAAATAGAGGTGGTGAAGAATAGATATATTTTAATAAAGTTATGAAATAGTAATAAGCACTCTTCCTCTCCTCAATTGAGTGTGTGAACAGTAGCAAGATATTGGTGCAAACCCATCCACCCTCTGCACCTGAAAAGGTCTGAATCTACTCAGACACCACGTGGCCAAAGCTATACAGAAACCTGAATCAAAATGTTTCTAAACCTCACTGATAAAAGCCTGATATGTTTAAAGAGCCTGGGAGGCCTGCCACTCATTTCAAAGGAGCCAAGATTTCACCCCAAGGGTCTGGCACATGGTGGGCAGTGACCATGAATGAGCTTATTCATGGAGGCACCAGAGCTTGTGGGCGCCTGCTCCTTCCCCTGCTGTAGTCCAGCACTTTCACACTGTGGCTTTATTCACTGCCTTGGTCTCAAATTCACATGCTTTGTGGGTTCAACATTGTAAAAGTAATTCTTTCTCCTATTGACAGCGTATCTTTATAGTACTTGAACACAGAGATCGAACCATCAGTCAACAGAAATACTTTTGATCTCTCCTTCTTCCAATAACTTCTTTTGAAATACACTTCCTTTCCTTTCCCTTCCTGCCACATAAAAACCTCCCTCTTCTTGTCATTCAGGGATAAGCATAAGTGGAAACAAAATAGTCACGTTCCTTGGCTGCCGTTTATAAACCACTTTCTGCCAGTAACTGTCTTACTCTTCAAGGTACCAAGGTCGGGGTGGAAAATAATTAGTAAGAGTACATATTTGTATAATTTCTCTTGAAATGGAAATAGTATAGATCTTAAAAATACTTGACATGCTGACCTGAACAAGCACACGAGCTCTGCTTGTTTACGGATCAGCCCACATGCTTGTGGCCACTCACAGCAGAGTGAAAAAACTAGGGCAGCATGTAATGCTGTTTAGTTTAATTTGTATTCTCCTCTCTCCCAATTACTTTTCCTCTTTGAGCAAACATGCTGTTTCGTTATCTGCTGATGCTAGTTGGCTTTTGTGCAAGTAACCTTTATGCACCAAGTGTTGCAATCTTTGGATGGTGAGACCCTCTCTTGATAGCAGCCTTGCTGGCATGATTGCTTTGTACATCTTCATTTAGATTATCAATTAAATCCTTATGTTCCAAAAACACACACTAGATGAACACATGTACAACATTTACCTGTCCTGTGACTCCTGTGTCCTGTTTAGATCCAATATGTGAGGAGAACCTCTTTAGAGCTCACACGGGAGCAGAATCCCCTCAAAAACATCCATTCCAGAGCTTCACACATGGCTCATTAACTTAAAGAGGGCTGTTGGAATGTTTTACTTTGATACTGAGGTAATCTTAAATAGACGTTGAGATCTGAGGACAAAAAAAAAGGTGTTCTGTCTTGGTAATGCACAACAAGCAAGAGCACCCTAAAGGAAGGATGGTGTTCTGTCATAGATGGTTCTGCTGGCATGACTGCTTTAATCCTACACCTCTCCTACAGACTTTTGGAATTCCAGAAGGGACAGTCAAAACTAGGAGAGCACTGGATTTCCACAGTAGCTTAGGTCTGATTGAAAGTCTTTCCCGAAAAAGAGCTAACATCCTATGTCGAGCCCAAATCCAACAGATGAGCCTTACAGCCACTGCGATGGAAGCAAGGTGGGAAGTAGAGGGAGACTGTAAGGAGAAAGCAAGCTGATGCTCACAGCCCTGTTCATAAGCAGATTACTATAACTCACTTAAAATCTCACTTTTTGTATAAGTGCATGCATGTATTTCTGAGGAAAGGATAGTTGGAAAGGATACAGTGCAGCAGTTTGTTAAATGCTTGGGCATGTTCAGTTCGTGCATCATCCATTGCCCAGTCCTTTCCAAACTGAACACAAGTGGAAAAACAGTAAAATATTTTTTTATGCACTGTGAATACCTTTTCTTCTTTTACAATTTTTAACATAATCTTGGTCTTTGTAAAAAATAAACTAAGTAATTTAAAACAGTTTCTGAGAGCTGAAAGAACTACTGTGACCTGCACAGTAGCTTCTCACTGATTTATTTATTCACTTACTCCGTATATCGTGACAGATTTAGAATAACATTTTTGAAAATCTAGCCATGATGCCCCCTGTGATTTTCATGGATAAATGTCTGAAGATTGCTGCTGTGGAAAATTAACTCTACCTTTTGCTCCATCTTGGAAAAAAAAAAAAAAAAAAAAAAAAACCACCACCAACAACAACCAAAACCATTCCTTTCGCTCGTGACATGCAGTTGCTCATAGGACAACGAAGTGATGCCTCCAGATTGGCATACAGGATTAGGCTTTGCTCATATACACTGAACTATCTGATTACTGCCAATGGGATTACTTGTGTGAATAAGGCAAGCAGGATTTGACCTTAATATTTCATTTCAGGACTAGGCAAATGGGGCAGAAACTGTGAGAAAGCAAGCCTTGCCAATATCTTTGATAACCAGAGCAAATATTTGCTATTTGTTTTTTGTATTTAATGTTTTTTAAAAAACCTTCCCCTTGTATAAATGTTTTCTAGCAAATGTTATATATCTTCATACTTACGTGGCAAATACAGAATTAAAATATTATATGAACTGCCAACTTAACGTGCATACTTTGCATTAAATACATTCTGCAAACTGCCCACTGAGCAGACTAAGATATAATTTAATTAAATATGAAGTTAAAACATTAAAATACATTTTTTAAAGTATATAGGAATACTTTCATTTTCTCTTTCCTGTTAAAATGAGGAGTTTAAGTGGCCTCAAATTATTAGGGAATTTCATGCAGCTTTCAGCACACATTCTGTGAATAAGTACACAGTTTTAGGGCAGTAAAAGCAATGGATAGCTCTCACAAACAAAGCCTGCCAGATTCACTCTCGTGCTTTTAGCAGACTTTTTTTCATGGCGTGGTTTGCCTTATTTTAGCAATACTTTACCATATCCTTCTTAATTGCCTGCTGCATGTGTTTCCTTCCAGATACCAGGGTTAGAGGATGGTTCCTTTTGGACTCTTACCTTCCCACATTTTTCCTTACTGGAGCTTACCTACTCTGCATATGGCTGGGCAACAAGTTCATGAAGGACAGGCCTCCTTTCTCTCTCAGGGCTCACCTCATTGTATATAACCTTGGGATTACACTGCTCTCCTTGTACATGCTCATAGAGGTAAGTGTTCTTCCACGCAGCACAGCTGAGAAAGGTAAGCAATAAATGGTTTTTAGCTGAAATATCTCCGCAACAGACAATTTTGCTAGAAAATTTAACATCAGCAGCAACATAAATTTAAGATGAAGAAAAGTCCCTTAGCGATTGGACAGTGTGTTGTACAGTAATTTATCAGCTTACATCTCAGCATGCTTTAACTGTCCTTCCCGAGCTACAGTCCACTCCTGGGGACAGCTGGCTGCTACCAGGACAGTGTCTACAAGTGTGAACTTGAAACTGCAGCAGTTTGTATGACTGTCTACAGAATGATTTTTCTATGTATAAATGCCCGAGCTTAAATGTGAACAGATTTATAGATGAGACTAAGTACTGATTTATTTACAGCATTGGCAATTTGATGGTTTTTTTTCTGCTCTCCTGCCTAAGCAGCTTTCCTCATATAGTCAGACAGTAAGAGACAGATTTTAAAAACCTGCCATTTCAGCCAAAAGCAAGTGCTGTGGGACTTGGAGGCTGAATATGGTCACACAGATTATTTCCCAAGTACTTATCAGGAAGGAACATGCTCACAGAAATCAGAATCCATTCAGAACCAGAAAAGAGATGTGAATGCATCTCACAATTTTGCAACAGCTCAGGACTCAAGCAATGCTCCTGAGCAAAGATACATGTGTTTTCATCTCCCCAGTGGGGAGCAGAAGACAAAAGTTACTATTTTGAAATTGTCTGGGAGGTCCTCATTCTCACCCTTGTGGTAATTGAAGTACTTCTAATATTGAAGCATTAACAACCATCACTCGTGGCCCTAAAAAAGAAACACTGAAAGACAAAAACCACAAAACATTTTCTGACTTGGCATAAAGAGCGACCCCAGGCATGAGAATCCCTGGCTGAAGGATGTGATTGATTTCATGGTGTGACCTGCAGAGGCGTGAGCTGACTTTGCTGCCTTGCCCACGCAGCCTCGCAGCACTTCTTGCTCCCCGGGCTCCCTGCCACAACAGCAGTTTCCACGAGAAAAACAAGGACTGACTGTTCCATCAGCTGGAGAAGAACTTTGCAGAAGCCAAACAGGACCCCATAGATTTCAAGTTTTAAATTAATTTGAGCTAAACACTGGGTGACTGGCCTGGTCAAGAGGCTGAAGAGGAGTTTAGGCTTGTGCCTTCGTGCAAGGGAGTGATTGTGCTAGAGAGAGCTACAGAGCTTCATCCTGGCCAAAGCTCCAGGTTGCTGTGGGTGTCCGAGGGTGCAGGATCAGGCCCAGAGCAAAGGAGAAACCAGCACAAGTGCCAGAAGGTTTGAGGACTCCGTACTGATTGTCCTCCAGAATTTAAATTTGCACTTTCATGTTTAAATCCCCATTTTGCTTGAAGGTATACAGATGACTGATTTCAGTAGCAGGACTCAGCAAAAAGGATTAACTGAATACAAAACAAAAATGCTGCTCCCGTCTGACTCAGCAAAAAGGATTAACTGAATACAAACAAAAACGCTGCTCCCTTCCCCTGCAGGCTGATTTGGCCTGCCACAAGTAAATGAATGAACGAAGAGAATTTTAGCAGGTCTCACCTACATGAATGAAGCAAACTTGGGTTTTGCCCTGTTCACACCTCTGTAGGAACTGTGTCAAGCCAGCTCCCGTTCAGCCCCCTCACTGCCCAGCCCTTCCTGAGACTAATTTTGCTGCAGACGAGTGCTGAGCTGCATTAGTCCTCTGGTTAGTCCCTTCAGACCTTGATTCCGTAGCTGGAGGCTGCTGATTTACGCCTCCCAGGCTGCAGCTGGGCATGGCTGCCAGTGCCTCATAGCTCCACATTCTGCATTTTTGGGGAGCCGGGGGGGACATCACTGATCTGCCCTGCCAGCTGTGTTACTGCACATTTCACTCTTGGCTCTGGACTGTCACCAGGCTGGGTTTGCACTGGACAAAACACTCCTCCGTAACATCAGCTCTGTAATTTTTTGTATTCTTCTCGCCTGGTTCCTATCCCAGCTTCTCCTGTGAAGGAACACAACAGAAGCCAAAACTTGCAGACCTGCCCGAGGTAACTTGCACATCTCTGCTGAAGGAAAATAGGGAAACAGGAAAAGAGCAGCAGTCATCTCCAGTATGGAATACAGTTATGGTGACTCAACATTTCAAAATGCCTCATTTCTGAAGCTTCTCTCTGGCCCTTACTTTGTCTTTTATGGACAGTAAGCTCTTTAAGGCAAGAGTTACCTCTATTTAAAGATTTCTGCACAGTGGTTTCTTATGTAAACACCACTGAACCCTCCAGTATGATTCAAGATAAATTCCTAGTTAGAGACATCTATAGCAGTTGTCCTATTCCTCCACCTTCCCACTGCACCTGAACCCCTCTGGTCTCTGTAGCAGAGATAAATCACAAAATCATAAGCTCTATAATAGAGATGAACCACAAAAAACCCAAGAAAACAACAAAAAAAAGACCGAAAACAGACCCCCCCAAAATCAAACAAAACAACAACAAAAATACCAAAAATCTCAAACCAGTTATTGGCATAGTTGTTTTTATCTCTTCTTGATTCTGTTTATAAGGTGCCACACCTTTTCTTCTGATAGCTCCTGAATAGGGCAGGTGCTTCTTAGTCATTCCAAAGAAAAATATCTCATTCAAAATATGGGGTGTATCTCCAAATGCAGACTGTCCCACATGATGACATTAACGAGAAACATGGAAAACCAGCTGAGGGGTCATCTGTGCTACAATTCTTCACCTCCTAACCTAGTTTAGCTGTCTCCTGACTACAGTTGATTTGCACAACCTCAAGGCAAGAAGACAAAGGTTATAGCAAGGAGTTATAATAAAAGGGCTGGTTTTAAATCTCCAAAGGTAGCTCCAAATGCAGACTGTCCCACATGATGACATTAATGAGAAGCATGAAAAAACAGTTGAGGGGTCATCTGTGCTACAATTCTTCACCTCCTAACCTAGTTTAGCTGTCTCCTGACTACAGTTGATTTGCACAACCTCAAGGCAAGACGACAAAAGTTATAGCAAGGAGTTATAACAAAAGGGCTAGTTTTAAATCTCCAAAGGTACATTCCTCTTTTCAGCCAGAGCTCCATGCGCTGCGCCGTGGGCATGAAGTATCTGCAAGCCAAATTTAGCTCCATGAGCTTTGAGGTCAACCAATCCCTAAAGTACTTGAAGGAACAGCTCCAGACAACTCTAAGATGTGCCATCAGCATCAGGTCAGGTATCCTCACTATAACTGAAGGACAAGGTCTAAAAAAACCCAAACAAAATCAAAACCAGCTCTGCCCAACTGCCCTTATACTACTGAGATCTCAAAACCTTTTTGTCAAGAAAGAGTTAGGTACCTTCGAAGGCTTCTCAGAAGGGCAGTTTATTAGATCTTAATTTTGACATCTGAGTCAGGCAAAGGGATTTTCTTGAAGTCATCAAAGGCACTTACCTCTTCTCACTGAATATAATGGAAAAGGGGTGTACCTGGGTTTGGAGCACAGCTCTTTCAAGTATCTGAAGCTTAAAAGAAAGTTTTGTGCTTAAATTCGGCAGGCTGAAGGAGCACTACCAAAGGGGTCAGAAGACAAATCCCTCCATCCCTTCCCCTACAAGCGAAAGCTACATCATAGGTTTGTTGTTAGATAGGTGCTCTTCTGTACCATTAACTCTATATCACAGAGTTATCAATGACCTATATCAACTCTACCGATCCAGTAGAACAGTTTCCAGTAACGTTGCCAAAAATCTGCATAAAGAAAAACAACCACCTTTTTTTTTTTTAAACAAAAATCAAAACTTTCAGCAATTTTCACTGAAGAAAAATATGTCTTTCCTCTACACAAATCTCTGCCTAAGATCCTAAAAGTGCCAATTATGAGCAGAAAACCAGTTTACTGTGAAAAGCAATCAGGACTTTGCATATTTTATAATGATTTCATGGGCAAGTCAACTCGCAGGCCACACTCCAGGGACCCAGTCAGAAGCACCAGAGGCCAAGATAAGGTTTTGAATTTCACTGCAGGATAGAATTGTCACAACCCTGATGCTAAATTAAAATTGGAAACAAAGGAGACCAATGCTGATCTCTGAATTGTGAAATTACTCAGGTGAGAATACTCTCTCTCATTAATAGGAAAAGACATAATCTCTAGCATGGTCTTAGGCTGCTTTCCCCAGCAGTAAGTATCACCTCTGCCCTATTTAAATTAAATCTCAGCTAGTCATCAAGCTCTCACCCAAGTCCTTTTGTTGATCAGGCACTGAGAAAACCAGGACACTGGCACCATCTGGGTCAGATTAAAAAGGAGATCTAGAGATGTGTGTTTATTAGCATAGGGGTGGCGTGATGTCTCAAGCTGCCTGTATCCCCAGGTAGCTTCACAGACTTACTACAAATCCATAGGATTTGTAAACAAGCAATCACATTCATGTGGGGAAGAAGGACTTGCATGTAAGGAGTCCTCGATTCAGAGCAAAGAGGAAAAAAACTGCACAAATCCTGCAAGCCCAGTGCATTAATCTTTTTAGTGAAACTAGGAGAAAAATCTTTTACCCTATAAAGATTTAAAAAAAAAAAATAAAAGAACTAAATTACCTTCACTTTACCTGTTTTTAGGAGCTGAAAATTCACCAACAGCAAGTCAGATTTCTGAATTATAGTCGTGACTTGCAGGTCCACAGGTGCCAAGATGACATGACAATTCCAAGGAATATCAGAATTGCCTTCTCTGTACCATCTGCCAGCAGGGAAAGGTCAGAGGACAACGCTGGCATGATCAGGGCCACTAGTTGCTATTTTTAGCCCTACACATTGCAACTGGGACAACATCTCACAAGTTGCTAGAAAGTACAATGCCTGGATTTAGGATAACTGTGGGCAAAATGAAAGGAACAACTCTAAAATAAGAGGAGCAATTCAACACTGTTTTATTCCATCATTCTAATGGCTGACATGAGAAAAATTTGCTTCCTAACTGTGCAAATGATAAAAAGATAGGGTTGAGTAGTGGAAGGTCTAAGTTTAATTTTAATAGTGCAGGTGATGAGGAAAGGTTAAAAAAAAACATTGATCCAAGTTGATTTAACTATCCTGGAATTTTACTGTAGAAATACAACTTCAACATAATAATTTTCTTTCCTTTTTTTTTTTTAAGTTTTTAATAAATTATTTATTCCTTCATTAATTGTCTAGAAGATAGCAAACGTAAATTTAGCAGAGAAGCAAGGAATGATTCTAGATCCATAAGAATTGGTGCTTGAGCTAAAGGCTTCTTTGGAAGTAATTCTTCGATTAGGACATGAAAATCTATTTTAACCTTAGGCGAGCTAGAGGGAAAGAACAAAGGGAGAAACCAGAAGAAATCAGGTGTGCTTTTCTATCATTTAGAAGAAGGGAGAAGTGAGGAAGACAAACCAGACAGCAAAAGGTCGCTAAGACTGCAGTGTAAAGCGGTGAAATGTAAGGACAAAAGTAAACACTTTTTTGAGAGGGTAAGAACTTTGTCTGAATAGAGTTATATTCCCAGATGTTCTTTCATCTTAATCAGATAATTTGTCTGAAGACCTGAGGAGCTGACTTTGCTGTTCTCACCTGCAGTTATTCTAACAAGACACATTGTCCTCTCTTCTCAGTTTTCATCCTCCGAGTTCTCCGTGTCTTTTCTACTGACCTTTCCAAGCTCTGCAATTAGATAAAATGTTTAGCCTGCTCATGAAGAAGGCAGTGCTCTGGATCTCACCCACCCAATACAAATAGAATTCACTAGAACTTTGTTGCAAACCAAGAGGAAAATTTGATACAATAAGGGTTTTCTTCACATGTGCAAATCTTCCAATACAATGGCAGGACAAAAAAATATTTCAATTGTGAAAAATCTTGTGATGTGATTCCTACTCAGCACCTGTTTCTCAGAATCACAGAATCACGTAGGTTGGAAGGGACCTTTAAGATCATTGAGTCCAACCATTTACCTAACTGCCAAAACCACCACTAAACCATGTCCCTAAGCACCATGTCTACACGTCATTTAAATACCTCCAGGGATGGCAATTCAACCACTTCCCTGGGCAGTCTGTTTTAATACTAATTCCAATATTTGGGTTTGGCTTCACCTTCTGAACTTTTTCCCAGGCACCAAGGCGTTTCAGGAACCTATTCAGGATGGCTCCGATAGGGAAAAAATCAAGGAAGATCAAGTTGGAGATAAAAGTCATGAATGAGAAATCAAAGGGGATTAGTCTGGACAGTAAAGCAGTACATGCAAAGCTTTGCTAAAGTGTTGATTTTGGAATTATAACTATGAGCTAAAACTTGACAAAAATAAATAGTGAAGAAATGTATGCATATTAGTACAAATAAATGAACTAAAAATTAGAAGGGTGGGTGTGGCGAAAAAGATCTATGCATTTCCCCTGAGACTGCAAACCAGCCCTCTCCCCAAATAAACTGAAAACATTCTGAATGCCTTCCAAGGCTCCCTCACCTTCTGGATGCTGGTGCCTCACCCTCTGTCTTTCTCCTGCTGTGGGACAAGGGGGAACACCTTGTTGCTTCCAGACATTTTCTCTCTGAGAAAGTGCAACATGCACGGAGCTTTTTCGAAAAGTCAAAGAGCACAGAAACCAGAGTCACTAGAAATAGGAGTATCCATTCAGAAAATGACATTGCTTTCCTTTCTAGCCTACCTGTAGAGGACAGATGCAGGAACAAGCTACAGCTGTGGGACTTTTGAAGCTGAAAGCCTGAAATGAGCAGGGCTCAGGCTCCCAGATTAGGGTTCTTGGTGCTCAGTTTGCTACTCAGCAAGGTGGGAGGCTTTGGCATCATTTTCTGGCACCTGCTGGCCCTCCTCTGCTGAGATTTCTTACAGAATAACCAGTTCTCATTCCTGAAGAATGTGATTCTCCATTTGAAAAAGAAACAAAGGCAAGATGGCAGCAGTGAAGCAAGTGTTGTGAATCTTTGTGCTGTTTATACTTGAGCAGATGAGTACAGGTTATTTGTTGGTGAAACAACTGGAATCTGTTAAGAACATTAGAGCAACAGCAAAATATCAAAACTTGACTAATTACAGGATGTTGCTACTTATTATAAGTTTTTCACAAGGCAACATTTTCCTCTTTACGTGATCTGTTTTTCTAAATAGCTTCAAACAATGCATGTGTTAATATTATTTTCAGGGGAAGCTGCCAAGAATGCAAAGCATTCAAAGAATTGTTTGCTAGAGAGAGAGAGAGAGAGAATTTGTATTTTGAAAGAGAGAGGGGATTTCTCATCTCTTTAATACATCCTGCACTTGCACAAGCTCTACATGACTAACAATACCATCAGCTCCACAGAGTGATGAGAGCACTCAGCATGTGAAAGGGAACATAACTGAAACAGTGCAAGTAATGTACGAGTTTGGTATCAGAGAAAAAGAGACCTAGTGACTGAACATCTTGTTTCGGGGTACGAGCTTCCTTTTCAGATATAGAATCATAAAATCATCTAAGTTGGAAGGGGCCTTTGAGATCAAGTCCAACCATCAACCTAACACTGACAAAAAACCACCAAAACCATCACTAAGCCATGTTGCTAAGCCCCACCTCTTCCTGTCTTTTAAATACCTCCAGGGATGGCAATTCCACTGCTTCCCTGGGCAGCCTGTTACAATGCTTAATAACTCTTTCAGTATAATAATTTCTCCGAATATCTAAACCACCCCTGGCACAACTTTAGGACATTTCCTCTTGTCCCATCGCTGGTTAGTTGGGAGAAGAGACTGACCCCCACCGCGTTAAAATCTCCTTTCAGGTAGTTGTAGAGAGTGATCAGGTTTCCCCCTCAGCCTCCCTTTCTCCAGGCTGAATAACCCCAGTTCCCTCAGCTGCTCCTCACAGGAATTCAGTTCTAGACCCTTCACAAGGTTCGTTGCCCTTCTCTGGACATACTCCAGCATCTCAATGTCTTTCTTGTAGCTAGGGGCCCAAAATTGAAGGCAGTATTAGAGGTGGGGCCTCACCAGAGCCAAGTACAGGGGGACGATCACTTCCCTAGCGCTGCTGGCTACACTGTTTCTGATATAGGCCAGGATGCTGTTGGCCACCTTGGCCACCTGGCTCATTCGATACCACTGGGTAAGCTGCTTACCTTCTACATCATTGATGCCAACATGAAAAGTCACAGCCTAATGGCCACCTTGGCCACCTGGCTCATTCGATATCACTGCGTAAGCTGCTTACCTTCTACATCATTGACAGTCAACATGAAAAGTCACAGCCTAGGATCACCAGGATCTCAAAAAAGTACTCTCTGCCCTCCAAGTTTCTTCACTAATTTATTTTTTTTTAGGAAGTTAGCCAGCAATTTTAAAGATCAGACAAAACTCAAAGCAGATTCTCTCTTTTCCCTAATGTAAGGGACCTACAACAAAGGACAAAAATGTTGAGCTACAGAAAAGCTAACATGAAAGAGCAAGGCTAAGACAGTGAAAATCAGAGGGAACTCTTCTGCCAAGTCAAATGGCTGGGGAATAGGCACACAGTATGATCTGCAAAGTCTGGCATTAAAAAGAATCATGGAAGAACAAACAAAAGAAATTAAAGAAAACTCTGCAGTCAGAGTGGTATTCTTACCCTCAAGTTTACTCCCTATTTGCATGCTGATCAATTGTGATGAGTTGCAGATTTCTCAAATGCTAAGTTAAAAATTTGTGATATTTAAAAGACATATTTATTTATTTCTAAGCCTTTGAGGATTTTCTCATCTCATTTTCCAATGTGAGACCTATGAATACCTGAAAACAAATCTTGAGATAAGACTGAGTGGCCAGTTCAGCACCAGCAGGCAAGTTTCCTAACCTTTAACACACAAGAAAACACCACACAAACCAGATTTTTTTTTTTTTTAAATCAGTCTACTGCTATCATATACAAATCAGAACATTTGTAAATTTTTTGATCATACCTTTAACACACAAGAAAACACCACACAAAACAGATTTTTTTTTGATCAGTCTACTGCTATCACATACAAATCAGAACATTTATAAAATCTTTTGATCAGTATGTTTTAAAATAGCAATTTTTTCTAAAAAATTTCTGTGAACCAACATTTTACCTATTATAGCAGAAAATTTTATGAGGTTAGGTATCTTCAGCAAAGCAAAAAAATGGGTTAATTGTTAAAGGAAGAGAAATAAAAAAAGAGGTTGAAAGAGTAAAGCGCTTATACAATTGAAACCTAAAAAAGCAGATTCCCAAAGATACATTAGAAGAGGAATGCACAAATATGACCAATTTAAGCACAGGAGAAGTATGATTTGGCAGATATAGAATGCAATAGAATCAATCCGGTTAAATTCCTTTAGTTAATATTGGAAGAAAATGTTAAGAAAGGCATCTCTCTCATAAGGTTAAATTAAGAAGCTTAGATAAAAAAAAATGTTATAGGCACATCAGATCATATCCAGGCTGGCATCCAGGATGTTGCCTCCAGATGGGCTCCTGATAATCCAGTGCTGTTTGGCCGTATTGCTCCCAGCCAAGAAAAGATGCCAATTCCATTTTCTTCAGCATTTCTCAAGGAACAAGACAGAACTGAAAGCAAATCTTCAACAACAATGATGCTGTAACCTCCCTTTTCCAAAAGTCTCGGTTTGGGGATCACTCAGTCACCTCTCATTTGCAGAGAAAATCCAAAGCAAGAGAGTGCACAGAGAAAGGCACTGAGAGGAGCTACCCAGAAAAGCCACCGCGCAGTAATGTCTCTCCATCCCTCAGGAAGCAGCTACCCATTGCCAGCTACAGCGTAGGCACAGATCTGGGGACCAGGGACATGCCACAGGGGGGACAGCTGGCAAGCTGCATGCCCTCTGCCTCCTGCTCAGAGAACAGAAGTGACCCCTTTTCCACTCAGATGATTTTTGAAAGGTAGCAGGAAAACAGATAATAGGGAAATGAAGTGGCTTTTCTCAATGAGTTTTAAGTCCCTTCTCTTCCAGCACCTCTGCAGGTTACATTAGTGGGAGAAGTGTGACCCACACCTCCCCTTCCCACCCGCCTGCCACACTGGGGAAAGGAGAGGAGCCCAGACATCCCAGCCCTGTGCACTTGCAGGCACAGCACCCAAGCAGAGGCCAATTTGGCAAGACAAGTTGTAATCTCAGCTGCACTGAGCATTTGCATGGGGACCTCTAGCTGGGTATTTGTTGCTTCCCCTGCTTTTAGACTCCAGTCCCATCCTGCTTGGTTTGGTGACCTCTGGCACATGCTGTAGGCGACTCCACTGAAACAAAGGCTGTTCCAAAAAGGAGTGGGTTTGTTTTGGCTGTTTTAAAGCAGTTACCCACAGAACGCTTATTTATTGCCTTTTAGTCTCTCTCAGCAATCTCTATGGGTTATTCTAGCCACATACACCAACTATGTTGGAATTACAGAAACAATCACTGAATTGTAATTCAGAGGAAAAATAATAGAAGATCGTGGCTCTCCAGTTTTTGTTGCTTTTTAATGTAAATTTATAATAAATATTCTGGGCTATTTGCTAATTCTCCAGATAATATTATCAATTTTTTTTTAATGTATTTACTCTGGGAATTAATTCAGTTTGATCACTGAGAATATCTCTGCTTCACTTTTGTATAGACTGTCACACGTTCAACACAGGAGAGTCCTTTTCAGTCTGAAGTGGAGGGAAAAGTCTGTACACAGGCTGATACACACCTTCCCCAACGTAGTGCCAGAGTTGAAAGCAGCCCACTTCTCACAGCATCTTGCAATTCTCCTTACAGCATAACAGTTCCATGTACTTCTCTCACCATCGTTCACTGCATCCTCTGTAAAGAGGGAGACAGACCCCAGAATATGAATTGCTCAGTTTGGCCCCCAAAATCACTTTTCACACATTCAAGAATAAGCCAAACCTTTTAAAAAAAAAAAAATCATTGAACTCTACATAGCATTTATAGACAACAAATTATAATCCCTATTCCAAAACAGCTGCTGAATGCTTTAGGTGGTCATGACTATGAAAATATTCCGTATCAAAAACCACCACATGGCTTTCTAAACACATCCTGCTCCATCACAGCATCGTAGCCTGACACTTCATTGCTTTGTCTGCTTCCCAGTATGAAATGTGCTGAATCTAAGAAATTCCTTGTATGTCTATTCATGTCTCCATTCAGCACTGTGCCCACTCTACTTCCTCCTGCATTTAATAGTGTAGAATAAAGAAATATATGGCATAAGGAAATACTTCTTCCATTGCACTACTTTGGGCTTGCCTTTTGTTTGCTTGCTTGGCATTGGGGACTTTTCTCAAGGACAGTTTTCACGAGTAGGTACATTAAGCTCTGTTCCTATTGCTTCAGGACAGAGATACAATATTCAAGCACAAGCTTTGGAGAGAGGATCACTGCACTATAAGTAAGAAGAGATTTTAATGGATGCCTTGAAGGCTCTAAAGCCAGAGAAATGTAAAAGACATACCATTTCAGTGTGTGTCTCCAACACAATTTGGTGCCTTTCCCATTTCAAAGCAGAAGATATTAGTGAGTTGTCTGGTTTAAGAGCATCAGCTCACGGAAGGAGTGGGGACCTACTGTACTTCTGTGCTGCTTTTTTCAATAAACACAGAACAGCTGCAGGGGTAAAAGTGAACAGCTATGTCTGCTCATGAACACCATTGCTGTGTCTTCTGTTCCAGCTCATCCTGGCCACGTGGGAAGGAGGATACAACCTGCAGTGCCAGAACCTCCACAGCGCAGGGGAGGCCGACATCCGGGTGAGAGCCCTTCCCTCCGCACCCTCATAACTGCCTTCTCAGCAATTATAGGGACATTATCAGTGACATCCTTAACGTGAGGGTTTTAATCAGGTTGCCTAACAGCTGGTAACAAACAAGAAGTTTTATCTTTCTGACTCAATACAGATGCACCTGTATTGAATCCTGTAGAAAGCATGACAGGGAGTATTTTGAGAAGCCGTATATCAAGATCTGTGATCAAAACGGTGTTGCCTGACTATTAAAATAGAGAATATAGATAATTTTAAAACTTTAAATCTATTATCTAAAGTGTAACACTTGTTGGGCTGTAGCTGGAAATGGATTTAAGTCCAACTCTAAGCTCTGGAAAACTGCAGAAACGTTTTGCTGGCTTAACCCATCTCTGGTTTCAACCCTTATTTCTGCATCACAGCAATTCCACGTATTAACCCTCTGTCATTCCCCATGTCAGGCTTACATTCCAGATAGTGTTAGAGCTCAAGGACAGAAAGATTGGTTAACCTATATAAATTTTTCCCCAACCCTCAAAATTTGTGTGTGCTATAGAAAGAAAAAGGTCAGTTAAATACCTTTTCCTGTCAACAAGGTGTTTTCCCTCTTTCCATTTTAACTAACTGCCTGGAACACATCCTGAGCTTTGATAAAGTGTCTCAACTCTAGAAGATGGTATATTCCACTGTGTTGAGTGTCAAGTTTGCATTATTTAAAAAGAAGCAGCTGCCAGTAAAATCTGTTCAGCACCAAGAAAATATAAGTGGTAGAACCCTTAAAAAAAAAAAAAACACACAAAAACCCCACACAACTGTTCTTTGATAAAAAAATAGAACGATTAGAAAACCCTTCTTCAAAGTCTGTATTTCTTAAGTTATATTTAGATAATGATATAGTTATACATTCACATAAAAAATTACACATTTTTTTTCCTAAATTGCCTCATTGAAAAGGGAATAAAATTTAAGCAAGAGCTTGTGCTCCTCCTTCAATAGGTTACCATTGCCTTTTGGAAAGTTGCATACCTAGGGACTGACGAAGTACAGCAATATTTAAGCCCTTTTATGGACAGACAGTGATCTCCTGCTGCTTTGTTCTTGCTTGTACAGGTAGCCAAGGTGCTGTGGTGGTATTATTTTTCCAAAGTAATTGAATTCATGGACACTATCTTCTTTGTACTGAGAAAGAAAAGCAGCCAGATCACCTTCCTTCACGTGTATCACCATGCCACTATGTTTAACATTTGGTGGTGTGTCCTGAACTGGATACCTTGTGGGCAAAGTAAGTCTCTGTTCGCGTCATCACCTGGGGTATAAGTCACCTGCTGCGGGAGGGGAACCGCAGCAGCGGGCAAAGGAAGCCTGTCACTGTGCTAGATGGCAACGCCTGTAAGGTTGATAGCCTGTGTTTCAGAACTGCCAACACCTGCAGATTGCAGTAAAATTAAATGCACAGTTAAAAGCTTAACGCAAAAAAAAAAAATAGATCTAATTGTTAAGCCCTAGATTTTCCGCTTAGCACACCTGCAGATTGCAGTAAAATTAAATGCACAGTTAAAAGCTTAAGGCAAAAAAAAAAATATCTGAGTGTTAAGCCCTAGATTTTCCACTTAGATGCCACCACCTCTCATATTTACTCTCTTCAAACCACTTTTAGACAGAGTATCACTACTGAGTAGTACACAAGAATGCAATTTCTATCCAGTAATATAGCATACCAAAAAAAAAACCCAAAATACAATTTTCTTTAACATCAGGGATTGTTTTAGTAGTTACCAGTTCATATCATTATACAGTAGATACTTTTCAAAAGTTAATTTATAAAGGCTTTAGAGAATTTTGTGTTTAGGATAGAACTGAGGGCACTCAGAAGGCAGCAGGCTAAACTAAATCAGCATTGCCTCCATGCAAGTGCACAGCAAAACCCAAAGCTACTCCTTGAACTGTGAGAAGAACTGCCAGAAGTATTCTACAAGGTCTTACATTTCATATTGATACAGCAGCATCATTTGGCTCATTATACCTTGGGCCCAATATATTTCACAACACTAACCTCTAAATGAATTGAATCTTAAGATACTGCAATCTCCCCTGTTAAAGTGGGGAAGATGTTCCACAAGGTGCTCACTTGGTATTTGTATACTAAGTCCAAACAGCAGAGAATGACTTCAGGTGTCTCACAACATGCACACTTTTCCAGGGCTTCATACAACCAGAGGCTTCCTATGGTCTTGTTAACAGACCTGAAAAGGAAATCAGTTTTCTTACTTTGAGCTATTATTGGGAGTCACCTCAGTCCTCTGTAATATTTTGTAAAACAAGTTGTTGCAGGCTTTTTCAGAACAAAAAGCAGAATTCACATTTGTTGGCACTTATTTTGAACAGCACAAAAATCAAAGCAAGTCACTGTTATAGTTAGAAGCAGAGATCAAAGTTTTCACAGCAATTACGAGCTATTTCCACAGAGGAATAAACAACTTAGCAGGGGCTTGTGCTTTCTGTTGTGCCTGAACGTATTCCCCAGACTTTGTACTAGCTTTGTACTATTATAATTAACTTACCGTATGCAGGAGGCATTGCTAACAATAAAATCTTCTTTCACTTTTTAGTATTTGGTGTATTGTTTCCCTTGTTGGATTTTTACAGGTTTCTTTGGACCCACTTTGAATAGCTTTATCCATGTACTCATGTATTCTTATTATGGACTGTCAGTCATCCCTTCTATGCGCAAGTATCTGTGGTGGAAGAAATACCTCACTCAGGCACAATTGGTAAGTGTCTATTTTAATCTCACTTTTGATGACCAGAAATCCTTCAAAATGCCAGAATTGAATGATAGATAAATATTGTCAGTTGCAGAATTAAGCCAGCTGGAATTCAAATCAAAATGCAATCATAGAACAGTTTAGGTTGGAAGGGACCTTAAAGATCATCGAGTTCCAACCCCCCTGCCGTGGGCAGAGACATCTTCCACTAAACCAGGTTGCTCAAAGCCCCATCCAGTCCGGCCTTGAACACCTTCAGGGAAGGGGCATCCACAACTTCTCTGGGCAACCTTTTCCAGTGTCTCACCACCCTCACAGTAAAGAAGTTCTTCCTAATATCTAATCTAAATCTACCCCCTATTTCAGTTTAAAATCATTACCCCTCACACTATCACTAGATTCCCTGATAGAGTCCCTCCTCATCTCTCCTGTAGGCCCCCTCTAGGTACTGGAAGGCTGTTACAAGGTCTCCCTGGAGCATTCTCTTCTCCAGGCTGAACAACCCCAACTCTCTCAGCCTGTCCTCGCAGGAGAGGTGCTCCACCATAGGAGCACCATAAGAGCATCATGGAGAGTACGTCACTAGTACAGCTTGCACAACTTAATAAAGGAAATGATGCTCAGAAATATTTCCTACAATACAGTAGAAACTCGACAGTCCATAAAATTCCACTATTTTTTATATCTTGCATAGAAAATGGACATTGCTTAATCATGGCAAATAGACAGGGACTTCCATTTTCAGTTCAGACTGATAAAGGTATTGCCTGGAGTCTTCAGAGTTTTCTCAAGTTTCTGCCCAGTAACAGAGACAATGCTCTATCTGGCATGACACGGTCTGGGAGACCAAACCACCCCTATTAAAATAAAAGGGCTTTCATTTTGCCAACTAGGCCTCATAATTTTAGAAGTCTGACCCCTTTGTTGTTGTTGTTTTTTTTTTATTTCATAAGAGTGCCATTTTAACTTAATGCTCACAATACAGTCACAGATTCAGAAAGGGACAGTTTGCAAGAGTGCTTGAATTTTCAAAGAGCAGGAGGAGGTGGCTTTGTGATATCTATTTTAGCTAGCACCAACCCTTTCTCAGCAGATACTCATGCATGATCTTTCCTCCACAGATCCAGTTTGTGCTCACTATTGTGCACACACTCAGCGCAGCTGTGAAGCCATGTGGATTCCCCTTTGGCTGCCTCATGTTCCAGTCCTCCTATATGGCCACGCTTGTCATTCTCTTCATAAACTTCTACATTAAGGTAAGCAGTCTCCCAAGAGCTTTCTGATGAGGGTGGGGGAAAATAAAAGAAAAAGAACTTTTCTCACACCAGCTTGATGAACTCACATATAGAATTAGCATCAGTACCTAAAAACACGTTGGTATTAAAATATGTATGCCAGTTAAGAATGACAGATGCAGTAATGTCTGCAAGAAATAGACATTCAGTAATGATGACCTCCCCATTGCAGCTCAGTACTTCCATACTGCAATAACATACAGTTTGTAACAGGGCTCAATTCTGTGCTCGTATAGCAAGTACTGCATTCAGGACTTGGGAGGTCTCAATTTGCTCTGTCGGGCAACTTTTTGAGTCTTCCTCCCTCCTTGGAAAAAAACCAAACAAGCAGCCCTGTCTTTTTAGCAGACTGCTCCAGCCTGCCTGCATACACAGAGCTTCTAGTGAAAAGGGCTTAAAATCTCTTTTGACTTCAAGAAGTATTACAGTAATACTAGTAAGGTAATATCACACACAGCAGTGAAGAAATACAGTTCCCTTAACACAGTCTGAAGGAAATCTATGCATCTGTATCAACAAACACCACACAGCTCCATTTTACAGTTAACCATAAGTAGTGTTTGGAGGCCACTAAATAAATCCAAGATTTACTTTGGATTTTGCTTTTATAGACATATCAGAAAGCACCTTCAAGAACAGCTATAAAGGAAACCCCTGTCACAACGGAAGTCAAGAATGGTTTCCATAAGGACTACTTTGCTGCTGCCAATGGATTCCTGAACAATAAGAAAGCACAATAAGTATAGCATTTCCTATGATTTTTTTTTCTTAAAAAAAAGAAGAAAACAAAGACTGAATTACAAGCTTTAGCTTAAAACCTATTTGAATACATTTATCAGTTCTTTGTACCAGATGCTTATTAATGTACTGCTATTTAGGTTTTAACAAAACAAGTAGAATTACTTGTCCTGTCAAAAATCACCATCAGAATGAGAAGGCCAAGATCTTTCTCATGTGAAAACAGAAACTCTCTCATCTCTAACGCTGACACAAAAACGCCTTACAAAACACTTGATGGGAGAAATCCATCAATGCCTTCAAAATGTTAAGACTCTGTTCAGACTAACACGCTGAGCATTTTCTGTACGTGTGAGAGGTCTCAAGGCAAAGCTTCGCAGTGCACCCAACGCATGTAGCTAAGTTGTGGTCAAGGTCAGGGAAAAAAATAAAAAAAGAAAAAGAATTGTACTGTTTCTGTCACCATACCTCTCTTTGCTGCTTCCCAGTCGTTCCCCAAAGCACATTCCCTTCCATAGACACCAGTGAGGTGCAGTTATCCCTTTGGGAGCCCTGGGAAAGGATATACCAGAGAGCAGAGGCCAGATGCACCATCCCAGAGTTAGCAGACAGACTCATACCTGACTCAAACACCCCAAAGGCTGGCAGGAGCTTGCTGTTTCAGGAGGCTGGACTGGTAGCACATGGGGCTGCCCCATATGATATTTAGAGTATATGATATTACACAATGATACAGGGGTTTGAGCTCTAGTCAGAGTAGAGCAAGTCACTTTGGATGTGCTAAATTAATAGTTCTCAATAAATGCATTTTGAAAGAAATAGGACCTCAGCAACTTAAAGATAAATCCTTTGAGTGTAAACATACACAAGTTAATCCTATACAAACACTGCTAATTTGAAGCAAACTGTTATTCTGTACATTAATAGACTGCAAGACAGAAAATCTTAAAAGTTAATTCAGCAATAAGCAGAGCACATTATATAGGAATTTCTGTGCTAGGTAGGCTTTATTCAGACTGGTCTCTGACTGGAGAAACATATGGGACTGGGGCACAATTCTCTGCAGGGAAAGCAAAGAGATTAAAAACATATCCCAAAACCCAGAGTCACAAAACCTGGACTCTATGCATATACAAGTTCTCACTGGCCCTCCCAGAAACTTTGCTTTGTAGACCTTTCTGGTTGATGCTGTAAAGCTCAGAAGTTATAAGAAATTAGTAGGTTTGACTGAAGGAGTTGTACGTGGCCCTAAGCAAAGGGAGAGCTTCACAGCGAGCTCTGCAGATGTCAGCTTGATGCTGGAAACCTGGGTAAAGGCAGAGGGAATCAGAGGAGCTGACAAGAGAGGACACTAGGCAACTGGCCTCCGTTCATTTCAGGCAGGCAAAAATGCAGTTCTGTAGCCCATCATGGATTTTAGGCTGAGCGGAGTCCTTAACCTTTTGACAGCAAAGAATGCATTTGACTATCAAGGTGGACAATGTCAGCGTGATAAACAAAGTTTACTATGGCAACCAAACCCACAGATATTGTCTTTTGTTTTGTTGAAACTGCATTCAAAAGTAAAAGAAAGAAATAAATGCCTTACTTGAAGCATAAAGGGCTGGGGGGGTGGGAGGGGCAGGGAAGGAAAAAAAACCCAAGATGGTCTCACCTTGCAGATCCAGACCAGCCAGGAAGGCTGGAATCAGGTATGTTTTAAATTCTTCAGATCTGTCTTAACATCTTCAAAATGCTGCAACTTTGAAGAAAAGGAAGCGTTGACTTTTTAAACTGATTTTCCTGTAATACATAACACTGTAAATAAAGAAATTTTACTATCAGGATGTCTATATTCCCCTTTATTTAAGGCATCAAATTGCTGGGAACTGGTTATTCGAGACTGCTTTTGTTCTGAAGTTTTTTCAAAAAGCTGTTAGGACATTTACCTTCAGCTGAGAAGAAACCTCCATGACTTTACACACGGAATCCATGCACACAGATGTAAAGCTTCCTTGTGCTTTTGTACAACTGTTGGCTGTACTCTGCTCCCCTCGTTTACTGGGTAGGTGACATTCCTGCCTATCATGCTCACTCACACACCAATTGGGTTGATAGGAAACTGTTCTCTACAGTGTGCAGACACAAGATGTCTACACTTCCTACTTGAGATAGCTTCCTTCCGTAGACTGAACACCCCTCTCCCTCCCAGACAGTCCTGCTTCTTAACAGTGGTTCTGGAGGCAACACAGACTCCCAGCTCTCCTCTGGCTTTTAGTTCAGATACATGAAATAGACAATTTGAATACCTCTTATTGAGTTTGCCTTTTCCAGTGGAGAGAAAACACACTTGCAGCCCAAACAGACTTGTTAAAATTATCCTGGCCCTGCTGTCTCCCTGTTCCCAGGCTCTCCTGCCTTGCAGACAGGCAGGTGAGTTCCTTTTGATTCATCAATTATAAATGGGTCAAAAGAGCCGCCTTGACTTTGACAGAGGAAAACTTCTAAGTATTGCATTCTAAGCATCCCACTCATTAAGTCAAGTGAGTTTGACTCCCAATTCTTTTTATTCATATTTAGTTTAAGGCACTCTGTGGCACACAAAAAAAATAATATTTTGCTGTGTATGACAATGTGAGGGCATTACCAAAGCATAACTGGAGATTCATAGTTGAGAGCTGGTGAAGATAAAATTTACAGAACATCAGCTCTCCACCCAAAACAAACCTACCTGGGGAGGAAGAGCCTGGTTTACCTGTTATTTGCTAAGATGTAGAATCCTGTCAGTCAGTCCAGACTTCCTTACCAGCAACACAGCTTCTTGTGCTTGTTGTTCGTGCTATATAAAGGTTTAAAAATATCTCATTTAGGATTTCTATCTGACAAAAATAAATCAGCAGTCAGCACCTAGTAAGAAGCATGTGAATCTACAGCAACTCCTGTGCAGACTTGGCAGCTAGGAGAGGCTTCTAGTCAACACACATCTCCCAAAGGATGGAAGTTATTCGGTTTAGTTTGCTTTACCAGAGAAGAGAATGAAAATCAGGTTTCTCCACAAGTGATCTAATCACTTGCACAGCAAGAAAAATAAAAGCATCATACAGCATCCTTCCCCTTCACAGGGGGAGTCCCACTCAAAAAGTGTTGCTGGATTGAGCTGTTCAACCTTAACTTGCCGTTAGTTTCCAGTCCATAAAACACAGAAACTATATGCAAAGGAATCCTTGACACCCAGCTCCACCCATGAAGGGAAACCTAGAAAGCAGTAGGATACTGGAATGGTAAATGTTAAGGCAAAGATGCTCCCTGGTTAACATGCTCACTCAACAAGTGGGCAGTCAGTTCATTGCTTCTCTCACAACCAAACCATCATAAAAACAAACATAACTAGAACAATTCTGAGTGCTGCTGTAAAGCTCGGTACTAGACGTACCACGCAGACATGGTATCTAGCAGCATGGATGGAAAAAAGTTGGTGTCATTCTTGGAAAGAGATAAAAGCTGTAACAGCTGATAGTGGCAAAGAGGATTCAGTCTGAAATCAGCTCCTATCAATGTACAGGCTGAGTAGGAATTCTGGCAACTGTGTGTTCATGGGACACTTCAAGCCACATTCACAGAAAGCAGCAGTCTCTCTGTACTTTATTTCTTCGCAAGGACTGCCAGCCCTTAAATAGTTCTTTTTTCCTCCTCTTATATATACTCTCTCTTTGTGCTATGTTTAGAAGGAATTTCCACATCCTATCATCTGAAAATGAAGTTTGTCAGGCATGTTTTCATTTAGTAGCATGCCTGGACCACTCCAGGGGAATGGGAGAGGAGACCAATCCAACAGGCAAACCCACAATCGCATAATTGCCTGCATTCACTGAGGAAAATTTGTTGTATGGAAAAAACCCCAACATCACATTTTACCAAGCTCATCCTCTGGCAATACTTCAAATGGGAGGGCAGTACCAATCACCTTTCTAACATGCTTTCAGGGCATTGCCTTTACTCTGAATTGATGTAACAAGAGTTTTATGCTGCTGGCAACTCCTCTGTCCTACAGAGCATCCGTGCCTACAGAAGGTGTTCATACCCACATTGAGCCTCAAGACTCTGATAAAAGAGTCCCTTCATTATGTGTCACCATCAGCCAAGCAGAGATCATGGACTGAATGAAGAATCAGATATTGCAGCTTTAAGCTTCCTTCACCCATAAACATCCAGCATGAAACAAGTCCAGCAGCACTTCCTACCCTTGTAAATGAAGGCTGAAGCATATCTCTGCCAAGGTACAATTGTTTCTTTAGGTGGAGCAGACTGATATCCAACAGCTTTGTAAAGACTGAAATCAGAAGCTGAGGCACAAGAAGGATAGCTCCGCAGTCCCACACCTAACTAGTTAGCACTACAAGGAGTCATGATTGTTCTCCAACAAGATACTGGAGTTTAGGGGAGTTATGTTTAACTAACGATCCCACCTCTGGCAAATTTCCAGTTTCTAGACTTAGATTATGGTGTCCATGGAAATGCCATACACATTCCATACACTTCTGACTCAATTTTAACCTGAACTAAACTACTAAACCAATTAGCACTTTTTCCTATCACACTGTACTATAGCTGGGAACTCCTAGCTCATACACAGCCCTGCTACCTATAAAAACTTGTCATTTGAACAAAGCTAAGATTGTAATAAATGGGTTGTTCAAAGCTTGTACTTACCCATCAAGTCATCTGTTGATTCTTAGATTCATTTTCTCCGGTGTCTCTCCTCTGAGTTTTTTTACTATCAGGGTCCACCTTAAAACAATCTCAAAAATATAATTTCTTTCACAGAAAGCAGCAGTCTCTCTGTACTTTATTTCTTCGCAAGGACTGCCAGCCCTTAAATAGTTCTTTTTTCCTCCTCTTATATATACTCTCTCTTTGTGCTATGTTTAGAAGGAATTTCCACATCCTATCATCTGAAAATGAAGTTTGTCAGGCATGTTTTCATTTAGTAGCATGAAGTAGTATGAAAATACAAACACGAAGGGGAGATGTGCAAGCACTTGACCCTGCTGTTTTGGGCTCAACAGAACGTATACTTAACCAGGGAAATAAAGTGGGAGAGAGAGCACTAAGTTTCATTCACTGGTTTTGGATGTTAGTAGCCTCCCAAGGGATGAAGAGGAAGGAATAAGCTTTACTAAGGCCCTTCCAGGAACACTGGAACTAAAGGAGAGAAGTCAGGCTGCTGATGTGTGCCAAGGCTCAGCTTTACAATGCTTCTTTCACAGTCTGGCTATAAGTAATGCTTTTTCAACTCTTGCTTATGATAAACGAAACCCACCCTGTAACAGATGACCAAGAAAAGTTGCTGGGTTTGTTTCCAATATACAATAGCTCTCAGCTGCTCTTGGAAATTTATCTATTTTCCAGTGCATCATTCTTTCAGACACTGCCCTGCTGCTTGCAGAAGAGGGACCTGTCCCAGCACACTGATATCAGCACACTACTGGGAGCAGGGCAAACCGACCCCAGGCCAGAGCAAACACAAAAGGACAGTTCCTCTGGTCACTCTGCTTGTTTTCAGCCACAGAGGACACCCTCTTCGCTGGCATTGTGTAGCCTTGCCACTGGGTACCAGTAGCCCTCTAGACCTTGGATAGACCATTGCATTGATACAGAACGTGCAGGTAAACAAGCACTTGGAACAGCATCATCCCCCAAAAAAGATATGGCATGAAGATAGCAGGGGTTATAACAAAGTTTAATATTAAACTGGTTAAGAACTTGAAATGCATGAAGTAGTTGTCCTTAACCCGCACTTTGCATTTCCCATTCTTCCACTTTTTCTGGGTACTGATGCATGGCTATTGCACTACAGCACTCACATCATCTTTGTTTTTCTGGCTCAGAAGAACAGGTTGAAAATTGAGCCTTAACTAATGGAATGGAATCGCATGGCATGGAATGAAATAGGAAATGAAATAAAAAGCTGGATAAATAGCACTTAAAAGAACATAAGTGAACAGGCAAAGGAAACCTGCCAGGCCTACCTTCCAAAAGGAAATGTTAGGGCAACCCAGTTACAGGTCTGTATTGCCAAGATATCATCTGCAGAAGCCTAATGGATTTAAGACCCTCAGGAAGTTTCAGCTCAACCATGCTGAACTGACCCAACAATGCAGGAAATGGTATGAGATGGGCTGTCCAAGACCAGAAAGAGTCATTCCTGCCCCAGGTGCTGTCTCCAAACACCAACTGCTAAAAACTACAGAGGGTAAGACCATTAGGAAAGACCAAAATTTCAAGCATGTTCTCACAGCTTGGACAGTTCACAGGTTACCAAGCTAGAACTCACTGAGCTTCTCAATAGATAAAGTGTTTATGTGAAGGAACACAAAAAGAAGTGCAGGGGTAAGAAACAGCTAGGCTGTACAGCATCCCTTTCTGCTCCCCCATAGCTATCACTAAAAGCAGCCTTTTAGGCTTCAAACTTTTCCAATAAAACAGTTAAAATCAAATGTAAGTGCATACAACATTATAATAACTTTTAGTAAATAAGAGATCCTGGTTTCTCCTTCATCCACATCCTCTGAAGTGCTCAACACTCAGCTTCCAAGCTTTATAGTGACAGATTATACAGGAAATCAACAGTAAGAGATAGTGAGCATCAGTCTTGTTTCTGTAAATTATCTAGCAAAGATACTTGGATGAAAAATTTTTAGTCACAGAAGACACCAAGAGAGCATTCTGTCCGTACACATCAAGGGTGGGGAAACGTAGCAAAACAGGACTTGCTACACATCTACTCCATTGTGCTGACAAAGCTTGAGTGCCTTAGCAGCTCTAACTTAGAGAGCAAGGAAGCCATCAAACAACATCTCAGAAATGAAAAGGCAACCATTATTGTAGTTTGAAAAAAAATAAAATTGTTTTTTAAAAAAATCCTTAAACCATAGAGAGCCACCACACCTGACCCCCTTCCTTTTTCAAACCTTCCCTTTGGGCAGTGAGCTCCTTGGGGATGCAGGATGAAACTGTCCTTAAGAACTGTTTCAGCCCCTCAAAAGACATTCAGTGGCAAAACAAACCCTGGCCGAAGTGGGCTTTTGTCATGAAGGTACATTGTGTGCAGGGAATGATTCCCTCCACTCCAACCACACAACAATCTGAGATTGATTTTATAAGATAAGTAGATAGAAACACAGAGCTTGGAAACATGCCATGTTCCCACAAATTCATTAAGATGCAGCAGCACGTGCAAAGTCTGCCACAGCATTAGAGGCAGTTTGTGAAGAGCAACCGTGATTTATTTAGGGAACTCTGTCAAAACAGAAGACAGTGTTAAATAGCATGGTTTATTCTGCTACTCTCTTTCAAGAGACCTTTGATGCTAGTTTATCTAATCTTAACATTGTTCACTGTACTTTGAACTCTCCCAGAAGGCAATAGTTACTGGTTTTAAAAATAATTTCTCCAGCTTCACTTGCCATTTTCTCTGCAATGCTGCAAAGTTTCTTGCCCTCCATAGTCTCCAGTTTGCCATCAGGCATCTGGCCAATACCTAGTGTATCCCTCTTGTGCTTTTATCTCTGCAAACTGGAATTGAGTGGCTCTGGTTTCAAGCCAGCAGTTCCCAGAGCGCTGGACACACAGGAGAAAGGGGTACCCTTAGTGTGTCCTGTGCAGGGCATACAGGACTCCTTAGTACTTACTATAGGCAGGCACAGTGCATCAATTCAAAAGAAATGAGGAGATTTTTATCCCATGCAAAAATTATTTTACTTAGAATCAGTCATTAAATGCGTCTACATTTGATAAAGGTAGTAGCAGAATACTCAAAGAAAGCCAGTATACGCATCAGTTTGGTGGCTAAATCATGATATTTAGTTCATTTTCCTATTTCTTTTATATTTAACGGACCCACCTTGCAAATTTGCAGAAAACCTCAATGCTATCAACACAGGGGGTCAAAACTCAGTGTATATTCCTTTTAAGCAAAAAAAGACTCAATATCATTGTTCTTTTCCTCCCCTTTTTTTTCTTTCCATTTAAAATAAATTAATATCCTTCACAGGATCATCTTCTCTATGCTGCATAAGGTGCTCAAATGTTAAGAGCAGTAATGAATTCAGGGGTTTGCTAATCAGAAGGAACAATGAACACGTTGTTTTCTACTGGCTTCTTCACTGGGTGTTCATGCTGTAGGGAAGGAAAAAAAAAAGAGAATGAAAAAGATTTCAAAAGCTTATACAAACATTTGTATTGCATGAGAAAAGGAATTGTAGAGATCCTAGAAGCACACCTAGATTCAGCTTTTAATTCTCAAGCACCCAGCCAGGAACAAGGTGCTGCAGGATGAGCAGCTCCTTCTTCAGCCCTGCCCCTCTTTAAAGCTGTCCTTCATCAGGAGCACCTCTGGTAAAGGAAAGGCCCTCTGTCCTGGTGCAACTCAGTGCTTCTAATGGAAACTTTTCCCTCCGGAAAGGGTGAGTACAGCAGCTTTAACAACTAAGGGAAACAAGCCCTCAGTTTTCAGCATCTTTTCAAAAATCCCAGTCCACTGTAGTGACCACAGACATGGCTGTCCCTTCAACGCAGGGAGCTTTCTTCAGTGCAGTGCAGTCACACAGCATCACACACACCACAGGAAACCCCCAAAGCCATCAGGTCTGCACATAAAAGCTGGAACAGCAGCTGTAGCAAATACACATGTGCATGTGATGGGGTGGAAAACTAAGCACTGTATCAAAGTTAACAGAGTATTCAGCTTAAACTGCACATTAAAATGAGGACATAATTAATTAATAATTAAGTAATTAAACTCTGAAGAGTTTAAGAACTTAAGCAATATTTAACTGGGATTCAAGACAAATGAATAAATTTGTTTTTTAGAAATCAAACTTGGAGGCATCAAGGCTAGATGTTGTCAGACCCAAAAAGCAGATGAAAGCAAGCATACAAAGTGTTGTCAGGCTGCAGAGCACCTAGCCACAGGATGGCACAGATGCACAATCCCAAGAACAAGTGGGACAAAGTGAGAGAAGAGAACTGCATTAAAGATTACTAACTACACAGAAACCAGCCTCTGGATGAAGGAATCCCTGAGATACAAACTCAGGAGAAGCATCACCACCTGAAAGTCCTTGTCCTCACCTTCGCCCTTAAATAAGTGCTTTTTCACCACTTCCCCTAGTCCCTGGCAGGGCAAATACTGTTTTCTCAATGCTTTCCATGCATTAGGACTGCAAGTCCCATGAGGAACCAAAGCCCCAGAGATAGCTAACCAGAGGTTTCCCCTGCCAGGGCTTCAGTTTCATCTTTTCACTTCCAACAGTTATCAGTCAGGCCACAGTTCAGAGTCCACCCCCCGTACAGAGCTGCTCGTGTACTGCACATACCGTTGTATTCTGGATGCTGTTGGCAAAACTCTTTGCTGTTTCACCCAGGGCTGAGTCAACAGACTGAATTCTGGAAGAAAAGTGAGCTTGGCTAGTTTGTCTGTGAAGTGTTAGTACCCACTGAAAAAGCTTCAACAGAGATATTTACCAATAAAAATGAACCTCAGGATTCCCCTTTTGCAGCTTTTTACCCAGCATTTGTACCAACAGTATGTTTAATGTAGGAAATGATCACCGCATCCTACCACCTCTGACCTGTAGATACAGGTGTGGTGATCTTGTTCCAAATCCTGGTACAGGTCTCCTGAGGTATGTGCTTGTCTTGCACAGCTTCCCTCATTGCACCCTAGTCCCAATTCAAAACTCTCATGAGGCTGCAAAGGCTCCATTAATGGACACCGAGTGGAGACGCCATACTGACTTTAGAATACTTCCCCATATACCAGCAAGGATACCACCAGACTAACCAATGCCCTTTTTGACCATCTGAGTAATTGTGAACATGCAGGACAGCTGGTAGAGACATACCTTTGCTTTTCCTGATTGCAGAAAGAACTGAGTTTGAGCAACTGCTCATTCAAGAAGTCCTAAAAAGAGCCCCAAAGAAAACTCTCATTACTTGGGAAGGGGTACCTCCAAGGCCTGGCACAGAAGAAGCTGTACACACCACTGCATCCTTCTCCATGCTTGCCAAGATTTGAGTTTCCTTCTGAAGGCTGGCAAGCTCTTCAACAAAAATCTTCTGAAAGGCCTCCAACTTACTCAGCCTAGTGATGGAGAACAGAAATGCGTTTGACACTTTAACATGCAGTAGCCCAAGGCAGATGACAATCCCTTCAGCACCAAAATTGCCTTTAGGCAGAAGCAAATGTCCTTGATGAACCACATGGGGCAGGTTTGTTCTCAGGTCTGTCACAGAGTACTTGACTAGCTGTACCAGCTCAAACAGAAGACAAATTTAGCTAGATTAGCCTGTCTTAAATACCAGCTAGTAACAGAGGCTCAGGACAGAGCATACAACAGGGTTCACAGTGCAATACTTGCCCTGCAAACTCTCCCAAGACTCCAGGGATTTCAGTAGAGATTTCCCAAGCTGGAGAAAGCATCTTGGCACAAATAACCTTTAATGGGTCTTCCTACCATGGAAAAAGGAGATTTTTATCCCATGCCACAGTATGCCACGTACAGTGTTGCCGCAGTATGCCAGTAATTTCTAAACCTTAACAAGCAACACCCTTTTTTGCTTGGGTTTGCCACCTTTTTCCAGGCAGTAGTATGCCAAGCCATCATCTGACTGCAACTTTAGAGACTACCCTTCTGGGGTAGGACAGATTTGGTACAGCTCTGTCCCCAGTATCCTGCAGCTCTGATTGGCTCCAGGTTACTTAGTTAACATCAAAACATGGCAGCAGTTCACTGCCATCATCTTCCACCCCAAAACATTCCCTGGTGGTGTTTTTTGGAACAAAAATTTCTCCATGTACCTTAATGACAAGGAGTTTGTGCTCATAGATACCAATACCAGGGATTTTGTATTTTAAAGGCTATTATTTTATACTGCATTTGATCTAAATACTGCAAACTGAATGTGTGGTAGATAGAAAGGCCTGATAGGCTTACTCATATCTTAGGCTATACTTGTATTTCACTTATAACAAATCCATAACTATAATTGACTTTTTTACCTAGCTGCTGAGAAATTTGACAACCTGTGAAGCAAAAGTACCTTCTTAAAGCCCCATCTGGTGAGTAGCTGTAAAGTCCACTAACTAGCACATATCTTGTGCACATGGAAACAATCTGCAGAAATGGGTCTATAACAGACGCCTTACTTTTCTTCTCCCTCACTTCATTAAGTAAATCAGACCTTGGCTTCTTTCTTAAAACACACAGAAACAGAAGTTACTAAGTATAACAAGAGTGTTTTAAAATAGATTTGTGAACACTGATGACAATCAGAAGACAGTCTAAGGACGGCTCCATCGACTGCTCCTAACTCAAGTTTGCTTTGCATTAATCCATCCACTCTCCCCCTAACAGGCAAAGCAGGATAAATCACAGAAGCTACGGTTCTGAAGCCCTTCTAACAGAAAAGCAGGAGACACACACACAGGCTATTTTGCCTTGCAAGCCATAGTAAGTTCAGTAGCTTTACTGTCAGGTCTGCTTACAAAGAGGCATTTATTTTCATATCAATCAAAATTTACACAAAACTGATGCTGTTTTCAGCTAGCAGCAAACAACTTACCTGCATTCATGTATCTGTTTCAGCAGGGTGGACACATTCTTCTCTGAAGTCCTCAGGGTGTTCTGTGCACTGATCTCCATCCTTTTGTACTGGGACTAGCCACAGGATGCACCATTAGGGATAAGCAATGGCCCAAGCCAAAACCTAGAAGTCTAATTTGCAAGACCCTTCCCTGGAAGGCAAATCCCTCCACAGGCTGCTGTTCAGCTTAATGGAAACCATCTTAAACCAAATTTAAACTGAAGTGAGATGGCTTGTAGCCAGGATACTGCAAATATGAACTGATTTCGTTCAGCCATGCTAGTAACAACAGTAAGCTTCTATGTAACCCATGCAACTTCAGGGTCATGTTATCCAGCCAGCAAAGAAGTGAGCATCACCCATACACCAACACACTTAACTACATTAAAACAGGTCTTTGTTGGCATTACTTCAGATCAGCATTAATGAAAACTATGCATTTAAATCATAACTGATTTTTAAATGCAACTACCTCCAGCCTTGATTCAAGGACTTAGTGATAAGAGTTTAGTGAGAACACCAAGCACCAGCTCCAAAAAAAGTAATGGTTGCACGATACAAAGTGCTGGTCCACTACAAGTCTGCTCTGCCACATCTAGTTTAAAAGCTTTGAATAAACATGAGAAGATTTTGTGATTGGTCACTGTGCTCTTCTATTAAACTTGGTTTAATGCCCATGTTACTTACTATAAATAAGTCAACAGTAACAGTTGGTTACTTGTAGTGCTTCTCAAGTATGTCTATGCAGCCAAGTAAACCAAGAATACACAGCTTATACACTACCAATTGTGCAACTAACACCTCCATGTACCATTAATCTCAAAGATACAAGTGTGTCCCTGTGGATCTACAGTTGTTCTAGCCAATAGGTATACTTACATTGCTTTCTGGTTCTTATTATGAACAAGTTGCATAGTTTTACATCACAGGGTGCTATGCTCCAGATGGGATGGATCTACAGTTGTTCTAGCCAATAGGTATACTTACATTGCTTTCTGGTTCTTATTATGAACAAGTTGCATAGTTTTACATCACAGGGTAAGTGCTGTGCTCCAGATGGGAGTTTCTGCATTTTTGTTGTGCCCATTAGGATGATAGCCCAATAGCTCCAATGCAGGTACACTGTCACTATGCTGAGTTACCTTTCAAAAAGCTTTGATCCCTTCCCTCTGAGGAAAGTATTTGAAATGCCCAACCAAATTCTGATGTTCCAAAATACAAATAAGACAAAAAAGGTAAAACCCAATTAAAACTTTCTTTACGCCTTTCCTGTAACACTTCTTGCAGTTTACAGGTCATGTACAATACTTTTAAGAGCTCCAGGCTAACAGACACTGCAGCCAAAACCCTGCTCTTGGGCACAAAATATTGATGGGATGTTTGCACCAACTCCCCTGGTGATAAAAAGGTAATCTCATGTACTATAAGAAAATGCCCCGCACAGCACTCATATTAAGAGAGTGCACATTACCCAGAACAACTTCTTTAGTTGGCTGATAAAGCTTTCAAATGCAGCAGCCATCCCTGAATCACTGAAGTCTTCATACGGCATCTTGGAAAAAAATGCATCATCCACACTATCATCCATCTCCTGACCTAGAAGAAAGTGTGTGGCCAGTTAGTACCTTGCTGTAGGGCTTAGTGGAATATAAAACCTCCTGCTACTGAAGGGTTCATTGTCCACGTGAACCACATTTCTTACAGAGAATTTGAGTCTTGTTCTTCTAGAAGAGGAACTGCCCCAAAAAGCAGACCTCCTGCTACTGAAGGGTTCATTGTCCACTTGAACCACAACATTTCTTACAGAGAATGTAAGTCTTGTTCTTCTAGAAGGGGAACTGCCCCAAAAAGCATTGAGAAAGACTTTTTAGAAAGCACCATGGAAGAAGAGGCATAATACTAACCAAACACAAAGAACAACATGTTTACAGATAATGAGGTAAAAGCATAGCATAAGGGGGTTACGCCTTTCCTGTAACACTTCTTGCAGTTTACAGGTCATGTACAATACTTTTAAGAGCTCCAGGCTAACAGACACTGCAGCCAAAACCCTGCTCTTGGGCACAAAATATTGATGGGATGTTTGCACCAACTCTCCTGGTGATAAAAAGGTAATCTCATGTACTATAAGAAAATGCCCCACACAGCACACATATTAAGAGAGTGCACATTACCCAGAACAACTTCTTTAGTTGGCTGATAAAGCCTTCAAATGCAGCAGCCATCCCTGAATCACTGAAGTCTTCATACGGCATCTTGGAAAAAAATGCATCATCCACACTATCATCCATTTCCTGACCTAGGAGAAAGTGTGTGGCCAGTTAGTACCTTGCTGGAGGGCTTAGTGGAATATAAAACCTCCTGCTACTGAAGGGTTCATTGTCCACGTGAACCACATTTCTTACAGAGAATTTGAGTCTTGTTCTTCTAGAAGAGGAACTGCCCCAAAAAGCAGTGAGAAAGACTTTTTAGAAAGCACCATGGAAGAAGAGGCATAATACTAACCAAACACAAAGAACAACATGTTTACAGATAATGAGGTAAAAGCATAGCATAAGGGGGAAAAAAAAAAAAAAAAAAAAAAAAGAAGAGTCAGGCCACTGTTTTCCTCTCTTCTACTTGTTCCTTGCAAGGAAAGCCTAACCCACTTCTCCTCAGAGTTTACAGTGTTTTGCAGTTACGTTGTCCATTATTTGCATATTTTTTTTCAGGTATTTTTTTTTTTAGTAGCTCTGGAAAATCACCATACAGAAAGGCTAAAAAGGGCAGACATCATTGAGCAGCTTCCCAAGTGAATTGTGGTTAGGGAACTCAAAGTTCCTTATTCAGACCTCTGCATACGTGGTATCCAATGGCAGTGCCACAATACACACCCTCTGCTACATTTTGACTTTTGGAGAAGATATCTCCCCTACAGATACCTCTCTTCAAGCCCCCATGTGACTATGATTTCTACCGTCAAAAAAGAAAAGCTGAAAGTATTTAAACACTTCACCTTAATTGCCAGCCTGATTTTACCTGTTTTGATCTCTGCTTCCATCTCTACTGAATCAAAAAGTTTCCTTCGTACATTGGAAATGTCAAAGAACAAATGACTTGTTTCCTGACTGGAATATTTAGGCTTTTTAATGACAGCACCACTGCGTATACCTAGAAAGAGAACAGAAGATGTTTCAGAAAAGATCTGTTCTTTTGCATGAGGTACATGGTAGTACCTACCAGCTACTGAAGTAGAAACCACCACTGGAATTACTAATTCTGCAGAATAGCAACCAACTTCATTTTAGGGTCTGGCACTTACAGAACAGGATAAGACTTCACCAGCATGTCTCTTCACTCACGAAAGCAGGCAACTATAGTGCTATGCAGACAACAATATCATCTTCATCTTAAAAACAATTTAATTTCTTGGTCCACTTCTCTAACCATAAAAAAAACCCTTTCATGTCCAGCTTCTTCCCATTCTCTTTTCTGAGCCATGCTCGCAATCTGAAGTTGCACTGCACTTTGAAGTCATTAAAACTTCGTTTTCAAACATCATCTTTTATTTATTTCATATCTTTTATCTTGGGTCACTGGGTTTGTAAGTTCCCAGCTCTTAATAGCTATACTAGTAGCTCCTCTGTGATCAAGGACAGGACTTAAGAGTTAGTAATAAACTCAGGAATGTAAATAAAAAATTATCTTGCTGTAGCCAGTCACAATATACGATATTTCTTATGCAAGAAGTATCCTTCAAATATCAAAAATCTCAGTGCCTACTTGTCTTTGAAAGAAAAACTAAAACTCTGTCAACATCCCATTCTGCTCTTTAAACAGCCCTTCCATGTTACAAAGACTAACAAACCTGAGTCCTTCCGCTTAAAACTCTCTTCTTCTTTTGACAATTTTTCAGATGCATCATTAAGCTTCTAAGGAGAGAAGGGAAAACACAGTAAGAAGGTACCACCCTGCACTGCAGACAAGCTGTCAGGGGTTTTCCTCGTTACAGGAAACAAAGCAACACAATGCACTCTTTTTTGATGACTGACAGCAGATCAGAAGGAATGTGAGTGCTGTGTACCGCACCTGCGTGGCCTTCTCGTCATCACTGGAATAGCCCTTGGAAGATGCATCAAGTGAGAGCGGACTCCCTTTGAGCTCCTCTGAGAGCATTTCATCTGTGTGAGACATCAGGCAAACGGCACAGGAAATAGAGACTGAATCAAGTATTGACTAGAAAGCTCAATTTAAATGACATATTTAAGAGGGAAAAAAAAATCCACCACCCGCTCCTTTACCTCTTCACACAGGGAACTGACAGTGGATCAAACTCAGTCCGAAGGCTGTTTTATTTCTGGGTATCAATTAAGTTCATTCCTTCATCTCTCAGCCCCAGCTAGTGTTTTCCCTGCCCAAGACGTTATCTACAAACAATGTCCAGCCCTCATAACCATTACAAGAAACAGGGCAGAAGGCTTATGAAGAAAACGTGAAGGAAAAAGGCAAAATTTTAAAAAGAACAAACACACACCAAAAACACCACCCAAAAAGTGCACACCCAGACATATCAAAACAACTTTTCTAATGCATTGAAGAAGATTAAAAAGAAATACCAGCAAGATCCACTGTGAGTAAACTGTCTTCCTTGGAGCTGGATGTGCTTTTTTTCCTTAGCATCTCCTTTTGAGCTCTTCGCCTTGAAGTTTCCTGCAAAAACAAAATCAAGTCTAAGCATGTAGTTTATTTAAACTTTACTACACAAGTAGGGGTTTGGGTTGGGTTTTTTGGGGGGGGACATTTTGTTTGGTTAAACACACTAAGAGCAGAGATACACCTGAAATATGCATAACATACTGATAGCTCTCTCTGATGCTGAGGGAGACCTGTGCCTTGAAGTTCAATGCATGCAGTTCTCCCTTTAGCCATTAAGGTTGTATAGTGGGTGAAGTTTTTCATAAGTAGAATCAAAGCATTTTAGTCAAGAAAGAAGAGAAAAGGTTTCTGGGGAAAACAAAAGCTTTCAATGTAACTACCAGTTCTGGAGAGATTTTTTTCCCAGATTTTCTGTATTTATGTGGGGACCTTTCCAAAACATTTGGCACACGGCACTTAAGAGCTGGGCACTGGAAAAGCCTGGCATTGCTAAACTGCATTTAATTTTGCTTGATATATGTTCAGTCCACTAATTCTCCTAACCATGGGTGGTACTGATGGCTTTCCCAGAGCTATAGCTGAAAGCAGAGCAGGAGAGTGCATGAACCAGGACTCATAATGAGCATAGGACTTGGAATAAAAGCCCTGAAAATTGCCAGCAAAACACAGAGCAGAACATGAGTTTTCCTAAGGCATCAAATGGCAGGACAGGGGAGAGGACAGCATGAGGACACAGCCTGGTAGGACCCAATTGGAATTTCTGCAGGTATTTAGATAGGCAGCTCTAGCTCTTGGCATACCCCTAGAGCCAAACTCATTCCTGTTGGAGTGACACCTGCATCAAACCAAGGCAGGTGTCACACCAAGCATGCCAATTCCTACCCAATTTGCCATTACAGAATGATATGGGTATTCCATCTATCATAGATAAATATTATAGTTTTCAGAACAACTTGCTTGGCACTCATGCACAGTTGTTTCTATGAAGTTTCACGTGTTTTCCTAAGATTTCCTTGTTGCCCCAGCCTCTCATACACCAACAGCAACACTTAGTAGGCAAATTGGGCCATCAGAACATTTGAGAAGATAGATAGCACTGGTTTATTTAATTCCAACCCATTTGTACATGTTTTGTATATGTAATGTTTTTACATCCAAGGCACTAAAGCATGACAGCTCCCTACCTTCTTTGTCTGGTAGTCACTGCCGCTACTTGCGGAAGACATTGGAAGCACTGCAAGGAGAAAAGTTCACCTGGTTACTGGCAACAGAACTGTGTGTCTTAACCAGTTACAGTTTGCATCACAGCTAAATAAGTTTCAAGTTTGGTTTTCTCAGCATTTACAAGAGAAAACTTCACAACACTTGCATTAAGCTTCAAAGCCCCCTTCTAATAAGCCTTCTAAATGATGATGCATATGCACACAACTCACTGTATCCAGAGCAGTTGCCAGAAAAAGGAGGCAAGCTCAGCAGTTTTTCCAGTGGTCCCCAAGCTACAGCAGGGGTGCATGGGCTGGCACTGGAGTGAGAACAACTCCTCCCATGGAAATACAGAATAAAGCATAATTTCTCCCTCAACTTTCTTTTTCATCCCTACAGAAACCAATAGCTACCTGAGCAAGGTTCATCCTCCATGAGAGGGACAGAGAGCTTCCAACTCTTTCTGGGGAATTTAGTTTGGAGGTCCCAGCAGCCAACATAACCATGGAGCACAGCCCCAGGGGAGGTTTGCTGCTGGTCAAGCCTAAGCAGAGGATGCTATCAGAGATTATCACACCTGATTTTGCAAATCCCTCTGAGCACAATTGCTCTGTCAGTGTATAAACAAGGGAGCAGGGTGCCATGGTCTGCAAACGAGGAGTGGAAAGTTGTAGGGAAGAGGTATGGCAACTCCAGAGAGATCTTCCTCCCCTTGCATTCAAGAACACTAACACAGCCATCAGCTCAGCACCCACGGGCTCTTCAGCCCCACTACACAGAGGGCTGCCTCCACACAGACACGTAGGTGCCAAATCTCTACCTGGATGTTTGAACCCCAGTACATTCACTGGAGAGAAGGGAACTGGAGCCTGGTTCTTTGAGAACAAGGCTGCACAACGCACCTTCTCCATGGGGCACCCCAGCTGCCAGCCTCGAGCCTGCTCTCTCCTACTTGGATCAGGACTCAGCTGAATCCTCCCTCTCAAATCATCACCAGCCACTTCCTTATCTGCATGTACATCACGCATAGTTAAGTGTCAACAGGGGACCAAGCTTACCTTTTAATTTACTTCTCACCCTGGGTCTTTTTCGGGTGTAGTCAAGAGATTTTGGCAATGACCGTTTCTGAGAGTTAAGGATCCAGCTTTTTTCACTCTGACTAGTGCTTGTATTTTCATTGTTGCTTTCAGAGAAAAGGTGTTTCCTGTAACTGGACTAAAGACACAATTAAGAGTGAGCCCTGCGCAGTCAGCTCCCTCTGTCCACCCAGAAGGCCCCCAGATATTCCTCCTTATTTACTACCAAATTATTCTGTTTCTTACTCCCCACAGACCAATACCTAAAGTACTTTAAGCTGTAAAATCTGCCAAAACAGCAACAGTAAACTGTCAAACCAGCACTATAAAAACACCACGAGGCACATGCCTGCCCTTTGCCAACACTGGATTTGCAGCATCCTCCATCCTCATACCCCACCTCCTTCTGCACCCAGATAAAAGAGCTCTTGCAAGGAGGAAAGCCTTGGCATGCACCAGCTGTAGCCAAGAGCACAGCAAGAAAAAATGAACACAGACATTCACTTGTGGGTCTGGCAGTTCTGATGCACCCTGAGCACCACTTTCAGGAGCAACAAGCAGGCCATTTTGAGGGTACCAGGCTCACAGTCCTCCACATCAGTGCTGGGTAAGCCTTAAACTTCAGCCAATTCATACAGGTAGATACACAGAGCAATCAAAGCGCACACAACGTACCGTCCTTCTCTCGAGCTTGTTTGATTCCTCATTCTTGCTCCTCGTTTCATAACTCCTGCCAAGTAACCCATAAAGACCCGAGTTAGACTAGCAGGCACTGCAACAGCACGTCGCAGCTGTGCAGAAGAGGCACAGTCAAATAGCAATGGCAAGGGGCTTCTTAGGAGATCAGCTGCACCAAACTGTTACTTTTAGAAACCAACCAAAGAAGAAAAACTTGGCTAAAGACTGCGCGTTAACAATCTGAGAATATCTGGAAATCAGAAACTTGCTAAAGAAAAAAAAGTAGGCTACATCCTTAAAGGTGGCAAGTCCCTGACATCTTGCTATAACTGGAGGTAGCCAAAGCAACATAGAGGGTTTAAGCATCTTTCCAAAATTTAATCAGTAATTTAGGCATATGATCAGGGAATTGAGATGTTTAAGAATTAAAGTACTATTACTGACAGAGTGGACAGGAGTCACTATTTTCTCTAGTAAGTTTTATATTTTCAGGTACCATTTAAATATTAGTACTGATAACATAGATAGTGTGGCAACTAAGCAAGGAACTATTTTATTAGAAACATCGCACAGCCTTTTTGATCCCAACTTAAACCAGCTTAACTAGGGCAATGAACTCTTCTTTCACAGAAAAAAAGGTTCATAAATGGTGCACATATAGTCCTGTACCTCTGATTTTGTGAAGCAACTTTCTGGCCAAGTATCCTTCCTTTGGCTTCAGCAACCTAAAAGAGAGCCAGGTGTTTCTCCAATTACCCCATGAAATAATCTACAAAATTAAAATATATCAGAACTTACAAGTACCAGAGGAGGAATGGATTACAAGTCCAGCATGGAAATTCAACTTTTTAATGGACTGAGATTTGTTGATTGAAAGCATCATAAATTACATCAAAAAGTTTTGTCTGAAACAGAATTACTTTATCTTTTCACTGTTTTATGAATAACGCTCATTTTAAGCAATAACATCATACGAAGCATCATTTTAAGCAATAACACCACTAGCAGCAGCACAGGCTACCTGGACAGCCTTTGGACAGGGCTGCTGGGACATGGTGCAGAGCAGCACGAAGCAGGGTTTCATGCTGACACCCAGTGGCAGTAGCGAGGATTAGTGGGTGTCCAGTTTTTAACAAATCTGGGGTGTCCCAAGGAGCACCCACCGCCTCTGAATTAACAGGCAGCAGTGACACCACCCGCTCTGGGCAAGAGGCTGAAAGCCAAAAGGTTTGTACGGTGGAGCCACCTTGATGGAAGCCATCAGGAGCAAGTTTTCAGCTTCCTGGGAAAACCCACACCGGTCAAAGTTTCAAAGCAGGCAGAGCCACTCATTTTTATTTGATTTTCCTAACAGTCTGCAAACATAAGTCAAGCAGAATTTCCAATATAAGCTTTATGATGACTGTCTTTAACCAGGGATTCCCAACATGCAAAGTGTGGCTCAAAAAATATTATTTCAGTCTCTTCTGGTTTAGCCTAAGAGCTCAAAACAACGGATGCCCAGCAATCTGTTTTTGTTATTCAGTAAAATGCAAACAGAAGTTGGCCTTCAATCACAAAGATATCCCACGGCTTCACTCAGGCAAGAGCTCAAGTTCCTGTTGCAGTTGGTTTTATCATACATTACTCGCCACAAAATTCAAGTAGTGATGAGCATTCTCCCCATCACAAAAAAAAAAAATATTCCATGTACAGCACCATGCAGAAAAAACAAGACCCTCAAATTCCCAGTTGCCTGGTTTGCTATAATAGCACGTCCATCCTTACTGCAGAGATATCCCCTGCTTCAAATTACTACTCTGTCAGCTGCTGAGCTGGGACTTTAGCGTATCCCCTAACAGCTTCTGCCACAAATTTACCTTTTCATGGCTTGCAGAGTCTGAGTTTTCAAAGTCATAGAAGTCCTTCCTGCAAGACAGTGTACACGTGGCAGTGACATACAAGCATGAACAGTCAACCTATATAACTTTTTTCCCACTCTCTTATGAACTGTTATACAGTACACATCCAAATACTTTATATGCTAAAAAATGCTGTTTCTTCAGCTTCTAAGAAATACTTGTTCCTTTCCTTCTTAGTCTCTATTATCGTCTTATTTAATTCTCACACTATATTTCTTCCAATTAGAAATTTTTAATTTTAAGAGAAATATTCAGAAGATACAAACAGGTTAGCCTAACCATTTTTATATAGTGGACGTTTTGTTTCCATATGTCACTTATAGTATGTAGTAGGAAGAGTCATATATGAATTTAAAGATAAAATTTCAGAAGAATTTAAAAATAAGAAAATCCATTTAATTCCCTTTTGAAAATTCTAGTACTTAATCTTTGTTCCCTAAGCACTTCTCTGTATGCATGTAGATGTTTTTCCATGCCTTTCAACAATTAAGATTAAGTGTACCTTTATTTCTTTCTCCAAATCGCAGCTATTTAAAAAAAAAAAAATCTTACAATTGGCTTTCAACATACACCTTTCCCTTCTTACTAGTGAAAGGATAGAAGACCAAAGAACTAAACTCTTTTCGCTAAAGCCTCCTGAAGGAAAAAAAACCCAAAACTTTAAAAATGGTCATTGTCACATTAAACACTAGAGGGAGCAGAATGACCGAACTAAGACCTTCTTCATCTCTAACTTCAGCACGGCTACTCCTGTTTTACAGCCAGCATTTGCTGCATCAAGCTATTTGGTCCTTAAAACACAGAACTTGTAGTAGTGATGAAGTCCTGCAGCACGTTTTCCCATTCTTATTTCCAAGCAATCAAAAAAAAAAATCTAAACACTTGTTTTTTTAACTAAGAGCCAAGAGACCAAAGCGGGACACTCAAAGAAGCCTTGGAACAGCCAGAAGGGCAGCAGGATCCTCACTTACGGTTCATTTACTCTCCTGCCCCGCACACAACACTTGGATGGCATAGAGCACAGCAGGAGTGTGCAATAAGACAGCTTCCAGTGCCACAGACAGTCCTCAAACTCTTGAGTGCTTCCACCCACCCGCCCGCTGGCTTTGAACGTGAGAAGACCGATATATGGGTGTGAGGAAAGGGGACAAACTGAGAAAGAGACAGTCCTGAAACTCTAGGACACACAATGCCAAAGAACTGGGCCAATATCTGAAAAGGATAAGGTATTTGTGAGAGAAATTACCACTCATTACCCAACTCACTGGAGGATGGGAGGATTACTGTTGGGTAAGGAAAAAATGGAAAAGCCAACCTGACATAGTATCACAGAAGTGAGGGCAATTTTTGGCAGCCTAGAGTTAGCTTCTAAAGTCTTTATTGTTTTGGGGACCCGAAGGTTCCCACTGAGACCTTATGACCCTTCATAACCTCCTGCTTGTTTTGCTCTGTTCTGTTCAGGCAGCCCAGCCCATGGGCACTCCATGTCCCCATTAGCACGAGAAATGGTCTAAAATCACCTGCTACGCCAGACCCTACATGGGCCCACGGCTCATACCTGCCTTCAGTCCTCTGCTTGGCCAAACGTGTTTTCCCCTTTCTCTTTACCCGGGTAACATTCTTCTGTAAAGAAAAGAGTTGCAGAATCTAAAACTACAATACGCAAAGTCATGTTCTTATCCTAGAGCCTGCTAAAAGCAGAGATAACGAGTGCCAGGAAACATTATTCACTTCTATTGCAACAGCCAGTTTCTTGCAGTTCTTTCCTGCCAGAAAGTATGGGAGTCCTGGAGCTAAAAATTGGGAGGCCAAGGGTGGGAGAATACAGAAAGAAGTAGTTAAAAAGCTCTGAATTCATTGTGCAGCAGGCAACTGTTACAAAAACCTTTGAACTGTCAGTTAAGAAATAATTTTAAAATAATCTAAACTTAGCTCATGGAAATGTAAACCCAAGAATGAGTCTAAAATATGATTCCTTACTCCAAACGAAAATTATTGCTTTGGGAATTTAATTTCTCTCAAGTACTGCATTGATTATTTTTTTATATCTAGACATATCAATAGGTATTTCCCAGTGCTCAAGTTGGCTGATGAAACAGAACTCTAGATGGCTCTCGGTTACTCATAGTTAATTTACCCAGGTTGCAAGCTCCTATCCCAGGAGTACAGAGATCTAGTGTGGGAAGATCACTAGAGCTCAGATACAAAACTGAATAAATATGCCTGTAGAATTCCAAGACTCGCTTCCTCTCAGGAAGCAAACCTTTGCTCTTGCAGGCCACGGGTAAGTCTGTGATACGTTTGGCCCACAGAGGGCCGGTCTGGTTGCCCACATGCCACATCTGAAAAGGATAAGGTATTTGTGAGAGAAATTACCACTCATTACCCAACTCACTGGAGGATGGGAGGATTACTGTTGGGTAAGGAAAAAATGGAAAAGCCAACCTGACATAGTATCACAGAAGTGAGGGCAATTTTTGGCAGCCTAGAGTTAGCTTCTAAAGTCTTTATTGTTTTGGGGACCCGAAGGTTCCCACTGAGACCTTATGACCCTTCATAACCTCCTGCTTGTTTTGCTCTGTTCTGTTCAGGCAGCCCAGCCCATGGGCACTCCATGTCCCCATTAGCACGAGAAATGGTCTAAAATCACCTGCTACGCCAGACCCTACATGGGCCCACGGCTCATACCTGCCTTCAGTCCTCTGCTTGGCCAAACGTGTTTTCCCCTTTCTCTTTACCCAGGTAACATTCTTCTGTAAAGAAAAGAGTTGCAGAATCTAAAACTACAATACGCAAAGTCATGTTCTTATCCTAGAGCCTGCTAAAAGCAGAGATAACGAGTGCCAGGAAACATTATTCACTTCTATTGCAACAGCCAGTTTCTTGCAGTTCTTTCCTGCCAGAAAGTATGGGAGTCCTGGAGCTAAAAATTGGGAGGCCAAGGGTGGGAGAATACAGAAAGAAGTAGTTAAAAAGCTCTGAATTCATTGTGCAGCAGGCAACTGTTACAAAAACCTTTGAACTGTCAGTTAAGAAATAATTTTAAAATAATCTAAACTTAGCTCATGGAAATGTAAACCCAAGAATGAGTCTAAAATATGATTCCTTACTCCAAACGAAAATTATTGCTTTGGGAATTTAATTTCTCTCAAGTACTGCATTGATTATTTTTTTATATCTAGACATATCAATAGGTATTTCCCAGTGCTCAAGTTGGCTGATGAAACAGAACTCTAGATGGCTCTCGGTTACTCATAGTTAATTTACCCAGGTTGCAAGCTCCTATCCCAGGAGTACAGAGATCTAGTGTGGGAAGATCACTAGAGCTCAGATACAAAACTGAATAAATATGCCTGTAGAATTCCAAGACTCGCTTCCTCTCAGGAAGCAAACCTTTGCTCTTGCAGGCCACGGGTAAGTCTGTGATACGTTTGTCCCACAGAGGGCTGGTCTGGTTGCCCACACACCATGCTCCTGGACACAAGCACAGCACACCACCACTGAGTGCTATACACTGAATGAACTCAGCTGAGCTTGAATCACTTGGTTGGGCCACACTAGGCTAAGGCCAGCAGCCATTGCCTCTGCAGCTCACTCTTGGAGCCAAATGGCACATTACATCAGGTACAAATGACACTATGTGGGCTTAGGACACCACTCAAGGGCAGGATTGAGTCAACCCATCCTAGCTTCCTTCTGCAGCTCCACCAGACCATCTCTTCCCTGCCCCATGTCTCTTCATTCAGGTGGGCCCCACAGTAAACATACCTTTGGTGTCAATTCCTCCATGGGGTCTTCTTCTAGGGCCTTCTCACTGGGGACAAGAGGACACGTGAGGGGAATGCAGTGCTGAGGGGCTGTTCATTTGAAGCCCAAAGAGTCAGTTTATGAAGTATGAAGTGGGGAAAAAACCTTACAGCAATTAGCACGAAAGCAGTGGTTTAAAAACGTATACAGGTAAAAAAGCTAATCAGTAGCTCTACAGAAGTCCAACTCATTACCTCTAAGAAATGCTGTCCTGCAAAGCCCTGAAAAAATGTATTACTAATGCCAAGGTGAACTCAAATGCACATGATCTTTCACACAAGTCATCATCCTCATTATGAAAAGCTACACATGTGGTGAGCTCCAGTTACACAGCTTAAGTTATACTCTGTAATAAAGCTTATGTTCATTTTGCATTCAGACTAAATCGATGAGAAAGAAAAGTAACACCAAAGTAGCAGCCAAGCCAGTAACCAAACATCACCATCTGCAACTCCAAAGGATTGTAACTCTTGGCAACCAGCCTTTTTAGGCAGAGTGGCAAAACAGAATATTTTTTTCCAGTTACTTGATGGAATAAACCTCAAAATCACATGCATTAAAACCCCAGATGAAGGTAAACAAAAGACAAAAGCAAAAAAAAAACCCAGCCACTTCACAACTTTTTGTCTCCGAGGCACTCACCTAGGCATAGCTTTTGTCCTTGGAGATGGAGTTTTGGACCTTTTTGCTGAAGGAGGCAAAGAAAGTACAGCTTCACCCTCAGGAGCTACTTACTAAACACTTCATCTGCTTTTGCTGTAAGGCCCTCAAAAGCAGAGCCTTCACCATGTCATCTGGGTGACACCACTGGGTCAGACTTAAGGAACTGAAGGGAGCCATGCCTGACCTGAGCCTTGGTTAGCATCTTCCACTTCAGTCTGTTGGCTCACTTTCATCATGGTGACATCAGAGTTACCCATTTTCTGCTCAGAGACATGAAACATGAACAGAGCATGCATATGGCCAATACGAAAGTGGGGGAGTTTTGAGGGGGAACAGAGACTTTCAGTGCTAGCCTGTTGCAACAGCTGGATGACAAGTTCATCATTAACCACACAAAAACATTTTAGGTTGCATGTAAGTGATACTATGAGCTTCTCACTAAGAGCATCACATCATTCCCTTGTATAAGAGGGAGTAAAACTTATTTTCTTTTTAAAGCAGTTTTGCCAAAATTGCAGCTCTGGAGGCAAGTGTTTGGGCTGATTTCTCACCAATATAAGATGGAGTTTAAAAGCATTGTCATATCTGGGTACAAACTAGTTTTTTTTGAAAGAAGGTTTTAATCACACCTAATAAAAAAGCAGACTGGAGGAGGGGGGAAAGTGGCACAAGGACTGTTTCACCATACACCAAACACTTACTGATACAGTGGCTGTTAAGTGTGGGCTGTGCTCAGAGGCTAAGCTCTCTGGTAGCGAGTCCATGTTTTCCGAGTTTGAAGGATCTTTTCTGCCCTCTGGATTAGTGGACTCGGGTGTCACTGCGGAACAGCAATGGGGTGAGAACTTTGTTACAGCAACTGAACACACACAGAGGCATTTCATTTCCATTCTTACACACATGCATAAAAGTAACAGCACAACTTACTAGGTGCAAACATCTCAAGATCTTGTTTAATAGAAAAAAACCCAAACATCTCCAAATTACCTAGTGTAGAATTGCAATACTAAACAAACATCATCTTGAGCCTGCCCCTTTTAAGCCCCTCATACTATATGAATACGTACAAGTTTATCATCTTATTGCTACCTTGACTCTTCGCTCTGGAAGACACAGAACAATTGTGCATGGCTAAAGCAACAGACCAGCAGGATCTTCCATCTCCTTTTCCCTCCATCAAATCTCCACCAGGCAACTGCAGAAGTTGATTTGCTACAGATGAACTACCTTCTGCCCTTTCTACTCCCCAGTAGCTTCAAGTAGCAGTGTCCACCTTGTGCCTCTGTGCATGCTTCATGGTGGACACTGATGAAGAAGCTTCTCCAGAATCTGGAAGAACTTCCATTCTAGCTCATTTTGTGTTGTAAATGGAAGAAAATGGGAAGGACTACTAAAGAAGTCATTATCTCAGACATCTAGAGCTGGAATTAGCTCTTTTAGCTATTCACCTGGAAGAATCTGAAATGCACAGTAACTAAGATGAAAGTAAAAATTTGCTTTTAACATAGGCACAGAAAGAACACTACCTAACCTAAGGGCTCTTCAAACTTACGATTCATTTACTGAGACAGAGATTGGTAGCAGTAGAAATAGAGCTGCAAGTTCCTTGTTTTAGAAGACCTGGAATGATCTGTTAAGCAAGTTACATCAAGGAATAATCCACACAAAAAAATAATCACTTATCACAAAAACTGAAGTACAGCCAATTTTGCAGCAAGGGTATAGCCCAGTCTTCAAAGAGAAAAGATCATGATACAGAAAAAAAGCCACCTCCCAAATTGCTACTGAAATTGATCTGAGGAAACATTTCCTGCATAAGGCCAGTTTTGATCACGTGTGCCTCGTGCTGAAAGCAGCTTTTCCTTAAACTACAGGTCACAGCCTTGATGGGGATTTACAGAAGAACTTCAGAGCAAGGTAGAGGGAAAGGAAGGAGTTACTTTCTCTTCCCCTTGGACAAGTGCTGGGCTTGGACCTTTCTTTGTTCAGGCACCCAAGCGTTATGTATGTACTTTGAGGCTCTGTGTTCCCTCAATATCTATCACATTTGGAACAAAATTAAACTCAGGCCTGGAAGGAAACATCCTGCAGATGTTCACTGGCAGCATGGGAAGTGACACCATTTACAGCAGAACTCACAATGCTCCTGCACATGGCAGCAGGTCACCTCCTGCAGAGAGGAGCTGAGCTACTGCTCACCTCTTTGTAGAGAGGGCTGCAGGTGAGCACTTCTGCTCCCCTGGCTGCACTTCCACAACAACCCCCAGCATCTCCAGTGCATTGTCCGCTCTGTGTGGTCTAAAAGGACCAGAGCGCACCCAGTCTCCACCGCATAAGGCCAGTTTTGATCACGTGTGCCTCCTGCTTTTGTGCTGAAAGCAGCTTTCCCTTAAACATCATGTTAAGAAGCAGAAGAGGCCTCCCTGCAGAAAGCCTTGGAAGAGGCTGTCCCACCACACACCCACTGCACAGAGGAGAGAGCACATGAAGTGCCAAGGTGCAAGCCCTGGTCCATCAGAGGACCTGTGCTTCCACGGGCACACAGATGCCACTGTCCCCTCCTGAGGGTCCGCTCTGTGTGGTCTAAAAGGACCAGAGCGCACCCAGTCTCCACCACATCATGTTAAGAAGCAGAAGAGGCCTCCCTGCAGAAAGCCTTGGAAGAGGCTGTCCCACCACATACACCCACTGCACAGAGGAGAGAGCACACGAAGTGCCAAGGTGCAAGCGCTGGTCCATCAGAGGACCTGTGCTTCCACAGGCACACAGATGCCACTGTCCCCTCCTCAAAGGAATCTCCCACAGGCACCCACACAGCACAGCCAAACCAGGAACCAAACATGGGGCAAGCAAGGGAGGGTAGATGTGTGCATCCTACTGCACTGCAACTGCTGGTGGAGAAACACTACTGCATGTTCTTTACGTGTCAAAGGCCTGCCATCAGCTGAGATGTGCCACGCCAGGCTGCCTGCCACTGCATGGATCCAGCCTCCACGAGCTGTTCCTCTGCCCGTGCAATCCCAGCAGCACTTGGCCATGGTGCCGAAGCTTCTCTGAGCTAGAGCAACTAGCATCTACCACAAGCACCAGTTACCAAGTTCACAAGATACAAACAGTAGAAGATTGAGCTTGGGGGTTGCTTTTTAACTTCAAGCTGGTGACTGCAACTGAAGATACTAATTTGAAAACTGAACAATTTCAATTTCATAAAATAATAATTTTTTAAAAATCACCTGCTTCATTCTGCCTGGCTTGCTTCTCAGCATGGGCAGACCCCTCTTCAGCCACATTTCTCTGTTGGTGTGAATTAATCTCATGTGAAAATGACCTTAAAATAAGTCGAATCTTTACCTGGTAAAGTCAGCTACATAATAACACAACTAACAGCTGTTAATTGCCAGAAACAATTCATTGAGAAATCATTGGATGCTATTTGAGTTGACTGTTTAGAAATGTCTCAGCTCCTGCAAGGATAAATGACAGCCTCTATACTATAGTTATTTACTGCACGCAAGATTTTCTGCAAACTCCATGGTCTGTGGATGAATCACAAGTATAAAACATTAACCATATTAATATTTACAAAAAACCCACACACAGCCATCCCCCTTGTTTTTATATTAGCTTATTAAAAACTTGAGGTTTTAAAAGGTCTTAAACATTTGCTTTTAATCTAGAAGTACCACATACAAAGTAAATGTAAGGTTTGTGTCTTGCAGCATCCCTCTTCTCCAGGTTCTAGTGTCACAATTTGCTCATCCTGTGCAATGTAACACTTTGAGCCAATGTAAGAGAATGTACATACTTCGAATTATGAAATGAAATGCCATAGGCATTCCTACTTCACAAACTCAGCAAAAATAATCACATCACACTGAATTGATTAACAAGACAGTTTAACCTTACATCTTCTAAACCCTAAATTTGATTCCCCTGAAACTTCTTTCCTAAAGTCTCTAATCTCTCATCCAGGCCAAAGCTAAGAACATTTTCATGGAGAGTCACAATTCCTCCATTTATGGAGATGACAGATATGTTGTAAAACAGACATAAAAAATAACCACCCAAAAAAACCATTGAATGTTTTTGCCCAATGTATATCAAGTAATATAGTTTAGAAAAGAAAAACTCATACTAAGAGCTTACCATCATTTTTTCATCTCCCAGAACTTTTCTAAGCACAATTAAGATTTCAAACTTAGCACTGAAAGATATTTTGATTTTGGTTGCTTCTGTTTTGTTAAGAATAGCAGGAATCTTCATGTAAATTTTAACAATATTTTCTCCACCCTCCTCTGTGTTAAAAAAAAAAAAGGCAGTTAAATCTGGTTTAGAGCAAGACATTCAGTGTATCACCCCAAAAGCATTTGAATAAGTGTTTGTGCATTTTATTTTTTTTTCAAAACAGTCTCTTTCACATCTTGCCCACACATTTCCAATTACTCTGTTCACTCATTTCTTTCTCTTTCTCTGGATCTAGATGATTATGCTATGCCCTACCACATCTATAAACTGACCTCTCAGCACATCCTGCTGAGGATGTGTTGAGTGAGTAGGTTATGGGCCCACAGACAGTCCAACAAGCAGAGCTGATGCAAGGTGACCAAAGTGCACAACAGGGGGAGAGGGAGACACAGGAACGCTCTTTGACAATGGTGAGATTTTGGGTTGGCTCCCTGTATCTTACAAACTCACAGCGAAACAGATGATAACGCTGGTTGGAAACCCTTACCCTTCAGGCTGTAACTGCTGACTGCTTCTTTCGACAGCCTCACTGAGTCCCAAAGAGCACCCTTTGAAAACCAAAAACCACCATATCAGGAGGGCTGAGCAAGCACCCACTGCATTAGACAGCTAGCCCAAGGCCACCTGGGCTTTGCTATTACCTCATTACTGTCCACATAGAAAGTCACACTCCGGCTGTCAGCATTGAAGTCAATCCAGAACTCCTCCAGCTTCTCATCCGATGGTTTCTTCACCTGGGGAAGCACAACAGCAATGCTGCCATTCCCAGAAAACCCCATAACTGCTGTCTTACTCAGTTTTCTTGAACAAGACAAAGCTGGAAAGTATTCCCCTACATATGTGTGTACACATACTCACACCTTACAGAAATAACAGTTAGGATCAACGTATAAGTTCCCAGCCTACTGCTCACCCAACCGTACCCACAGTGTCAGATGGTGCTCTACATCAGCCAAGGGAAAGGCAATACTTCACGCAAACGCTCACACATTTGTGGCAGGAAAGAGTCTGTGAAAGTTTTCTGTGTTTCTGAGTACTTGAAATAAGCATAAGCAGTGGAACCAACTTCCATCGACTTGGTTTTATTTTGATACAACTGTCAGGAACAGTGCCTGAATACATTAAAGAGCAGCAAAGCAATCTGCAGGATCTATAAGTATGACCTCTCCTACATGGCCATCAGGCTAATCTTGTTTTCTGGCAGCCTGGGAGCAGCTCTGCCGGAGGAATCAGAGTTGTCCTGTCCTCCTGTTTCCTTTTAGAGATCTCTCTTCTATCACCACCATGAAGAGAAGCACTGCCTCTATCATTTGGCTGATACAAAAGCAAAGTCAGCAGCAGTAAGTTGGGAGCTAAGTGACAAACAAGCAAGCTTTATAACTAGAATAGAACGTTACGCTCTACACTCCAGAAAATTGATTATTACCTCATTCATGTCAGCAAAAGCAGATATGCAAGGAAATGAATAGACTCTGGAAGAAAAGCAGACTTCACATGATACATTCAACTTCACAGTCTGACTTTATGAAAGATAAAACCATTAAGATTCGGTACTAATCTTATTGTCCAAAAAAAAAGAATTAATAAATTCCTGGAAGCAAAATAAGCTTGAGGAAGCTTAGAGAATATACTGTTTTAGTTGTGATGCTTTGTCTTCATTTATTTTACTTTCAAAAGAACCACCATTAAAATAAATAAAGTCCCATTCTTAAGAAGAACTAATTATTGGTATATGTGATGTGAATCCTTTTCTTTGGAATATAACCCAAGTCAGTTTACAATCCTAGCTTTTCTCCCCTGCAGTAATGACAGCAGCAGTTTAGTCTGTTTGTTCACAGCTTACCTTCTTTCATCCCCAAGTCTTTCATTTAGCTGGTTAAGAAATTTTCTGCAGTCCTTCAAGACAAATGACATCTTATTAAAGAAAAAAAAATCTGGCTACATTTCCTTTGCAAAGAGTTATTCTACTGGGCTGAGTTACCTCTATTCCAGTTATAAGCTCTTAACTAGTCAGTGTCATGCCAAAGGCCGCTGAGAAGAAACACTGAAATTGCTACAAATAGTTGGACCCAACTTATGACCAGCAAGCCTCCAAACATACGCCACAGAAATTAACTTATTTATGCTTTAGAAGTAAAATAACTTAGAAATAAGAGCTATTTTAACAATATGCCATTTTATATTTGCCAGATTACAACCAAAACAAAATCCTCCATCCACAAATAACTAAATAACTGTGTATTTATAAAATCAATTTTGTAGGAACTTCTTACAAGGACATCCTGACTGAAGTCAGCCAGAACTAGCCCCTATACAGACTTGTCAAGTATGTTGTTTTCAAAATAAGGACCCTCACCGTCTCAAATTCTCTATCCTTGATCTCTTTGAAAGCTTCAGCAAGATAGTTATCTTCAAACCAGTGGTGAACAAGGTCATCCCTCCATTTTTTTGTTGTTAACCTACAAAGTGCTTCTGAAAGGGCAACCTGAAGGTCATAATCTACGTGGTAAACATAAGCACAGGATAAATATCACCCTCCAAGCATCACAGTGGGTTTTAGCATCTCTACTCTTGTACTTATATACTACACAGTCACATTCATCAGCTAGCTTCAGTTTCATCAAGGAAGGCAGTGGAGGGTAAGAGCCAGACGTTAGCTCCAGGCACCCTCAGCTCCCCCTGGCCCAGCAAGGTCAAGGTGTGGAGCACTGACCACGATACACACACATGCATGATGCTCTTGGGGATCAGGGAGGGGATGAAAGCAAAGCCTCGTCACTAACTCACTACCATTAAGTCACATTTGACACACGACAGTAATGCCCTACAGAGTGTAACTGCTAGGTGAAAACAAAAAAGATTTCACTTAAGAGGCTATAAACATTATTAACTGAGATCTGTCCACATCGTGGTGAAGTAGTTAAAATTTATTTTTGAAAGATTAAGCAGAAGCATACTTTGTAAGCATGTACATAAAGCTGGCCTAATTACCTTTCTACATACATCAGTTTAGCTTTTCTTATTAGTTAATACAAATTACTAATATTATCCAGAAAGAACTAATGCATCGTTGCATCTAACAATTTTTGATTAATATTTTCTTGAAGTATCTGATTTTCCTCCCCAAAAGTCTTGACAAGCAAATAATTTAATTTATAATTTTATCTACAATAAATTAGCAGATGAAGTAAAGCCAGAGAAGCCCAGCTTTATAAGAACAACCACTAAATACTTCTTACCACCAGCCTCCAGTATAGTTTTTGCAAGGTCTTTCCTGAAACAACACAATGCAACCAGTTAAAGTGGAAATAACTTTAACTGCTGCTGCTGGGAAGACAGCATTTACCTACAGCATCTGGAAGGAAAGCCACTTACGTGAGTGCGCACATCTCCTCAGAGAGAGGGAACTTCTTTCTCTCCTCTCTTGGGACACTGTCAAGTATAGAGTTGAGGGTCCTCAAAGCCTTTCCCCCCACAGAAGAGGAGGCAGAAAAGTAAGGTAAATAATTCAGTAACATATTTTTCACACTTTATAACTAATTACACACACTTGTGTGCATACGCATCTGTAGTTTTCTTCTCCTAGTAGGAGTCTTACCTCCTGCCGCAGAGCACAGCAAATATTTGCTTCTGTCACTAGATGCCCTAGTTCTGGTAAAAATAAATTCACCAGCTCTTTCTTCCCTAGAAAAGTAATTTGAAAGGTTACAGCTGGCAATGAGGTGGTCTCCATATAAAATTTGAAGCAACTACAGTTTCTTGTGTTGAAGGAGTTAAAATATCCCAGCTGGGAATTAATTTTAAAACAAAGCTTCCAACCATCTAATCCTAGACAGAAAAGGGAACTCTTAACTTCTCTGTAACAAAAGCTCCAGATACTTTAACTGCTGACCTGGGTAACTATTTAAATAGGTACAGAAAGGAGAAGCTACTTACTAACCATGAGAGATAAAACCATAATACACAGCTTTTGTCAAAGTCAACGGAACTAACCACTAGAATATTAACCCAAGGACGCTCATGCCTGCTTTGCTCCCACTAGACTATGCTACAAGGATAAACAAACTCAAGTTACCAAGCACACAATGTAATGTTTCATTTTCACATGACTTGTAAGCCTGGAAGTCCAGGCATACAGATACTTGCTCTTTCTGAAAGCACCTGCTCCCCTGCCCTAATGGAAAGCCAGCTGCAGCCACAGACAAAATCTTGCCACTGAAACGAATGACAGACACATATCCTTCTGCCTAATTAGGATGGCTGAAGGAGCTACCACGTTGTTCTGCAGAGGTGGTTGCCTTCAGCAAGGGAATAACACCTGAAGCCACTATGAACAGATGCACAAGAGCAGACTGTCTAGCCCCAACTCCTTTCAGAAGCATCCCTTACTCTATTTCACCAAGTGAAATAACAAGATACCACAGATAGATTATTATATTTTTTTCAGCATATTTAAAACAAGCAAACAAAAAGAAACAGTAGGCTTTGTGATTTAAGTGTTAATGAAAATTAACTGGAGATAAATCAGTAGGAGGATTTAAAGAAAACATCGCAGAGCTGAGGAAGGAGTGGAGGGGAGAAGAGAAAGGGGATAGAGTTCAAGCAGAAAAAAGAAATGTGTTCATGAAACAGAGATTCAGGATATCAAGGAATGGAAGGGAAAAAAAAAATACTGACCTTCATTACTGCACTTGCAAATCACCTGATGGAAAAAGTAAAGGAAGCCTTCGTTAACACACCACTACCCAAGAAAAGCAATACTCAAAGCGCTGAGGTGTTTATGCCTTCACTGTCACACCTTTCAGGGGCTAAATAACTTAAAACATTAGTTTACCCACATCAGGAAAAGTAGTGCCACCTGATACAGGTATTTCACATATGCTCACCCTGATCATACAGGATGGCACCCACTTCCCCCCGGGATTTCAGCAGCACTCGAGAGTGCGGTGCCCTCAGCTTCCCTGGAAAACCCATATCGTGGCACCTCTTTGTTACTTTTATCGAACACATGGGCTTATGTAGAAACACATTTGATGTTTACACATGCCAGTACTAGATATCATCTTTTATCGAACACATGGGCTTATGTAGAAACACATTTTATGTTTACACACGCCAGTACTAGATATCGTAACAACATATGAGGTCTGAAGAGTGCTAAAGTCCATTGAGGAAAATTAAAAATAATAATAAGCAAAAACCCCACAACCAATAAAAAAAACCCACTTCATCCTCCACAGAGAAAACATATGGAAAAAGTGGACTTGGAAGACAAAGAAATCAAATTTTAACAAATAAATAATTTATAGAGTATTTCATATAATTTCAATGTGGTTAGTAGAGAAAGAAGAAAATATTATTTTGCTCAAATATCTTTTATCAAGCCTCCAAAAAAGGCTCATAAATATTCAAATAAGTTCTGATGCACAAAGCTACACAGTTCAAGTAAGCTACAGACAAGACTAGGGGAACAGCTTGGGGAAAGAAGCTAGAAGCATTCTTCCTTTGGAAAATTTACATCACTAGGCCCCCAATACCTTTGAAGTTATGACTACATAAAATAGAAACCTAAATGAGAATTGGGAGCAGCTCTGATTATTCTTTAAAAGTCAGCTGTTTCAAACACCCCAGGAACAAATCACTAGGACCACCTTGGCAAACACAGTTGCACATAAAGTGCAGCTCAGTGTCAGTAATTTGTGTTTTTAAAAAAGAGCTTCAGCGCAAAAGCTTTTATTTACAAAATTCATCAGAACTTCTTGCACATTTTCCTGCAAAGCAAACACTTGGCTTCATGTTAGAAAAACAACAAAAATGCTGCAGTTCTGTGCAGCCCCCCCCGCAGCAGCTTCTCCCAGGTGTGTCAAACCTCAGCCTGACACCAGCCCAGAGCACACACCTGGGCACTGCCCGTCCCCACCACCTGAGCTGCATCCCAGGCTCAGTCCTAGGGCACAAAGTCTGCACAACTGTTTGTTTTTTGAACAGAAAACCATCTGTCAACAATGGCTTTTTATCCAATAAAGTAAAGGCAACCCGTCTATTCCCTTAGTGCATGTACATACCAATGCAGAGTCAAAGAAGTCTTCAAGTAGTAACATCAAAAATTTATTCTCACTTGGGTCGATGAGGTTCACAAACGCTCTTGCTCTTTCAAACCAAGATACCAGGTAAAAGTTAAAAGAATCAGTTAAAACCTGGGAAGGAGACTTAATAATCCTTAAACTAGCTACCAACATAGCATTAAGGAACTTGAGTTTTTCTAGAGGGCTATGAAAAGTGCCATCCTCACTCCCACTCAGCAGGACTTATCCCCCTCTTCCCTCCTTTTGCCCTCCTTTCTCAGTTCAAGGCACACACTCTTGGTGCTCAGGACTTCCTTGACACAATGCACAGGGCTAGTGGCATCGTAACTCCTACGGAAATTTCTAGAGGACATCATTTCACAGTGAAATAATGTTTTAAAAATTCATGAAGCTTTTCCAGAGTCATTATTTTAATACTTTATGTTATTAAATATATTGCATTGCATCACACATCTATGGCTAACTAGAAATCTATGCTTCACTGGAGATACAGAGCTCACATCGGCAAAACTTCATTAATAAGCTCTCCATACATGAATTTTGAGCAACTATATCCCTGAGAAGCATAATTAGAAAGCAGGATTACAGCATTTTGGACTGAGGACTCCTTGGTACAACTCTGCTAACAGAGCAAGTGTTAACTGTTCCCTCCTAGACCCCTATGCTAGATGCAGCACAAGTGCATTTCTGCTACAACAAGTGTTACCAGCTGAAATCAGTATCCTGCTATTGTGCCAGAAGATAAAATTCAATTGCAGGTTAAATGCATCTGATCTACTATGTATCTAAAAAGGGAACTTCATGAAGGGTATGTCAGTTTTTAAAATTACAAAAGCACAAACTGCTCATCAATTCTATTACTAAAATTGTATTTTGCTGGAGCACTTAAAATGCTTTTAAAAATTCTATATCATTTCACAATGGGACTCATCAAAACTCATTCTCTCCTTCTATTGTGAGCTTTTAAAAAAAAAAAAAGCCATAAACCCATTAAGTCAGGTAAAGCCATGGACGCTAGTTGCTGTACTGAAAGTAATGCAATGAACATAAGCATTTTTTCCCCACTCAGCTCATAGAATATATTAAAAAAAAATTCCTTTCTGCATGGCCAACAAGTCATCCTCTAGTTCTCACTTCCTTGGAGTTCTTTTCCTGATGCAAGCAACCTTAAGTCACATTAGTAACTTTTATACAGTATTATACTCATCTTTTCTACCAGTCCTTGCTGAATAAACAAACTCGTCCCTTCTTGGAGATCACTTTTAAAGTAGAGTTGAATACATTTCAGGAGGAGCGAAACGTTCTGGAATTCATTCTTGTCCAGCTCCTACAGAAACACAGAGTGCTGTTCTTCATTAACCTGATGCCCATAGAGCTGGGTGTTAAGGTGGTTAAGATTATTTATGGTACTCGCCTTTCTCAGGGCTTTGTCTAGCTGAGCGAAGAGAGATTCACTGTATTTCTGGGGAGGCTCTATTTCTCTCTCCTGAAGCAGTTCTCTTATTTTCTGAAATCCCTTCCCCTTAAAAGCATCAGCAAGAAGCGACTCAAGCTGCAGAGCAAGGGAAAGCAAACAACTAGCGAGGGCATTTGAGCTGTTGCAGCACTAATTATGAGAAAACACTTGTAATGCTATTTTTAAAGTTGCAGGTTTTTTGTTTATTTGTTTGCATTTTGTTTCTCTAATTTCATTTTACAATTACATCTGAAGGTGAAACATCAGTCTTAATCTCCAAAAAAGATAGGACCTTTGAACCTCAGTAATTTAAAGGGTACTGAATAAGGATACAAGCAATTCCTTTAGTATACTCAGTTGGTAATTCCTGTAACTATTACAAGAATTTCTTCCTCCTTACTAAAGACCAAATTAAGGGTTCTGCTGCACTTGCCACATTACATTGAATTACTAAAAACTCTAGCTCATCCCATATCCGTTTAAAAACGCATCTTTAAATATGCATATAACTGTCTGTGAGATAAAAACTAAAGATGCATTTAAAAGATATTTACATAGTCTTCTGCTATGGCTGCCACATTGCCGTTCATCTCTTTATTACGGTCCTCACTTTTTTCTTCCTTTAAGAAGAAAAGGGAGAGAAAAACCACAGCAAAAAAAAAAAATAAAAAAAAAAATAAAGCCCAAAAGCTGAAGATTAACCCCACTTTTTTTCCCCAAAGGGCCGTTTTTCCTTCCTTATTTCAAAACCCTCACACACCTCCAAACTCAACGTTTACCAAAGCTGTAGGGGGGGAAGGAGGGGAACAGAAATCACGCCGTTTGTCCCCATTCCCCCTCAAACTCCATCCCTCGGCCCGGCTGCCGGTTCCCCGCCGCAGGGAGCGATGCTTACCTGGGCCATAGCCGGGGGGGGGGGGCCGGGCTGCAGCTCCGGGGGGAAGATACCGGGGCTGCTTCTCCTCGCTCCCCCACGACTCTCCACACGACCACAGCCGGTTACCAGATACACTGGAGCGGAGAGGAGACCCCCACCAGCATTTCCCACAGCTCCCAACACTCTTCTTCCCTCAGCAAACCTAATCCTACCCCCCAACTCTGTGATGGGGGCCGGGGAGGAGGGGAAAGGGGGTGTTCGCACCCGCACTAATAAGCCGGAGTGGCAGGGGGGGGGGGGGGGGGGGGCCGGGCTGCAGCTCCGGGGGGAAGATACCGGGGCTGCTTCTCCTCGCTCCCCCACGACTCTCCACACGACCACAGCCGGTTACCAGATACACTGGAGCGGAGAGGAGACCCCCACCAGCATTTCCCACAGCTCCCAACACTCTTCTTCCCTCAGCAAACCTAATCCTACCCCCCAACTCTGTGATGGGGGCCGGGGAGGAGGGGAAAGGGGGTGTTCGCACCCGCACTAATAAGCCGCAGCTGTGCGGGGGGGAAGGGATGCCGCCCCCCCCGCTCCCCGCACACCGGTGGCGGCGTTTGGCACCGCCGTCCGAGCGGAGGGTACAAAAGAGGACCCCGGGGAAGGGGAGACTCTTTTTCGAGGGGGTCACAACCAACGTTTTCTGCAAGAGGCTGGGGTGTGTTTTCACACAACTAAAGGTAAAGTTCAGTGAATTTTTAGAGGGGGGGAACAAATGAGAACATCCTTCCGAACAGATGGGATGGTTTAAAGGGCTATAGCGTTATCAGTGTTTCAACGATTCCATCTCTATAACATTATGTACGCTGTATTTCTTTTTCTTTCTATTTCTGAGAGCTAAGAGGAAACGTTTTCCATCCAAAAGCCCTATCGGCTATTTTTTTTTTTTCCTAAAAGAAAACAGTAACAAAAACCCCCTACCTCTAACTTTATAATAAATTAAAACACGCTTATCAGTGAGATGCACTGACCCTAGGTTTGCGTTTTAAACTTCTGTCGTAGAGCACAGCGTGAAGGGAGAACATGCTTAAAAGCACTTAATTCGTTTACGTTTAAATCCGAAGAGCAGGTTATTTCTTACGCTCCCTTTGACTCCCTCCGGGGGCTTTTTAAGCTGCCGGCAGTTCCGAGACGCCCTCGAAATCAAACATCAGAGGCACCTCCGACTTCCAGACCCTGCCCAAATTTGGAAAGGTCGGGGGCGGGGGGGTTGGATTCGAGCAAGACTTCCCCCACGCTACCCGCCCCCGCCAATCTTCAGGTAACCGCGTGTGGAGCCTATTTGCGGGGCGGAGTGGGGAGCAGGCTCTGACTCATGCCAGGGTGGGGGGCGGCACCCCCCGCACACACACACATTCCGGGGACGCCCCGATCGCATAAAAAAGCGGGAGTCGCCGCCGTCGCCACCCCCCGGCATGAAGCTCACCTGGGACATCAACGACCCCAAACTGCCGCAGGTACCGGGCGGGGAAGGGACGCGGTAGGAAAATTCCCGGCCGGTTATAACGCGGGGCCAGGCGGTTGGGGTGCTGGGGAGGGAAAGCCTTCCTTCTGAGCAAAGCTTCATTTTATGGCTGGCTAAATTCTTCCACACCTTTTCACGTATAGTTACACGGGTCTTGGTGGGCTGCAGTGGTCCATACAAAATGACCTGTAATTTAAAAAATATGGATTTAATAGGCAGCTTTGGCCAGCTGTGTGTGAACTCCTAAAACGATCTTCAGCTCTGCTCTTTGGTCAGTTTCCTTCTCTTTCATTCCTTATTTAAAGAAATGTTCAAAAAGAATCGTGGAATGACTATTTTCTGCTCTTATAATTCAACCTATCTAGAGATTTCATGGATTTGTTGATGTAACATTTTATTGTTAATGTGCACTCTGCTTTTTTCTAGTTGTGAGCTCCAAATTGTTAATTCACAACTTTTTTCAGCTTAGAATTTATTTAATTTTACAGACCCTATGCAAATACAGAATGACTTAATGCTGTAAATACTGGTAGTTTACCTGCATTCATGGGGATTGCTCACATGTGGTACAGATGTATGTTAAATCAGTATTGCAGGAACTCTTATTTATACTGTAAATACTTGGAGTTTAGCATCTTGGTCGTTCTTTCATTGCTCCTGGTAATTACACGTTGGTAAGGATCTCCAGAAAGCCAGTGACATCCCAAATTGAGACTTTCTTTCTCCAAACCATACATATATTGGAAGCATATTAACAGTTACCATTTTTTTAATTTTTCTTTTTTTAAGGGAGAAGACTTATTCAACTTACATTAGATGCCCTTTAAAAAAACATTCCTTAGCTAAAATTTCTAGTTTCCAGTCTGCCAGTGCACAAACCCACAATGAGGAGAACTTAATAGCAAGTATGAGCAGGGTTGCTTCTGTCCCATCTGGGCACGTTGGTGGTACACCAGTCAGTAAGTCCCAGTAACAAGGCTGATCTCTTACAGCTGGGTAATCTCACTGCAAAGAGGCACCTGTGATGACAGTGTTATTATGGATCATAATGCAAAAGAAGAAAGGCTCCTGATTTTTGAGACATGGAAGCTCAGACTGCTTCTCCCCTTTTATAGAGCATTTCAGAATAAACTATTCTTTTTTTTTCTAGTGCTTGGGTGGTCATAGAAAAAGCCCTTTTTCCCCGTTATGTATTTTGTAACAGGGCAAAAACACCAGGTTGCAATATTCTGCTGAAAGTTTCTTGCCCTCCCCCAGGAGCCCAAGCACTTCGACGTCTTCCAGGAATGGCCCGATGGCTACGTGCGGTTCATCTACTCCAGCGAAGAGAAGAACGCCCAGAGGCACCTCAGCGGCTGGGCCATGCGCAACACCAACAACCACAACTGCCAGATCCTCAAGAAGTCCTGCCTGGGGGTGGTGGTGTGTGCCAGGAGCTGCGCTCTGCCCGGCGGAGCCCGGCTGCAGCTTCGCCCTGCCATCTGCGACAAGGCCCGGCAGAAGCAGCAAAGTGAGGGGTTGCCCCAGGAGGGTTGGGATGCCCAAGGGACCCCATTCCTTTCAGCTGGGATTGGATTTCTAAACTGGGATCGTCCTCGCTTGCATGCAGGCTAAGGCATAATTGCAAAGACTCTGACAAACACACTTATTTCCCCATTTCATCAATGTCTGTAAATACTGAAGGGGAAATGGATCTAAAATCCTTTAACCCATTAGTGTTTATATCAAGTATGCAGCTCTAGTCCGTACCATTCCGTTATGCTTGATAGTCTATGTTGCTTTTCCTCCAGCATCACATTTTATCTGAATTTCAGTGAAGGCTGATCATATTGCTCATATTTGAGCTCTGTTTACTCTCTCTTGTCTTTAACCAGTGTCTTCAGTAGTTTCTTTATCTCTGTCCACAGAGAAATCCTGCCCGAACTGTAACTCTGCCTTGGAGCTGATTCCTTGCCGCGGACACAGTGGCTACCCAGTCACTAACTTCTGGAGGCTTGATGGCAAAGCAATATTTTTCCAGGTAAAAAGCATGCATATGTATGTGCACACACATATAGATTATATCCAGAAAAAGATATTTCTCACTCCCTTTTTTCTTTTTTTTTTTGTTTTGTTTAACACCGAGCATGGTGAGCACAGTGGGCTCCTGGTACATGACTGAATTCCTCTGTAGTACACACATGGCAAGAACAAATAAAACACTAACACTTGGCTGTCTTTTTAAAAGCAGCATTTGAGGGTTAACTACATTCAATTTTAACTATAACATCATTATACGTGTCTAAAATTCTCCTCTTTACATAAATATGTGCAAAGAGGTTGTCCTGCACCCTGGCATCTCACCAAGGACGTAATATTTATTTCCTATTAAAATAAATGGGGAAGGAAAAGCCTCACTTAAATTGCAAAATTTGAAGTGGGAAAATTAATTTCATTAATTTCATGTGAAAATAACCTTCGAATTTTAAGAAGACTTAAAAATTTGCCAGAAAAAATAATTTAGAAAGCTGAAATTTGAAATTTCAGTTTGATTTGTTCATTTTTTATCAACATTAGGACAAAAAATTCACAAAAAAGCTTCTGTTCTGTAAGACAACATTCTTTGCTGGATGATATTTTTTTTCCCCCTGACCCATGCTGCAGTGAATTCTGTTCTCCAATTAGTTATTGAAAGCAAACTGACCACATACCCAAGTTCTTACATGTATTATTATTACTATTCAGATACTCTGTTACAGACATGTGAAAACTGATGCTTTTCACCATCAAAGCAGTTGATAAATACTCCCTCAGAAGTTAATTTCTATTTGAGAAAGGACAGCATTTTAAAAGCAATTTTTAGTTTCCTACTTTGTATTGAGGACCATATGCAGTCTGTTTAGGGGAATGTAATGGGTAAGGACATGTAAAATACATTGTTTCATCATATAGTAATATAACTTTGGATACATAGATCTGCTTATCCACAGATGTTTCAATAGCAGAGCATCTTTGGATGGCCTTCTAGGGTACACTTTTGAGTCCTTTTCAAGAAGATGCTTACTGTAGAGTACAGAATACTTGTCATCTGGTGGTGTGAAACCTCTCTTTAAAGCCTATTTATACTGTTTTAGTGGTGGCTATTATAAAGCAGAACTGAGATCCTGAACTGCAGCTACACTTATAATCTTTTTTCCCCTTGGTTCTAGTCTGCTACTCCTGAATGTCACAAACATAGGTAACACCTTTGCTCCTTCATCAGCTCTGCAGTCCTCACTGACTTCTCCCTCACTTTCTCCTTCTATCTACCTGCAAATCATGCTGTATTTTATTTTTACATTTAATTTACATTGGTTAGTTCCTCCTCCCCGTTCTCTTGTGCCAAACCACAGACCGTGCTGTGGCTGCCTGTCCTTCCACTTACTGCATTTTCTCTTACCTTACCCGCTTCCCATTCACATCTATTTCTTTGCTAATCCTAATTTAGGCTAAAGGAGTCCATGACCACCCCAGGCCAGAGAGTAAATTGGAGGCAGAAGCAAGACGAAGTGCAATTAAGAAGCAAATGTCCTCTTCTCACCATTCCCAGAAAAAGAGACCTCTCAACTCAGAGGTAAGTCAAAGTCATTAGTTAATTAAAAAGATGTCATAAGCGTGTACTGGGGATCATAGGGCAAACCAAATCTGTTCATTTGGGGCTGAAATGAGCAGTAGCACAAGTGTTGAGACACACATGGGTGTGCAGGCAGTATTGATTCCTGAATCTCAAAGATCTACTTGTCTTTGTCAGGCAGGAAGGTACCACGACAGTGGCAGCCACGCCAACAACCTACAGAATCTGCCCTGCATGGATGGCCCAGAAAGGGTTGGTATCATCACAGACACCAATTTCTCCATTCCAACCCAGTCTTACCCTTCGCTGCAAAACTCTGACCTGTACAAAGCCTCTTACGACTCAGCTAACTTCCAAGAGGACCAGCTATTGCCATACTCAAAGTGCCCCAATCCAAGGATCTACATGCCCAGGCCATGCAGCTACGAGTTCGGAGTTCCCACCTTTATAAGCTCCAGCCCTTACCCAGCATTTTACAAAGATCTGACAAGTCCTGCCGTTGATGCTGATCCCCTCAGTTTGAATGGATCTCACTACAACGCCGTGACCACCCATGATAAGAGCTTCGATAACCCTGGCAGACATTATGGACTGAAATCAGCTTGGGGCAAAACCACCAGTGGAGACCGGAGTGACTATGGACAGATGCAAACAAGTGTTAACCACCCTTACTATGTTGGGGACTACCCCTGCAGGTATGGTCCCAGCCCTTCTCCCATAGCCCCGCCATTGCAAACCGTCATCACAACCACCACCAAGGTGTCCTACCAGGCCTACAAGCCATCCACGCTGAAATACAATGACAACCTCTGCGATATGAAAAATCTTCAGAGCTATACCCACGTGGCAGAAAATGTCTCGGGCGCTATCTATTCAGGGATGAAGATTCAGGAGGACTTTGGGATGATAAAGTCAGCTTTGCTCTACCAGCATGACCCAGTCCCCACAAAGTCTGAACCGGCTGAGAGTGTGGAGACCTATCGGTATGGACCACTGGTGGGGAACAGCTATGCTGAGCATGAAGGTGAGACTTTAAGGTTTGAGAGTGCTGAATATTGACTAAATGTTGCCCAAATGGCAAATGCATGCATGTGGAAAAATACGTTCTCGTGCTGACCATGTGCATGCTAAGCACAGTGGTTTGGGGTGTGAGGAGAGGTGAGGAAGCCGTATGTCACAACAGCTTGTCCCCCAAAAGTGCCTTCCTGGAGCTGTGTTGAGTGAAGCATGTTTTGCACAAGATTTCAAACCAGCCTCACCTATTTTCTAAAATGGCATGAGGTGCAGAGCCCCAAACAAGCCTGGGGGAAGGCAGCGTGTAGGCCCAGCATCTCTGGAAGTCAACAGCCACCTCCGACCGGGGATGCAATCTGCTTGTAGCCACAACTCCTGCCAAATGCCTTCAGCTTTGAGAGAAAATGCTCCACCTCCAAAAAAGAAAATGCTTACCAGGTAATGGGAAAGAAAGATGAAGGAAGGTGACTACAGATTATAGTCAACTGAAAGAAATGGCAGAAAATGAAAGAAATAACTAATGAAAGCAACACTATTTGCTGAATATTTCACCTGAATGGTTCGTTCATCTGCCATCATCCATTTGATGAACAGAAAGACCAGCGGGGTTTCTCTGAAATGAGAAATGGAAAATCTACATGCTAACTTCATGTTGCTTTTTGACCCCATGCATCGACAGCACTGACTGTCCAGCCTTTCTATGCAAAAAGGAAAGCCCAGGCAGGGAGAGCCTCACTGCCACTGGGAACGGACCCCTTGCAACCCCTGGCTTTGTAGGCAGGGAGGTTCAAGTGACCCACACCAAGCACGCCCGGCATTGCATGGGTGTCAGGGTTACATACATGGTCCTGAAAAGCATTTGCAGTGAAGCTGCTTTTTGTTTAAAGGAGTCTGGCAAGCTGGTCAGACCAATACTGTGCAGGTGTTGCTGCAGAAATTTGCTTTACCCATGAACACAACTCCATCCTGGCTAAAAACACAACATGCTAGCTGCTTAGCAGTACAGGTCAGTGTTGAACACACCTTCCTGGCTTACCTTTCTGTGCTGCATCTCCATTAGATCTTTTTCCTTCCTCCAAGATATTTCTCCTAGCCATTTTTCTTTCTACAATTCTAACTCCCCATGACAGCATTGTTCTCCTGGAAACAAAGCAACCAACAAACTGAGGTCAGAAAATAAAATTTCTAGACACTAAACGAAGAAAATGTAAGGACTTGAGTCCCCAAATTCCTGGCTAATTGACCTACTTCTCCAGTAGGCCAGAAAGAAGAAGAAATGGATGAGTACTGCTGGTTTAAAACTTAGGCATTTTGAAAGTTGCCTAGCAGTGGGGAACCCGTACCAAACCGTGCATGCCAACAAGGGAGATATATAGACACAGGGGGATTGGTCAGGGTGACAATTTCTTATTAGCATCATTATTATTATTAAATTACCAAGCATCTTTAACTTGTTGGACACTCAAATATTTTTTAAAAACTCTGGTTTATGTATATTTTTGCTATGTTTTGAGTAACAGCATGCCACTGTACCCTTTCCATAAACATGAAATCATGCTTAAAAACAAAGCATCATGTAAACTGATGTGAGCAGCTGGCTAGTTGGCTTCAACACACAGAACCTTGTGATGCTATCATCGAACTGCTAAACAAATCTTACTTGCAAAGCATGGTGCACAAATACCCAAGTTTAAAATAATTACTTCTTTCTTATTGTAATATTATGAAAACAATGTGCACAGACTGATAACTGAAATTAAGCCCCACAGGAATTTAGCTAATAGTGTCCTGTCTTGGTAGTGGACTGTTCAGCATTTTAAAAATTCAAGCCATGTGAAGCTGGAATTTACAAAAAGACTAAATGAATTCACCTGCAGAAAGCTCACATTGTCTTTTAGGGTATTTGCTGCAAACCTCACTTGGCTCATGTTAAACTCTCGTGGCAATTCCTCTACCAGGTGTTTTAAATTCCTGACAAGAACAGATACAGGTGAGCAACATCAGTTTGATAATTACCCCAGACACTAACCTTAAAAAAAAAGGGGGGGGGGGGGGACGGGAGGGGAAGATGTTTATGTGGTAAGAAAACCCCACCAAGTTACCACACAGAAAGACTCATTCAAAGTTTTAGAGTTTATACAAACTATGCCAGTTTGTAGAAATGAGATTTCTCATCTGTACTCCAAATCATATTCAAGCTTTTGGTATGTAGAATAAAAATTAAGATTTACAGCCTTTGAAGTTTAAAAGAAACATATTGGAGGAGAATAAGGCCAAATAAAATGACTAAAGAATCAGGAAAGATTCACAGTAGATGCAAAAGTCAAAGAAAATTTTAAAGCTGTAAGTTGCTCCATTTTATATTGATTTTAGATGAGTTAGACAACCACAACACAAGCTTCAAGTGTATTAAAACATTAAGACAAGCTATGTGGGTTTTGTGATGTTAATATTACTGGTATAAAACTTGTCATTGTAGCTGTATGCTGAAATCATTATGCTATGCTCTTGAACACAGCCTTTTAAGCAGAACTTTGTACATGAGTTAAGAAACGCAGCCAGTTGTGTTAAGATGCTACTTTTTGGGTGTGGACTTATATCTAATAAACATGACAGCTGTTTAAGCACAGTAAAAAGCTACGGTAGCAATTACCTCACTGCATCATCTGTAGCACTAGAACAAATAAAACCACTCTAAAAGTTATTGCAGTCTTTCTTTGCTTTGCTCCCTCTCATGCACGGGTGTCTGGGACAAGATAGCCGTACATTACCTTTTTCAGATAAAAGATCAGGTGGATAAAGTCTAGTGCTGTACATAGTTTTCTCTCCAAAATATATAAATGTAAAGGCAACGCGAGCTTCTGCAACAAAAAAAAAGCTGAAATTGAATGCCTCTTTGTTGGCTTATATAGCTGCAGAATTGATTTTAAAAGCGTGTTTCTCAAGCCAAGCAGCAATCCTGAAGAAAGATGCGTTCCCTTCGGTCCCTGAGTAAGCTGCTTCTCCTCCATTAATCATCCCCTTCAAGCGTGGTTTCTGGTCCTGTCTTGAGCACATGAGAGGACCCCCTTGCCAGCCCGCATCCTGTACTGCGGCAGACCTCTTCATCTAGCAAATTCCACTTGTTATGGCAAAGCCACCCAGGGAGGGGGGGGAAAGGTGCTTTCAGACCTCGGCCACCTGTGGCTCCAGCTTCATATGGACTACAAGGGCCCTACTGAGGTAAAGTGCCATCTGTCCCCACGCTGAGGCTACCCTTTGTACCAAAAAAGCAGCCTTTTAATAGCAAAGTTTAAAAGCTCAAGTGTTGAATCGATGCCTCCCAGAGACAAGAGGCCGCTTCACAACGTTTTTGAACTGCGTACCCACTGTACGCAGCTGTGTGTCACACACCTGATGGGTGCCCCTGCATGTGGGCATCTTTTTGTGGCCCCATCTCCTCCTGCCAGGAGGACAGAGCTGGACACACTGTCCCATTCCACAGCTATGTGTGTCCACACAGTCCTGACAAAGACCTCCGCTGAGAGTCTGATTAATTGGCTTCACCCCCGCTCTTCTTCCGAAAGCAGGTTAAATGCTAGAAGTAGGGTGTGCAGAAACTTGGCTGTTTGGGGCTTACTGAGCTTGCAGTAGGTGATCTCCTTGTTTTGGGGTACAGAATATCATCTTTAAAAACAGAGGCAAGCTTTTGTCTGAGCTCTATGGGTAGAAACCAGAGCTACTCTAAAGATACTGACAAAGCAGCAGAAAATAATATGGTTTCTGACACTGGGGGTTTTTTTTGTTTTGTTTTGTTGTTTGGTTGGTTGTTGGTTTTTTTTTTTCCCCTGGGGGTTTTCTGGGATTTTTTCTGGATTTCTAGGGTTTTTCTTTTTTGTCTTTTTGGGGGAAGCTAATACAACTGAATGACTCCCATTCACAAAAGCACAAAATCATGTTTCTTGAGAGATGCCATTTAGCAGGATGCACAATGCAGTTCCAGAGACGCATTTAGGAAAGTTCATGGCATTCCCACCCTTATCCATAGCAATAATTTGCAGATAAAAAGGGGAGAGCTGGGACAATTAATGCTGGAGTAGTTCTTTCCAATGCTAGGAGTGAAAAGTTAGTCCAGGCAGATTAAAACCCCTCTGTCTGAGAAGTAAGGAGACTGGTGTACGGTGGTGTCCCATGCCTGGGTAACCACCTTAGGTGTTCCAGCTGCCGAAAGTAAATATCTGCGAGTCAGTCATGAGCAAAGGGAGAGTGAACCTGTTACCCCTTACGTTGGCCTACAGTTGGGATTGTGCAAAATGTGCATTTCAACAGGGCTCCTCCATGGTCCGTACGCAACACAAACCTCAGTGGGATGACACAGGTGTGAACAGGTAATCACACAGAAGCATTGCTCAAACTCATTCAAACAGAAACCAGGCGAAGTTTACACAAACGCCTGTTATCTTCAACATGCATGCTGGCACTTGCGATGGCGTTTGGGAGAAGACAGTTTCAGGTACTTAGGCTGGCATTTGAGCAAAGCATCAGCACCTTTAAGGACAACAACCAAAGAGGGTTCTTTCAACAGAAAATTAGCAGCAGGTCCGCTCGTGGTGGTGTGTAAAATGAGCGGGGAAGCAGGTGCAGGAGGATGGTCTCTTGGAGGTCCTTTCACAAGGCTCACAAACATCCCGGCAGCTCCTGGGCCTCTCTGTTCCAGCCTGTTGCCTTTCCTTCGGTTTCCTGGTTCACAGCCAGAGCACAGCCCAGCACCTCTCTCCCGTATGTGTGACAAAATGATGTGTGAAGTGACTGGGCTGCAGTGCTTGTCCTGTGGCTCCACAACACATTGCAGTTTGGCTTAAACACCGGCAAATTCTGCCCACAGCCTTTCTGTCTTCACCCAAGCGAGACGTTGGGGAGCATTATGGAAGGTACCAATAGCAGACACACTCAAGGTCCCGGTAATAGAATTTAGACTTAAGTGCTACACCTCTCTAAAACTGGTATTATTTAAATAATAGACTCCTTGTCAGTGCCAGATCTCTTATAAGTTACTGTAATTAGACTAGAAATGCCCCAGAATGCAACCAAGAACATTCTTCCAGGGACTTCCCAGATAAGAGCATTAAAGCAGCTGTAACTTCCTTCCCTTACACGGTCTAATCTCCTCAGAGAAGGGATTACAGCTTCACAAACCAGTCTGACAGGCCACCTAATACTCAGGCACACATGCCCAGAAAGGTCCCAGGAAGCCCCATGGCCCTGCTAGGAAAGGTAGGCAGAAGGATATCCATGGAAATTGTGTGGCAGAGGAAGAGGAGGAGGAAGGAGCCCACCACAGGGAGGAAAGGGCTGCTGTGGGACAAAGCTAAACTGAAGAGAAGAAAGACAGGAGCACAGGGACGGGACATAGCAGAGCAACCTGCACTGCTTCCACCAACAGTGGAGAGGTACTTCCACACTTCATGTATGCCCATAACAGCGTTCAAACACATCCTTTCAGGGGAACATGGTTGAAAGCTTTGCCACATTACAATCAACTTCTGTTGACTCTGCTTGTGTGGGTGATGGCACCTTCTCCTTCCTCGGGTCCAAGTCTCACCTTCGAACTCCGTATTACCTCAGAGGCACCTCTGATGTTTTCATTTCAATAAAGGAAATGGGCATATTCTGTTTCGGAAAATACAACGTTGTTTTCCATAACTTCCATTTCAGCAGACTATGTGTGAGTGGTCAAATCCTTTGGATTCCACAAAACCGATTCCCATAGCCCTGCGTTCCACACAGTTGACTTGAGGTAGAAGCAATTAATCTGTCAACGGTGCTCAAACCACCACACAGTCACCACACCAGTTAATGAGGGACTGGTGAGGAGGGCAGGCCAGGGGGGGAAAGAAGAAAGGTATGATTAAGACAGCTTCCCATTTTGGCTCAGCAAGCCCGAGCTGCCAGTTTGCTGAAGTTTGATGTGAATCTGAGTTTCTAAAACAATTTTCTGCCTTTCCCTCCGTGGTGCCACTAGGAGTTACCGTGTTTAAAAGATCTCCTCCTTTCCTTTGGTCCTTACCCTCGAAAACATTAAAAAAATATGGGAAGTTGAAACCCATGTTGAGAATTACAGCTCAAAACGAGACTTCGCTGCCAAAATTATTCTCTGACACTAAATGTGCGATTTTTATTAACCGTGCCTTCTGTTCACACGGGGAAAATGTGGGGCACGGAAGACTGAGAAGAACCTTAGTGCTTATTTTTATAATAGAAATATATATATGTTGGAATACATATAGCAAAGTTCCCCCTCCGTGTCAATATTAGCAATGTGCATTTTAATAAACTGCTTGCAATAAATAATGAAGGAAAAGAGCTGGCAGAGTTCATTACAGCTATGAATACTACAGACACGTACTGTTCAAACCCTGAGGAGGCAGGGGCTTTGCCGGCAGCTTTAACACGCAATTAGCACCAACAGCAATTAACAGTACCGCCACTCTCCAGCTGGTATCGTGTCCTGTGGCGCCACCTTTCGGGACACAGGTGACACGGCTCCCGTCGCCAGGCAGGGGGCTGCCGGCTGCCTGCCTGACTGGGTTTTGCCTTCTCCCCTGTCGCCCCCCGCCCGCCATTTTCTCCCCCTCCTCCTGCTGTGAGGAGGGGCCCGCGTGAGGGCGGCGGGAAGGGGAGGGGCCGGCGGCAGGCCCCTCCCGCTGCCTCGCGCCGTCGCCCCGGCGACGCGGCAGAGCGGCGGCCCAGCGGCGGTTGGGCGGGCCGGGGGGCTCTGTGGCGACCGGCCGGCACCGCCGCAGTGAG
>NW_015090830.1:18371842-18430977 GCF_001431845.1 Calidris pugnax | reverse complement strand
GCACCGCCGCAGTGAGTGGGCGGCCGCGCTCGGTGACGGGGGTGATGGTGGTGGCAGTGGGGACGGGAGGGGTCTGGAGGGGTCTGGGTTCCTTCAGCGGGGGCGGCGGTGGGCGCCCCTGAGGCTGTCCCGCCGTTTGGGGGTAGCCCCAGGGTACGCCGGGGTGAGGGAGATGGCGGTTTAGGAGGGAGCAGCCCCTCGGGTGCGTGGTCTGTCCCTCAGCGGGACACGGGCTGGTTTGAGGTGGGCTGGAGACACGAGTGGCCTTTCCTCGCGGGTGTGGGGGCTCAGCTCTGCAGCGCTGGCCTCCCTTCAGTGTGTGGAGATGGGGATCCCGCCTGCTCCGGCTCCGGTAAGGCAGGTCCGGGCCTCGGCAGGCTGAGATGTTCAGGGTTAATGAGAAGAGGAGGAGGAGGTGAATCTTTATTTATGAGAACCAGTATGAAACTTCCAGGCCATCTTGAGTTTCCTGGCCTGAGGGAGTGAGAGGAGAGTGGTGAGTGAGGGGAGAGTTGTGCCCTGTGAGTGTGCATTAAGACAGGTGAGTGCGTAATCTTGGGAGATAACTGTCACTAGGTGAAACTGAAATTGGCAGCGAAATTGACATCTATTGAAACTTGTAGCCGTGTGGAGGTGTTGAGGCATGAGTGGTCTCTCTTCCTTCTGGATGCTGCCCAAAGCTGAGGTCTTGGAAGTCCGGCAGCAGGTCTCACTGTGACCATTCCTGTCCTGAAACTTGCTGTCCCCACTTGCTCGTTGCGTTGCGGGAGGAGGTTTCACGGGGGTGGGAAGAGGTACCCATGCTGGCGTGGGGCAGCGGCATCCAGGCAGGTCGCTGCTGAAACATCCCAAAAAAGTTGGTGTGGATCATTTTGATTTGAAACCAAATCTCTGTTTGGAACAAAGTGAGGGAATGTATTTCCAGCAAACTGCAGTTCCTGCTTTTTGATATGCCCAGTATAAAGAAGTGAAACAACATATTAGACTTTTGAAGACACTTTTTTTTTTATATTTTAAGGCAGTAAATATTTTAAGGTACAAACATTTATTGTCGACGTTACTGACTTCTTGCTTGCAGCTGAGCAGTCATGTTTCTAAATAAAGACTGGTGTTTGATTAGAGTAATGGATTTGTAGTTAATCTCAAGAATGAATCTACACGGCCCGGAAGCTGAAATTTACAAAAAGACTAAATGAATCCATCTGCAGAAAGCTCACATTGTCTTTTAGGGTATTTGCTGTAAACCTCACTTGGCTCGTGTTAAACTCTCATGGCAATTCCTCTACCAGGCGTTTTAAATTCCTGACAAGAACTTTTTAAAAAAAATATTTAAGGCAGTAAATATTTTAAGGTACAAACATTTATTGTCGACGTTACTGACTTCTTGCTTGCAGCTGAGCAGTCATGTTTCTAAATAATGACTGGTGTTTGATTAGAGTAATGGATTTGTAGTTAATCTCAAGAACTGAATCCAGCTGTCATGGGACCCCGATTACCATCGGCTTTAGCAATACCCAATCACTGCAAAGAAGGTTCTTACAGCAACAATAGGTTCGTTGGTTTGTGGTTGTAAGGTTGATATTTTTTGTTAACTTTTAAAATTTGTATCAGCCTACATTCTCTACTGTGCAGTACTGCCACTTTTGATCCTTGAGAGTAGTACCATGCTCTGTGAACAGTTTTGGTGATTTAAACGATTACTGTAAACAGGTTGGTGAAATTGGGTTGCATGTGTTTTGCATATCTGTGTGGGAGGTCTTTAGTGGGTCATATATTCTAGTTTGTATTTTAATTTGAGAGTAGGCTGTTTAGCATGCAAATGTAAAACTTTTGGTAATGCACGATACTTGTACTGCAGAGATGCAGATGATTTGCTGTTATTCATTCCATTTTGAAATGTAATTCAGACAATAAAATGAAGTTGTTGCTAGTGCTTAAAATTAAACACCAGTAATATAGTAAAAGTGAAAATTTGCTTAAATCATTTAGTACTTGTTCAGATTCTCTAAATTTACACAAATTACTAGATTCTTTCAAGCTATTGTATTTTGTCCTCTATTTGTCCCCTGCTTTAATCCTTCCTTAATCCCGTGTGAAGAGATTACAGGCAATATGTCATTAAGAGTATAAAACAAGCTGTTGTTTACAGTAGGATTTCTCTTTTAAGTTTGGTAGCTAACTATTAGGACAATTTTACGTTTTAGAGCTTCATATAACTGAGAAAATACTATCATATAATCTTTATGATGGGAAAGGCCACTTCAGAGGCTTGCATTAACCAAAAAAGCTAGACTGAGCCCTTGCTTTTCCCCAGGTTGGTACAAAAGAGAAAAGTGCGCTGTAACTTGAAGAAAATAGAGACCACAGAGAAAAAATTGTACACCTGAGCTGGCTTGCCTGTGATGCAAAGCATAAAGTGTGCAAAAGTCTGTTGTAGTAAAATGTGAATCTCTGGACCATTTATATTCTAACTCATCATGTTCTGTAATTCCAGTAAGAGCGAAAAAGCCCCTGAGCCTGATGTCACACCAGGCTCATAAGCACAAGTACTTGGCAGCTTCATTTATTCTAATATCAGTGGACGGTGGTGGTTAGAGTCTTGCAGGATCCAGCACTGTACTTCTTGGTCAGCAAACCTCTGCTACCCTCCAGCATTTCTTAGAGACTACTGTGTGCCATAGCATTGCCATAAAATTGACTGTTTAGTTGTCCACGGAACTCTATCAATTTTTTTATGTACTTCTGCGTAAAGGATAAATTATCTAAAAAGTTGGAGAAGAGCTTAGAGTCAAGTGTGATTATTGCAGTCCTTTTATTCCACTGCATTTGGGTAGTTTTCAGTTGATGATGTCTCACTATAAGAGTTCCCTTGTTTGCCTTTTTTGTTAACTGTAAGTGACCAAGACAACTCTTTCATGAGAATCATTAGTGGAATGGCCTAGCGTGCATGAGTGTGGTGACGAATGTATGTGGTACGTGTGATTGATACATAGATATGGTTGTGCGGATACGTAGTTTTCATACCTGGTTTTGTGCTATTCCATAGAGTAATTTTGACACTTCCATGTGACTATTGCCGAAATGTGCTGACATTTGTGCTTTACTTAAATGTTAAGTGTTTTCATATCCTAAAAATTACAGTATACAGCAGAAAAGGAATAAGGCAATAAAATGTTACACAGCAGACAATGCACAATTGTGTTTGTGATATGTTACATTACATAGGACTTGTGCAGGGGAGAAGCACTTTATGTGACGCTGTTTCAAGTGCGCATGCTGAAATAATAGAATTGGACAAAAGGAGCAACTGTAAAAGTATGCGATTAATTTATACTCCAAAAATTACTTGGAAAGCTGATAGGATTTCGGCACCAAAAATTAGAGAACTTCTAGACACAAACCTCAAGTTTCAACCTTTATCTGGGTCTGTTTATTGCAAATATAGAGGTTTTCATTGTGGTATTTTGGTTCGCTTTTTTAGAGAGCAAAAGGCTGAGCAGGAAATGCATACTAGTTCTCCAGCTTTTCTATGTATGTGTGTATGTAACTCCAGGAGTTCAGGCTAGGTCTGTCTTTGGCAGATATTGCAGAATCCCCTCTGAAAATCATGTCTTAAGCAACGTACAGTGATATTTGTTGAAACAGAGAAACATAGGCATCCAAATCCTGTTATGTTTAACTTCATGTTGTATACAAAAATATACCTATACACAAAATGCATGAACAGTTTATCATTGCTGATGCTTTAGATGCAGATGCTGTGGTTTAAAATGTGTATTAGAATACTTTCAGGAAGTTTTTTGCTATGTTTTTTTAATACATATGTATGTATATATAAAACTAACAATAGATAACTTGCAAGATATGTATGTGGTATGTACCTTAGATTGGCGTAAACACTTGATCATCTGCTTATTACTTGAGCCACCAAATAGTCTTGAAGAAATGGCATTATTCAAGGTATTAACGATTAGACTGCATGCAGGTACTTTGGGGAATAAAATATAAAGCTGAATTCTGAGAAAAACAATAGGTTAAAATATATGAAAGTACAACTTAAAATCCAATCATAATTTGAATCGTCTATGATTGTTACTTTTTGTTAAATCTGTTTTTTAGCTTTGTTACAGAATACATTATTAACCCGTGATTTTATTTTACTGTAGCTGTGGATTTTGGGGAGGATGGATAACAACTTCTTTGTATTCTTCAATGCCAAACTGGCAGATTTCTGGTGCAAAGATTATAAATTGAGATGTCCACTAGGTCACTTGTTACTGGCATCTTGACAGCTGATGAAAGATTCCTCCCTGGTAACAGAAGCAACAGGGAGTAATGAGGTGCACATTATGCCTTCTCCAAGGAACCTTTCAAGTAATACCAGTTTAGAAACATCAGTGTATTGTCCAAGCAGATGTTTCCTTTACACAGCAGACTAGTCTACTTGAGGATGATGTGCTCTAAAGAGGTGGATTTTATTGCTGAATTTTGCCAGGCAAAATGTAAATCTCAGGCCTAAGCCTTGTTACCAGCTGAATTTCAGCTCCTTAATCTGTTTGGACAGCCTTACCAGCCTGTAGCTAATTATGGCATAAGGATAAGGACTACAGAGCTGCATGCTGAATCCTGCATCTCTTACAGAGGTAGGTTGACAGTGATCAAATCAAATAAAGTTGATTTGAGCTTTATTTTGTGTTTTCAGACAGCAGAGGCAAAAGGTAGAGATAATGCCAGAATTCAGTTCCCAGTCAGTGGTTTGTGTCTAAGCATTTGGGTTATGGTGAGCAAATGGTCCAGTGATTTGTTGTTGCTTGCATAAATAAGTGGATGACTGTTGTGAGTTTGCACAAGTGCCTTAACATCAGTTTTTAGGAGTGCATCTAGTAGGCAGGCGGTGCTAAGGTTAGAATTAGGATTTCTGCATAGGACCTATGGAACTGGCCTTCATTTGAAGTGTTGGTGATGGATAGGCTTGTGTATAATGAAAGCTTGGGTTCTGATTCAAGTTCAGATCGGAATTCACACTAAGATTTACACATATTCAAAGGTGAAGATTCAATGTTGTTTAATGTGAATTTTTTTCCAAATGACAACTCAAATCTAGTCTTCCGTACCAACTCACGCAAGCTCTCTGTGGGACTTGTAAAACTGAACAATAAGTTTAACTCTTCAGCCATTACTGTGGCTTTAATGTAAGAATTCTGTGAACTTCAGAGCAAGACATTTATAATTTCAATTCACCTTGGTGAAGAATGCAGTGTTTAGCTCGCTTCTTCACCTCCCTTCCTCACTTAACTTTAAGCATAGTGAGCCTGCTTACACTTCCAATCCAAAACACACCATTCAGTCCCTAGGTTTGCCCTAGCACTGTGCAAAATTTGGGTTCTTCTGTCTGTTTTCCCAAACTTCATCTCTGCCTTTGTTACAGATTACGAACCTGCTGCTGTCTGCAAATTAAGAATGAAGAGTTCCATCAGAGGACACCAGCCTTAAACACATTCTGGTCCTAAGGAATTACAATGGTAATCTTCACTCTCCGGTCCTGCTTGCTCTAACCCTAATCCTACACTACACACCTTCTGTGGTTTGCAGGATTTAAAGGAACTAGTTGTATCAAAGCATTCTATTTAAAGAACACATACAGATCTTGGGATTGTTACTGTTAGATACAAATAGTAGAGTGTTTCCTAAAATACTGTAAAATTACATATTTCCCTATTTTATTTTTTTTTAAAGGATCTATTTGAGAATGACCATGTTGTTCTGTCTCTTAATCTTTATATCTGGATCTCAGAGCAGCTGCAATTTAGAGGAGACTAGTGAATATCCTGCTCTGTTATGAGAAGACATTCATCAACATAAAACAGTCTGGAAGAAGATTTCTCAAAGAAAATCAAAGGGCATAGAATCCTTTAATGAAACAGAAGACATTTAGAATTTCGTAAGCTTTTGGCTCTCCAGGTCTTTAAAAAAAATGAACCGTTACACAATCATGAAACAACTAGGTGATGGCACCTATGGCAGCGTGTTGATGGGGAAGAGCAACGAGTCAGGAGAACTTGTGGCTATCAAAAGGTACGTAACATCTAAATTCAGTAAAGGTACTTGCAGGAGCTTAGATTTTCACTTTTAACTTTATTGTTGTCTGCTATCTGTGTTAGAATAAAAAGAACAGGGACATTTTTTTCCAAGGAAATTAACAAAATTCACTTTTTTAAATTAAGATGATTAACAAGGTGATTGTGGATCAGACTTCAGCTAATAGATCAATAGTGAGACATCAGTTTGTCTAAGTCACTGATTTATCTTGGTTTATAAAATTGCATGCCGTTTTTGTTCAGTTCGAACATATTTCCTTCTAAAAATGTTGTTAGGCTAACATCAAAGGAAAAGCAAAACTGAATGTAGACTTGATTAATTAGGGAGTTTGTTTATCTATATAAATTGTAAGAATACCCATCTTAAATGGGTAGATTTGAAATACCTTCCTGCCTCCCCAGATCTTTATAGGTACTGCATTAAGTTTCAGATATTGCTACAATGATAAATGCCAGGTAACAATCTGATCCAGTAAATGAAGGCTGTCTCCTTGGAGCTAATAAAGTTGTGTTGTGCATAATCATTAGTGTTGTCATACTTGCCTGAAAAGATTATTAGAAAACAACAAAAATTGTACTAGAGGAGTGGGGAAGTTCCCCTTGTATTTGTACAGAATTGCAAGCAGGATGTAAAGTCTAAGTAGAAATACCAGAGATTGTATGTTGTTGAGATATTTTTTTTTTTTTCTCCATTTATGGATTTACTGCAGAAAGATAATTGTAATGTAATTGACTGACTTTTCTTTCAAGAATTTCTGAGAATTTCAGACTTCTCCATATACTGCTAGTACTGTTACATAAACTTATTAATATTAATCTAAGCTAAAAAAAAAAAAACCCTGCAATTGATTATTTTCATCCTTTTTAGGTAAAGGAACATTTTGTGGGAAGTGTTTTTCATTCTCATGATTTCAGGATTTGGAATTCTTTTGTGTGATTTTTTTAAGTTTGAGATTTGAGAGAGAGATTATTTGAGATTATTAAAGTTTGAGATTATTAAGCTAAAAAAAAAAAAAACCTGCAATTGATTATTTTCATCCTTTTTAGGTAAAGGAACATTTTGTGGGAAGTGTTTTTCATTCTCATGATTTCAGGATTTGGAATTCTTTTGTGTGATTTTTTTAAGTTTGAGATTTGAGAGAGAGATTATTTGAGATTATTAAAGTTTGAGATTATTAAAATAAACATTTCATTTATTTTTAAATTAAAATCTTGGGTTTAAGTATCTTCACTCTAGGTGCTAGAACTTTACAGAAACACGGCAAATAACATGACATTTATAACCCTGTCCCAAGATCTGAGCAACACTGAATATCTGTGTTTGTATCTATGCAAGACTTAGAAATAAATGTATTATACTGATATATAAAACGATTGGTTTAGAGACTATTATATGTATGTATGAGTATTGCTTGACAAAATGAAACCATTTTATGTGGTATTTAATACCTTGGAACAGGATTGTTAAAATGACTGATCAAGTCAGATGCTTAATTATAATGTTAAGCAGCCAAGACACTTTTCAGATTTCAAAAATATAATTTTCTTGTTTTCCTAGAATGTGCAACTTAAGCACAAAGAGGTGATTTTTCTGGTTTGAAATATCTATGTTTTATGTGCAGTGTCACTGTTGCTTTCCTTCTTATTGAGAGCACGATTCAAATGATACAAAGCGATTTTGTCCCTGATGTTTTTATAAATACTTCTGGTGTATCGTGGTATCTCTGGCTAACTATGCCTGTAAAATATGCTTGTAGTGATTAATTATCAAACACTTAAATTTCTAGCAATTCTGAGAGTTGAGTTTGTTTTTAATTATGTTGCTGATGGGTATTCTAGAATGTTTTAAATTGAGTTAAAAATACAGCTTATGCTACACTTGGAAAGTAACATGTTTAGGTTTTTTGTTCTAGGAGCGTTTTCTCCTGTTCACTGAAAATACTTTATCTTGAACTTGTATTTCAGAATGAAAAGAAAGTTCTATTCATGGGATGAATGTATGAATTTGAGAGAAGTCAAGGTAAAGTGGTGAACATACCACATGTAAAAACAGGTGTCTGCAAAGCCCAAGCATAAGGTCAAACTCTGTGTACTCTTTAAATGGGGGTGACAGTTTCCGCAAAACCACGGGCTGCAGGCACTCCTGGAGCTCCTGCCACTTTGTGGAATATCCTGCTATTCTCAAGTAGTGGCTGTGGCTCATAGCCAAGCCTCTTGTCTTTGAGAGAAGATAAGAGAAGTTGATTTTGTGTGTATGTGTGCTTTTCTGTTTTACCATCCTAGTCTTTCATTTTACTGCAGATTTCTAGGTGTATATCCAGTCCTTATATCTTGTATTTGCGGCATTTGTAGAAAGCACTGGGAGTTTTGGCAAGCCAAATGATAGAATAACGCTTGAAATCCTGGGCTTAAATTCCAGCTCAACCTGTGTTTGGGGCATCTGATTTTCTATATATACAAAACTCCCTAATAAAGGAGTTGGGTATTCATAAATTAGGTTTAATTTTCTGGAGATTGCACGTAAGCAGTATCTCCAAAAAGAACACCTGTAAGAGAGTCCTTGTTCATGAAGGTTTCATAACAAAAAAATTGCTGGGTTTTTTTATACAGTTCCGTGAGCAAGAGCTATTACAGCTTTGGAGCTGTCTTTCATTGTAGGGAATCAGGTCTGTGTGTTAATCTTCACCCCACCTATGATGTAATCCCTAGAAATAGAAGTTTTAAACTACTATTAATATTGTTGCTTTTATTTTGAAATGCTATTTTGTTGTTTTTGAAACAGATTACAGACTGTCAAGCGGACATGTTTTGTAAATTCTGTGCTAGAAATTTTTACGTGTTAAAAAATTAGTTCTAAAGTCACTGTTGATTTCACTAGCCATATTTTGCTCTATTACAGTCTCTGAAGAAGCTAAATCATGCCAATGTAATAAAATTGAAAGAAGTCATACGAGAAAATGACCACCTTTACTTTGTATTTGAATACATGAAGGAAAATCTCTATCAGTTAATGAAGGACAGGTACGTCTTTTTCACAGAACAAAGAGGGTGCTGTCATGCTTTATTTAATGATTCTTATGCTATCTTGAAGAACACGTTGGAATTTCTGGTTTTGGCTCTTCTTGCAGCCCCACTGATGTGAACAGGAGTTGCTGCACCTGCTTATCTGAGGGTAGAATTCTGCATTACAATATTTCATATTGTAATGCTTTTGGAAATAACAGGTTTTTTTCAACTGTTAACATGATAGTTTGCATGTCTTTGGTGTGTAGAGCCATGAGAGAAATTCCAAATACTCTTTTTTTTCTTTATTAGACTTCACTTTAATGTATGAAGGATTGGATAAACACTGTTTGTTCTGCTTTTGCTCGTGGATTTGGCTTAAGGTGGGGATGGTCATCTGCATGTACATGCATGCATGCTCATAAGAAATACCTGTCTATGGACTGTGTGATGTTGCAGTCATGGACAAACAGTACGTAGCAAGACTTGCAAGGTGGACTTTGCCATAGGACCTGCCTTTTTGGTAACGTTTGCCTTTGCTGAATGCTTTTGCCTTAAATGTGCATTTCCTTAAGACATTGTCATGCACCTTTATTTCCTGATGTGCAAAGTTGTGCATCCTGAGAGAGCTGCTGGTGGTATTAGCACAACATTACCCTACAGCAGAAAAGTGCTGCTCTCAATCAGGGTTCCCTTAAGGGTACCACCGGGTAGCACACCTACCTCAGTGCTGCACTGTGCAGTCTCTTCCTTGCTACATTACTGTCCATTCCATGTTGAAGCACACCACTGGCCAACCAACTTCTACAGAAGAGACAGGATCATGGACCTCTCTGCATCTCTTGAAGTGAGTGAAATCAAGGCCTGGCAGCAAGCGAGTTTTGAGATGAGAACTAGTTGCCTCTGTGAGCAAAACTTGATGGGTCTGTTTTTGTCTGTTCATGATGTGTTATGCAAAATGAAGAAACGCCTATATTCTGAAAATACATTATTTTTTTAAGTATGTGAAGTTGTTAATCTGTTTCTTCACAGAAACAAGTTGTTCCCTGAGTCAGTCATCAGAAATATGATGTATCAGATATTACAAGGGCTAGCTTTTATCCATAAACACGGTAGGTTTCATACTAGAGTTTAACTGTGTAGCACGTTTTTTTAGAAAATAAGATAATGCATAGCAATAACATGAATAGAAATACTTAGAAAAGGCTATTAATTATCTCTTATAAAAATTATTCTTGTCTGTTTCAAGTAGGAGTGTTTTTAAACCATATCTGAAGTTACACACTGTTTTTCTATAATCAGATTTTTTTCTCTCTTTTTGAAATAATTGGTTATTGTTCATACACTGTTCAGTACATTTATTCCACCTTATTTGCCAGATGAGTAAACAAACTAAATAAACTTGTATGCTGTGTTATACCATGCATTTCTGTTCCTCAAAAATTTTTTTTAAAGGAGCATTGATAATTTATAGATGGCAATTTTTCCTGTCTTGAGATACTATAAGATACTACATCTAAAAAATACTAAAATACCTTGCTCATTAGGAGAATCAAACAGTCTCCTTATCAAATACAACCTGGATGTAAATTTTTTAAGAGACAGGACTTTTCTAGGAATGACAAGCACAGTCGAGGTGCTGTATGCTCACCACAACAACAAAAAGTTTCACAGCATTCACAGAATTCTAATGCTCATGATTAATATGGGTCTCCAAACTGCATTCTGAAATTAAGCTCCTTTGCATTTAAAAAGGTAGTAATTTGCTCTCTTGCTCAACTCTTCTATTTAGTACTTGTCTTTCACATCACATTGGTTTCCTTAAAACTTTCCAAAGACAATAAGCTGAGAATGATAGAAGAAACAATACTCCCAGTGATGTCTGATTGGCTTTTGTGTACCGTGGTGAGGCCTGTTTATGAATTCAAATAAATAATTAGTTCTGTTAGTATTACCCAGAAATTGCCATTTCTGTGTCTTTCTGATCAAGATAATGTACTGTCCTTTGATTATTAGCATCATCTTTTCCTTCCTTATTTCTACATGAAATAAATGAGAAAATTAGAATCTAAGAAAAACTGCCATTTCTAAGTTACATTATTAATATTTTGGTTTGTCCATAAGTGTTTAGGAATGATGGATATAATAAATTTGAACACTTATATTTCACTGTAATAATTTCAGTTTCTTACAGTGGTTGTCATTTTTTGCATGCAGAAACCAAGTGCTTTTTTGTAGCAAGTGAATTTCAATCAAGTTGATTTACATTAAAACAAACTGTGCTTACTAATTAAACAGCAGAATTTATGTGCTTTGCAACTTACCTGCTCTCCAGGTGTACAGGTGCTCAAGCCATCAGCAAGCATTAAAGAAACTTCATGTGCCTGCATTATCAATATTAGCATTCCTGAGCAGAATTTTGATGTCTTACATATCTGTGTCTGCAAATTGTCACAAGGAAAAATAAACTAGTTTAAAATCTTTCAAGGAATTTTATAAATCCAGTAAATGTCAGATGCTCAGTTTTCCATTATCCAAAACTGACAAAGGAGTTGTAGTTTTTGTAAAAGATTTAACTCTGCAATTTGTTTGTATTTGACATTGCTGCAGTAGCAAATTCATTTTCCTTAGTGTGTTAAAGGCATTTGTTAATTTAAGAACCTTTGGTGCAATAATCACTGGAAGGAAAATGTGTGTGCTTAGTGAGGGAGGGTTATGATTGTATTATGCTGAAATTAAAAAAAAAAAAAAGAAAGGAAAAAAGAAAAGAAAAAAGCTTTATTCTGCTAAAACATCCCAAAGTAAATTTTGGATTACTCTGTTAGAGGTTGCTGATTAAGAAATGATTACAAAATAATTCACTTATTTTTTGTCTGGTCTTCTATAGGATTTTTCCATAGAGATATGAAGCCTGAAAACCTTCTCTGTATTGGACCAGAACTTGTGAAAATAGCAGATTTTGGGTTGGCTCGAGAACTAAGATCTCAGCCACCTTATACAGATTATGTTTCTACCAGGTGGTAAGTATATCAAGAAGTTGATACATTATCTTAATTACCTTTCTCTTACCATTTTAATTTATCTATTATTTCTTTCCATCCTCATAGGTACCGGGCTCCTGAAGTTTTGCTAAGGTCGTCTATTTATAGCTCACCTATTGATATGTGGGCAGTTGGCAGCATAATGGCTGAATTATATACACTAAGGCCTCTTTTTCCAGGCACAAGTGAAGTAGATGAAATCTTCAAAATTTGCCAAGTATTAGGGACTCCAAAGAAGGTAAGACTTAGAAAAACCCACACAACTTTAAAAACAAAAACCCACACAACTTTTTTTAAAAAAAAAAACCTAAATAAAATTATTATAAAACATTGAATATTATCTCTCTTTCGGAACATACATACAAAATATTGTTTTAGTAAGTTTCTTGCAGACTTAAGGTTTTCTCAACTATATTTCTTTTAAGCTTCTATTATGACATGTAATGCTAGTCTTTTGTTGTGTATTAGCATCTGTTGTATATCATACCATTATATGTAGCCTTGCTGTCCTCTGATGAAAGCCATATAAAATTGTTTAATTCAGTTATTTAAAGCTATGCATATTGGAAAGAGAATCAGAAGTCTCCTAGTATTTCATTGTCACAGCCAATTTGCTTTCCTTTCCTGAAAGTGTAATTCTTCTAGACTAGCACCCAGAATTTGGAGGTTGGAGAAAATACCATAAATAAGTAAAATTATTCTTTTCTTATTTTTAAAGCGTGAAGGAAACATTTGAGCTCAAACACAGACCCCTCAAAAATATTATTAGCAATAAAAAGTAATGGAGGAAAAATGTGCAGTGTCTTAGAGAGGAAACAATTATTTTCAGTTGGTTTCTGGAGGCTAAACACTGTTTTTAAAATTACAAAAAAGATTTCAATAGCACATATAAAAATGTATGCAATTATATGTACTTCAGTCAAAAAGTTGTTTTAGGAAATTGATATATGAACACGCAAGAAAAGAATAAGCTTACCTTCAAAATTATGAATAAACTGAAAAAAAGACCATGTAATATAAATATTTTTTGGAGAATAAGGTAAGAGACGGCAGGTATATATCAGTACTGTGTGGGCACAAACATAACTTGGTGAAATAACTGACCACAGTTTCCAGATCTGGAAAATCTAAGGATGGGAGAGAAAAACATCAATTTCATTAGTGTTCTACTGATATAAAATAGAGCATAATTCTTGTCCAGTAAATGGGCTGTTATCGGTAGACAAATGAGGAACAGAAAACTTAGAACAGAAATAGATTAAGCTTAGCTGGGAACGTGCATCCAAGAGAACATACTGAGAAACAGGTGGAAACTTATGACAGCAGAGAGTAAAAGGTCATAGGTGGAGAGCTATAGATATGTTGTGGATGTGAAAATTGAGTCTAGAGGACTAAGTGAAAATTGCTATGATGTGTAAACCAGTGCTTGCTGTGACAATTGTGCCACAATCAGAAATAATGTGTAATATGAGCAGTATTTTAAGACTTGAGTTTTCAAACACAGATGTTAAGCTGCTTAAGCAGCTCACAAGTCTAGGATAGTAAGAACAACGTATGATGGATAGTAAGAATATCTGTGAAAGAGCAACATACTAGCTTCTGGAACATTTTCAGTGTATAGCATAAACAAGTTTTGGAAGTACAGGGAGATCAGAGGGAGGTTTTCACTGTGTGTAGTAGCAGAGCAGTGCTGAGTTGACTGCTGTGGTTTTTCTCTAACCTTGTTAGTAGTTGAATAGAAACAGATCATGGCTGGTTACACTCTGACATTCCCTAACTGGCAAGCTTGGGAATGCAGGGAGGGTTTCCAGCTGAGTATTTCAGGGCAAACTGTGGCCTCTTCTGAAGACCCTGAGGGCTAGAGACACTGTGAAGTCAGCCCTCCAGGATGAGGAAGTTCTTTTGTGCCCCTGTCATCTGCTAGGCAGACTTGGGAATTTTATCTCCTTATGACAATGCTAAGGCATTCCTCAGGGAGATCACTGTGTAAGAAGAGTACTTAAATATTATGACAGGAATTATCGCAACAAATGATGCATTTGTTACAAGTGAAGTACTGTTCTGCATTATGAAAAACGTAAGCAGTTATTTTAATAGTCTGATTTTGCAGATAGTTTTACAATATATTTTTTTTCAGACATACATTTTAATTTATTCCATTATCCTGCAATAAGGAATTGCAGGAATTATGCCCAGAAGCTTTCTTGATTCCAATTTGCCTTCCTTTGTTTCAGTTCATAATAGCATACTAACAACTTCTGTGAGTTTGGTTTTTTTTTTAAATAGTGACAGGCAACTATTTTGCTTTATTTTATAAATGAAGTTGCTTTATTTATAAAATGTTGCTTTATTTATTTCATAAATAAAGCAGTAAGTTGCACCATTCAATTACTGGCAGTGATGGTACACTTTGTAGTATGCCAATTTAATGAAAAATCCGATGACGATCTGAAAAGGAGAGAGTAATGAAATGCATTTTCATTAGTTGAAGGTTAGCAATGGCATTGTTAACTTTTATTATAAATTGGAATGTATTTTTCATTTTAGTACTTGTACTATTTTCACCCTATCCCTGCACTTCACCAGTTCAACATGCAGCTCTTGCTACTTTGTTCTAAATCCTTCCTTTATCACCATCTCTCTCAGACAGAAAGTCACTCCAATAAAGGAGGGAGACGGAGAGCAGGAGGAAAGAGTCTGTCTCCGTTAATTTAAATGAACAAATAATTCTCTGAGGTGGAATAGGAAGTCACTTGAAGTCTTGAGACTTATTTTAACCAAACTTGGTTTATAATTATATTTGAGTTCTCTGATGACCATAGACTGTTAACAGAGCTAAAACTCTAATGAAATTCAACAAGGGCAAGTGTAGAGTGCTGCAGCTGGAGAGGAATTACCCCATACACCAGTACAGGTTAGGGGCTGACCTGATGGAGAGCAGCTCTGTAGAGAGAGGCCTGGGAGTCCTGGTGGACAAGAAGTTGACCATGAGCCAGCAGTGTGCCCTTGTGGCCAAGATGGCCAGTGGTCTTCTGGGGAACATTAAAAAGAGTGTGGCCAGCAAGTTGAAGGAGGTCATCTTTCCCCTCTACTCTGCCTGGTGAGGCCACATCTGGAGTATTGTGTCCAGTTCTGGGCCCCCCAGTTCAAAGATAAGGAACTACTGGAAACAGTCCAGCAGAGGGCTACAAAGGTGATAAGGGAATGGAGTGCCTTTCTTATGAGGAAAGGCTGAGACCTGGGTCTACTTATTAGCATGGAGAAAAGAAGACTGAGAGGGGATCTTATCAATGCTTATCAATACCTAGAGGACGAGTGTCAAGAGAATGAGGTCAGACTCTTCTCGGTGGTGCCACTGTCTGACAAGGGACAACAGGCATGAGCTGGAACACAGGCAATTCCACCTCAACATGAGGAAAAACTTCTTTACTTTGAGGTTGAGTGAGAGGGGATCTTATCAATGCTTATCAATACCTAGAGGACGAGTGTCAAGAGAATGAGGTCAGACTCTTCTCGGTGGTGCCACTGTCTGACAAGGGACAACAGGCATGAGCTGGAACACAGGCAATTCCACCTCAACATGAGGAAAAACTTCTTTACTTTGAGGTTGAGAGAGCACTGGAACAGGCTGCCCAAAGAGGATGTGGAGTCTCCTTCTCTGAAGATATTCCAAATCTCCCTGGATGTGTTCCTGTCCAGCCTGCTCTAGGTGACCCTGCTTTGGCAGGGGGGTTCGACTAGACCTTCCAACCCCTACCATTCTGTGATCCTGTGGAAATAGGAATGCCTGTTTTCCACTATATAGGAAGGAGCTACATAAACTAAGCGTGACTCAAGCTGCATAAAATTAAATTTGATCTAATAGAACAAAGATATGTAGTCTCTGTTCTTTTTTTGGTGCTTATTTTTCTTTCCTTTGAAACAGAGTGAGTGGCCAGAAGGATACCACCTTGCTTCTGCCATGAATTTCCGTTTCCCACAATGTGTCCCTATAAGCCTAAAAACTCTCATCCCAAACGCAAGCAATGAAGCAATACAGCTTATGAGTGATATGCTGAACTGGAATCCAAAGAAGAGACCTACAGCAAGTCAGGTCTGAGCACCTGAATGATTAAGTATAAAACCAAATTTTCTTGCATTCTTAAAAAAATGTAGATAAAGAAAGCAATTGATTGTGATAATACTGATGGCCAGAGAAACGTCTCTTCATTTTGAACACTTTGGTGGGAATAAGACTGAGTAGTGAGGAGAGAAAGTTCTACACATGGCTCAGCAGACATCATAAACTTTTTAGTTATTTCTGCGATGTTGTCTTCTGTATTTGCATATTCTAAATCTTTCTCTGTACAGGATAGAGAAAAATCTGAGCTGAAAAATTCCTGTAAGTCACTTCTGCTTCCTTCTGTTTCCTCCCCCATCGGTACAAGGGGGGATATTGAAAATTAAGCATTGTTTTTTGTGAAGCTGCAGATGGAATGCAGTACAGAAGAGCTAAGGATTATTTTTACTTGGAGATAGGACATAAACTGTACTAAGTGACAAGGAAAGAACTTTGTGGAGAAAATACCAATTGGTCACAAAGGTCACAGTTTTTCTCCAAGTTAATTTTAAACAACATATTTCAAGTACCAACGATGGTTACATTCTACTGATTAATTTGTTATTTGTTCTTTTTTAGTATTCATGCGTAATACAATCCTATTTAGAAGGTATAAAAGGGGAATACAATTGGGAAAGAAAAAGCACATACTGCAGGCTATGCTAGGTGGATGTAATTCAGAACAAGCTGTGATTCAGAAGTGTTAAGTGATTCAGAAGCTGTTGAGCAGATGGTACCAAGTAGAGCAACCACTTCTTTCCACTTTATAAAGCATATCTATTGTTATATTCAGTGAGATCTAACTGTAGTCCAGTGCTATATATTTCTACACAGAATAGTGCATGGTCCTTTTCGAAAGCAAATAACCAGCTTTTGCCCAGGTGAGTTGTCAAGGAAGCAGCTGCAGCAGTTGTGTAATCCACAGCCAAAAGGGAGAGTTTAATGCATATATGTGGAAATGTGTACAAAGGCAGCAATTCTCAGGTGTAGCTGAGGCAAAACATCTCAAAGAGTAGGATCCTACCCAGAAGGAGTTGCAGAATGTTGGTTTGACATAGGAGGAGCTATGTTAGTAAGGTATGTCCATGCTGTGCATCCAGCAGTGGACATGAAAAGGTCAGAGAAAAAGAATGAAATTCACATCTGCCTGAAGACAGATGCTGTAATTTCCTGATAAACACCATGGAGGCACAGCAAGCACGATGAATGCATTTTAGTGCAGAACAAAAACAGGGAAGGCTGGGGATAAGAAAATGAAAGAGAAGCTTTGCTCGTTAACATCTTCTAATTGTAAAACCCATACATTAGTATTCAATGGCAATCATCACACTTCTGGTTTGTGGGTTTTTTGATAATAATTTAAAAAAAGCGGTTCCTCGAGTTGCCAAAACAGAGTTAGCTTTGGAAACATGTAATAAAGCATATGGTAAAGGTAGTGGAGAATACCTGTTTTAAGATTGAAATTTGTCACTGCATGAATACAGAATAGTGTTAAATGTAAAATGCACCTCAAAACACAAAACCTAGAAGTAAAGGAGGAAAAGAAAGGACATGACTGCTCTAACATGTGCAAGTGCATCCATCTTAATTATTTGATGGGAAGAGTTTAAAATACAGAACTGGTAGTTATGAATACACTGTTTACATACGATCTCACTATGCATCCATCTTGCATCTGTGCTGTACAGCTTGCTCAAATGCTTCAGAAACCTGCTTAGATCCTTGGTGAGGTTACCAAAGTCAACTTTTTGAAGTAAAATTAGTGTGTTTTATCTTCTTCTCCAGGCTTTGAAATACCCTTACTTTCAAGTTGGCCAAGTTTTAGGACCTCCTCCACAGTACCTGGAGAAGCAGACTCCTGTTAAACCAGTTCAGCCAATAGAGCCAAAGCCAGCTTTACCTAAACTGGAAGCTATAGCCAAGCCAGAACCTCTATCTTCACCTGATGTACCTGACAAAACAGAGCCACAGTCCCTGTCAAAGGTTAACCACCAGCCTCTCCAGCAAATTCAGTTGCCTCAGAATACAGCTAACCAGCAAGTACCAAAACAGCAGCAGCCACAGGCACAACCATTTTTTCCAGCTATCAACAAAAACTCATCACCAGTAAGTTGTTTTTAATATATACTGAGGTGGGGTTTTTTTAAGTTCTTACTATATTCAACAAGGCAATCCTTGAAAATTGTCATACTTCTCCTTTTTTGTTTTTTGAGGAAATGCAGAAAGATAGTTAGGGACTAATTAGCAATATAACTGGTCACTTACTGAAATGTTACAGCAAATCAGAATAATAGATTGCTTCTAACAACAATATATGTTCTTTTATAATAACCTTTACTGATGTGCTTATGCAGTACTGCAGTTACAACAGCTATCATTTATTGACCTTTGAGAAACAATTCACAAAAATACACAGTACAGAAGTGGAAAGGGAGAACTTTGCTTGCCTCAAGCAGGAAAATACCTGAGAAAGTTCATCCCATTCCTAAATTTGTAAAAAATTAACAAGTAGAATTTTCAGCAAGATGAATATTAAACTTTGGTTTGTAATCTTCATTTTGCTTTCCACTTATATGCACTGAACTACAATACGAAATATGTTAAAAATAATAAGTGTTCAGAAAATACTGGAAAGCAGGCTATAGTCTGATGAAAGGACAGATTTAAAATCCAATAATTTCTTTGGAAGGGAATGTTAAGGAAAGACCTGACTAACATTTTTTTTTCGCTGTGTTTACTTTGGGGCCATAGCAATTGGCATTCCTAAACCCTGAGTGTGATTGCTGCCAAGGTTCTGCTCCCCTGTGCCCTACTTGTTGACAGTTCATCTACCATTGTTGAGAGCATGAGTTCAGCAAGATACCAGTAGTATAGGCTGAGAACTGAACTGGGTCTGCAAGCACAACATTAACTTCACTACTTTAAGTAGATTTTAGCAATTTAAGGATGACAGTCCAAAAGAGCTATGCTCAAAATACCTGCTGGCATTATTGTTATGTTTTGTGCTTAAAATCATTCTGAGACTATGAGCAAAATAGGCAACAAGACAATGGGAAAACTTCCCTCAAAGTTCTTAGGTGGTAATCAGGATGTGAACTAGATACAAAATATAAAATCTGAGAATTGAATTGAAGGGGGGTTTTCTTATTTAAAATAGAAACAAGCAGCTACTGGCCCTCAGAATGGTGCAGTAGGTCCTAAAAGCTGCAGAAGACGATGGGGTCAGACTTTGGTAAAGGCTGTGGATAGCTGGGATGACTTGGATGACACTGAATTTGGAATGTCATGTTCAAAGAAGCCCAGCATTGCACTATTAAAAGAAAAGAAAAACAAGGAATGTCTTTTCAGGTAAGTCCTATAATTATAAAATCACCTTTTTTTTTCTTCTTTTTTTTTTTAGTAAACAGTGTCTAGTAGATGCTGTAGTTCTACAGATTAAGACAAATCTCCTAAAATTTAAGTCACCGAAAATGCATCAAGAATGCAAAGAGCTGTATGAGCAGACCAGCTTTGGGTGGTGTTGACAGCACCAGTTATATCTAAGCTGAATCAAATTTGTTTTCAGACACTGTATTTAGATGTTTGTCGTGTTATTAAGAACCTGTGTTTTATTAAAATCAGATACACTAATTTACTTTCCTTTGTCAGTTAAGTTTGATACTAAGTTCTGCCACAGTTACCCACATTTGCTTTTATTCTGTAGTGTTAAATACACTTTTTACTTCAAAGTCCTAGGTCAAACTCTCATGAGGTATGAGATTTGGCTGTTACTTTCTGGGAATAAATTCTACTGATGAAAGCAGGATAAGAGAAGAGCACTGTACTCTTCAGGCTGGGGTCAACTTTTGATATTCTGAGCTGGAGTTGTTGGTCACATTGTTTGAACATTTTCATTTTTCAGTGTGCCAGAACCAAAAGCTTCATGCTGTATCCAGCCAGGAGGGGAAAACAAGGTTCTGATGAGAAATGATTCTGGAAGATCAAATACATCAGCAAAACAGTACTATCTAAGACAATCAAGATATCTACCTGGTAAGGGTAAAAGTCAATACAGATGAAAACACAAGCTGTGAACAATCTATATACAATACATTTAAACTTTGGATTTCACACTGGATAATTTCGCTTTTCATAAACAGGCTAAATTTTCAAGTTTTGGACTTTCCCAGAACATATCTCATCACAATTGATTCAGACGTTCCTGGCTATTTAAATGTGGAAGGGAGCTCAAATGCTGCTTGTACACTGTAGAATTTCACAGGCACTCTTATTACCAGTAACGCATAAAACCCTAAGTAATATGAATCCAATATAGTGCATAGTTCTCAGTTTGGCAGTGTCAGGAAGTTTTTGGGATTTTTAAACTTAAACACAGTTACCTTTCTTGGTAGGAAGTGTTTAGAAATACCAGCCTCTCACACTGCTAGGAATTCACACAATCACTTCCTTTTCCAAGGCAGTCATCCTCCTTAAAAATAGATAGATAGCTTAGTCTAAGTCTGGGTGATTTAATCCGGAAAATAACATGAAATCATGTAATTGCTAGGAATAAGAATGTGAAGGAGGAGAAAGAAAAGGGAATGTTTCCTTCAGTTAGTACTCTGAATATTCTATAATCAAATTATTTCTTTGGTGTCTCAGTATCTTTTCTTTATTACCATGATAGTATGCACAATTACAGTAAATGTGTCATGACTTCGACTGTAATCCACATATGATAATTTAGGTGGCTCACAGAGAAATTCCTGATTTTCAGGCAAGTTGCTTTGTTACAATGTATCGCTAATTTCTCAGGAATTCGGTAGGCCAGTGATGACTTCTAAATATCACTTATGAATATTACATAGATGCTCAGAGACTCAGCAGTTCTAAGTCCAAAATAAAAAAAGGAAAAAAACAAATCAGGGGGGTGGGGAGAACTTCCCTATCTCAAGGTAACACAAATGGAAAGTTCATCTATTTTCTTATCTGTTTTTAAGCATGCTTCTAATGTCACTCTGGTTTTAGTAGAGTTTTCAATGAGAAAGGCATAGATGTAAAAAATAATTAATTTCAGCATTTAAGAGAATAATAGCTCCAAGGAGCATATTTGTTATTTATCCATATTACTTTAAGTCTGTTACCACTAGATCTGGGAGCTGCTTTCGTGCTGTCTAATCCCATTAACTCTTGTAAAGCTCGTAACATGCTGAAGTAACAAGAACTTTTTTGTCCTACTTTTTAACTTATCTCTTGAAGAAGTTTATTTTTAGCCTGAGAACCCTACTTTTTGATAGGTATTTTTAATTTGTGTTAATTGCTTGAGAGTCGAAACCATCAATAATGATATTATGGTTTTATAGAAACCAAGTAACTGCACTAAAAAGCCTTTTAAAAGTTCTCTTGAAAGCATGAGGAGAACTGTTCTTAAATCAGTGTCTCTAGTTTTTGTGTTTTGGCTGAAAAATCTAACCTAATTGGTGGACGTTGTTCTTTTATGTTAATGGTGTTCACATTATACCACAAATAATTCAGTGTTATCCTACTGTTCTAGAAATGTCCATTTTTCATTGGTTGAATATGTTTGAAAACTGATATTTATAACATTTTCCATAATTTGTTTTCCAAGGTGTAAACCCTAAGAGTGTCTCTTTAGTAGCAGTCAGTAAGGAAGGATCACATGGAACCTGGAACAACCAGTTGTTCTCTAAACCGCTGGCACATACTGGAGGAGGAGTGGCTTTCAACAGAAACACTACAGGTAACAGTGTAATTAAAAATGGTCACATTGTATCTCGTCATGGTCAATTAATTTGGGTAAGACCATCTAGTGTAACTTCTGTTTTCAGGCTTAGGTTCTAGGCTAACTTTTTTTTCTTGTTTTAAGGACAGACTCTTAAAATAACAACTTCTTCATGTGTAAACTATGTGTTTTACTTTCAGAGCATAAAGGAAATATAGACCAGCCCCTACTGTAAAGTTTTGTCAAGATAAATTTTAGACCATTATTTCACTGCATTAATTGAAGCAAATAGTTTGACCTCATTACTGCCTGGTCAGTGTGCCAGGAACACTATCAAACAGCAGTCTCAGATATGAAAACAAGATGGTGGGTGGTGTGCTCATCTAATAGAAGTACTGCCTAATATTCTAAACATGTCGTGTAACAATCTACTAGCCTTGTCCTAAATACTTTGCTGCGTGAAAATTCCCCTTATTTTCAGCAAGTAACTTGCAGTAATGTGCCTTTTGGTACTCCATTTTGTGTGGAACACTATTATCAGCATTTTACAGAGTGAAGACTAAGACTAGTTAAACAGCTTGTCTAAGATTTCACTGAGGAAAGCATCAGATTCGAGACTAAAATCTATCTTCTGACCACCAAGCCCTATGCTTTCAGTACAGAGTCCCATCAGAGGACTGTTAGGGGAGGTTACCTTGTGAACAACTTCGCAGCCATTGTCCAGTGAGCATGAGTCACTCCCAAAGACATTAATGCCACTAAACCACCAAGCCTTATATGCTTGCAGAGAAAGAACTTTAGAAGGTTTGTTTACTTGCAGATGCTACACCCCTTTTTAATAGAACTTTAGTAGCCATTCTGCAGTGTCACCAAACCTGATTTTCCCTCTGAAAGTCAGGTGAGCAGTAAGCTGTCAATCTGCAATTTGATGAAAGATTTTAGGAAGTGGAAAAATAACAGCACCTACCAGAATTTTGATGGAATAGAACAGACTTTTTAAAGCAATCATCATATGTACCTTTTTATTTTCCTAAATATAGTATCTGGGTACCTTGGAATTAATTAATATATTCATAGAACAGTCTTGTAAGGGAATTAGGCATTAAAAAGGCAAAGAGCTGTTTCCAAAAGTATGCTCATCTACCTAGACATCTACCTACTGAATTGCACTGAAAATAAAATGAAGATAAATGCTAATGGTAAAAATCCTGATTTTGTCTTACTGGCTTACTTTGGTTATCTACTAAAAGTTTAGAGAAAATAAAACTTAAAACTGATTATTTTGTATGTTTGAAAACACTTGATATTATTTGTCTCAGTATCTTAAATTGCATGTGATGTTTCGTATGCTGGGGAGGCAACAACGTTTAAGACAGACACACCTGAAACCAGGATAGCTGCAGCACCAATCACAGAAATGCAACAGGTGTCAATTATGTATGTTTTCTTTTTTCATGTTGACAGATTTGAAAGTTGACACCGTGCTGTTTACTGTTTAGATAACTATGTTTAGTTTATTTAAGTGCTTACTTTTATTCCTTATCCACAACATTGCCTTAAGGTGAAATAAGATAAGAGCAAATAGTTACAAACGCTTTATTGATGAAGAACTGTAACGTTAAGATCAGTCAACTTTGCAGATACGCCTGAGTGCTTAAACTTGTGGTTTATGCATTTGTGTGACTGGAACGTTATTGTATTGTTGGTACATCACATTTTTATTCCATTATTAGAAAGGACTTTGTAAAGTAACTTGTGAGAGTAACACTTCCTGCTTGAGAAAACATAGGAATGAGAGATTATAGTTACAAAAACGTCAGATAGTTATTCTTTCTTGCTTTGTTTTCCCTCATTTCTTTTACATCACCTAGCCAGGTTCTCCATACACCTTTTCTAAAGTTCTGTCTTTCCATCTTTTTCTTTCTTTCATTTTCCTTGTCTACAGATGAGAACTTAATTATACCTATTGAAAAGCTCTCATGCAAAGAAAGGTTGAATGAAAAATTAGAGGATCCAAAAGGTAATTTATAGCAATTACAGCTTGGTTCTTTGTGCGTTTCCTATTAACGTTTTACATTTTCCTGTAAAAATTGCACTTATAGTGCAGATTCCAGATGATCATATATATTTTCAGTTGTAATCTGTTTTGTAAAATCTTGCTCTGTTCATTGTGATTTCTTCTGGACTGCTAGCACTAGAGAATATTTTATTACCCTAATTATAATACACTGCATGCCACTGCACTATTGCTGGATAATGGTAAAGAAGCAGCATATACATTTCTCCTGAAGGATTGCTTGTTCATAGCAGCACTTGGGACTTGCACCACTGACTGCATTCTGATTCTCTCTGTTACACCGATTTTACAGCGCTGTGATTGCATAGATTTTGCTGGAGTTACCTTGGCCTAAGAGGGTGGAAACTCAGGTTTCCAGGCAGCCTAGTTTGTATCTGAACACACTGTTCACTGCAAGCGTTGTAAAGCTGCTGGAATCTTTCACCTCTCCCCCAGTTTCTGGCCCCTCTGGTGTGTACTGCCTGTGTGATACGCCCAATTGCAACTATTCATTTTTGAACTTCATACCCAGCTCGAACGATTCGATGATTTTATCCTTTGTGAAGAGTCAGGTATGTGTTGTTTGAGGTAGGAGGCGTGGCCTGGGCAATGCTTACACTTGCTGACATCGTGGCAATGAGTGATTCCTTACACACCTGCTGATAGACCTCCTGGATGCCTGATGGATTAATACTTCTACAGCGAGAACCCCTTCTTTTGTACAGCAGTGGTTAAAGGTAAGGAACTGTCCTTTTCAATAGGATTATTTTTTTTATTTGTAATTACTCTGTTATTTTATATTGAACTTTTTTTTCCTCCTTCCCTTGTTCTCATCCAACCAAAGATCATCCTTCCAGACCTCTCTGTTTCACCCAGACTGTTCTTCCTGGCTGAAGAGTTCACAAAGGCCATTGGACATTGAGAGGTAAGGAGAACCAAAAAGTAGTTGAGCAATTTTTGACAGATGGGCAGTTTTGCTGAGCTTTAGATAGAAGCAGACAGAAGTATTTAAGTATTTGAGTTTATAGTAATTGAGGCCTGTCATGTTCTTATTTCCAGACCTCAGAATTTTAAGGAATGCTACTGAGCTGTCAGAGCTCTGAATGACTCCTAATGAAATAATTAGGAACTGGGGGAATAAAAAAGTGCGTGTGTGTGTAAGTGCACAGGCAGGTGAATGAACCACTAAAACTCTGTTGTTTTGTTTTTCAGACAAATTCCTGAAAAGGAAGAACCACTTAAAGACTACAAGAAAGTTAAATTATATTAGAATATTTTATTAAAGTTGTATTTTTCACCAGGCCTTTTGTGTCATTTTTTTTACTGTGCTGGAGACTGGCATCAACTGGACACAGGGAAACCACATGGAGACCCAACTGTTTGTGGAACTGATAGAAGTGACAGTTTAGGGAGTTAGCTGAATACTTTTTTGTTAGTGCTCCTCAACAGGGAGGAATGCAATGACCCAACACAGCTGTAAATAGCCAAGGATAACATTTTGGGTTTGTAGATGACCAGTTTTGCAGCTAATAGATCCATTGCTCTGAGCTCTGAAATTGACACAACTGGGACAACTGGGAGTGTTTGTGTGAAGAGGAAGATTTTGGGATTGCATTGAAGCCATAGATCTAGGAGACAAAAACTGTCAAATCAGATATTGCGTGTTTTACTGCAACTACCATTGAAATCATGCTGAATATCAATACGATAAAAATGCTCACACTTGATAAGGGTCAAGTTAAAACTACTGTGTATGGCCTTGTAGTTCACAATTTTAATACTATTGAGTACAGAACCACATCACTAGAGAAAAGCATTTCTCTCTTGACATTGTACCAGCACAGTCTTAACACTGCCTCAGGTGATGACAGACATGGAGAAGGTAAGAAATTTTCTTGGAGCAGGGAGTCTTAAGTATTGTAACAGATCCCTCTGCCAGTAGACAATAATTTCAGTACTAATTTTGTGTGTAAATGTGGAGTTTCTCAGCTTCCAAGACGATGGTTATATCAACCTTCCCAAGGTAGCACTGCTTTAAAGAAAGACCTGGACGAAAACTAGGCACAACAGAATTATAACCAAGGTTAAAGAAAGAGGTTAATTGGGTCTGACATTTATAGCAACCCTTTAACTGTGGAACCAGCAAAGTCAACTTCAAGTGAGGAGTTTGGTTCTGTTATTTTAGACAGATTTAGGCTGAACGTGTTGAGCACAAGAGTACTGTTGAGCACTAGTTTTCAAATATTGAAGTGCTTAAACCAGCTTCCAGTAAAGCAAGTAGCTCTATGTAAAAGGTAAGATCCTACCTTTCTCCAAACCTCAGTGTAAACCTTTCTCCGTGTTCTAAAGTTTGATGAAAGTACTAATGAAGTGTTCATCTTTATTCCTGCTGAATTGCAGGTGAGATGTACTGGGTCTGAAATTTAGCAGGTCTGTTAAGTACTATAAAGGGTCCAACTAATACACAAAGCAAAGAATATATATATATATATATATATGCTTTTTTTTCAACAGGCAAGCACTAGGGAGTTTTTAAAGAACACTCATACTTGGTTCTCTTGTAGTACTGCAAATGTCTTTTGAAGTGACTATAAAAGGGCATAGGCAAGGTTTTCTGAATGTAACTGAAAACACTAAAACTCTGTAATGTCAACAGGAAATCCTGGCTTTGTAAGTGGTGCTGCTTACAACCCATCAGGAGTATACATCCCTTCCTTTCATAAAAAAGAAGTTGGATCAGCTGGACAACGGATACAGCTAGCCCCTCTTGGTGCACCTGTATCAGGTAAGAAACATCCTTTTACCCTATACTTTATTCTTTATCTGAGACAAAGAGTAATGTTCATTTCTCATACTGTCTAAAAGATTTATTAGCCCTTTAGTAAGGTTTTCCTCAAGTTTTGTAAATAAAATTCTTGGGTATAAATTGTTTTTAACATAAGTGAATTGAATGTAGGTGTCTAGAAGCAGTCCTGATAGCTAGAGAAACTATTACTATTATTATTTGTTGGGTAAGAGAGAAAATAAAGGTGCAAACCTTTTGTAATTCTAGGTTTGGACCATTTGCTAAATTACTGTTCATTAGCGATGAAGGGCTAAGCACAATTGTAAAAATATGTAACTCCACAACTCTATAGTAAATGATCTTGTAGACTGGACGCAAATACAAACCCCTTATTTATGTGACTAGTAGGAATTGAGACAGTCACCAGCTATTAAGTATGCAAAATGGATAAATTCAAGTTTTAAAAAAAGCCTTATATTTGAGTGGATTTGGAGGAATTTTCTTGACAGAGACTTTGACGTAGCTTGGGACTGTCTTGTGTGGGTCTTTAATCAGTTTAATGTCACTTAATGCAATTGAATGATGCTGATCTATGCTTACAGTGGCATCAATAATTTTAAATGGCAAAGACCTTTATCAAGTGAATTAGTAAATTCACAAATAATGTTACAAATATGGTATAAGCGATAAATTAAAATTATTTTCTCTCTTATACTGGCCCTATGTAGCTGGCCTGTGGTTTCTGCAGTGGTCATGTAAGGCAGTTTTTCACTGTCTTCATCTCACTGTTGGCTGTGTGAGTCTGTGGACACTGAGATGACAGAACTCTTGCACCCATGAAATACCATGAGTGCTTTGTGAAGTGAAACTTTCACTGTTGCCATATTATAGAAGGTAAAGCTAAACGAGAATGCAAATGACCAGTTCTTAATAGTTACGATACAGTAATGACATAGCTGTACATTACATTGACAAACACATTAAAAGACTGTTCCATTCAAAACCAACGTGAAACCTGTTTTGAACATAACTGTTACCTTGGATCCTCTATGGTATGGATGACATTCTGAGCACCTCCTTTGTTGTTACGTTTCTGATTCAGAGAAGATGAACAGAAATCCTCAGGATGCAGGAGAAACTGGTTTGTGAGTGAAGATTTAGAGCCGTTGTTCAAACCTAACAGCAGACTCTTCTAGTTAATTCAGAGAAAATAGCAAGGCCCTAAACTAATCATAAATTATTGAAATAAAGGGCCTATGGCAGAGCAATCTGATATGGTCCTGCTTAATAATGTTGTCTTGTTGCTGACTTGCTCTTTTGAGTTACCTGTTCCCCTTAGGAAGTGACTTCTGAGAAGGGGAGGAGGGGGGAAGGATGGAGATGGCATGCATATATAAAATACACTTAGATGTATGCATATTCTGAGACTGAGTTGATGAGAAGCCCACCAGGGAGGGCTGGAGCTGCACTTCATTATCTTATCAAGTCACTGCTGAAACACAACAGTGAGAGTTTTGATTTGTCACAGTGTGTGGATCAAGAAGTTCACAGGAGGACAAGATCTGCAACTATCTCTAGACTGCTGTGAATAGTGAGAATGAAAAGGAATGACGTATGGTGATCCAAAGGGAAATAAGTTCACTGTTAATATGTAATTAGAAATGGAAAACGTGTAGTGAAAGTCAGAAAGGCTGGCAGATGGAGGTCAATTAAGAGACTGCTCCATGTCTTGGAGAAGAGCAAGAACCCTATTGCTTAAACCCCTCGTATTTAGCCTAAACTCTGCAGACTTGCATGGGAAGAGAGATAAGGATGAAGCAAATGGCAGGTTTTATCTCCTATCTGTCAGTATTTGAACGTTAACATTTTTGCTGACCCTTTGTTTTGTATTATCCAAATTGAAACTAGTTATGCTCTCAATTGTTTCTGCTCTCTTCATTTGTTCTGTTATGTTTTTTAATGCCATAATTTAAATAATATAATGTAGGATAAAAGATAAATTTCTCAGAGGAAAATGCAATGCCAAGACCTGAGAAAAGTGACCTTAATTGCCAAGAGAGCGTAGGCTGGAATCATACTTGCTGATGAAAGATGGGGAATGCCAGCCTACAATAGAAAGGAACAGTATTAGTTTTCGAAGAGCTGGAGACCTGACCCCCAGTTTCAGTTCATGAGATTCCTGCTTTTTAAATGTCTTTATCTTCACCTGTTCCTGAACAGGTTCAACCCGCTGTTGAAAAATACCACCAGAGACAGCTGGATTTCCATAAGAAACGGAATATGTAGGCATACACATACAAAAAAAAATAGTATTTTATCCATGATTTTATCATGTTAAATTTACATGTTTTAAATTGAAAGAAGTATCAGTAATACTTAATAAAAGATGACTAAATTATATAAGTAGGAATGGAAGGGGCAGAACATAATATAAGAATGCTAAAGAAACAATGGTAAGGTATAGGAGAAGTGTATGTATTTCTTATACATACAAATCCTAATAGAATTTCTTCTTTATATATGAGGTACCAAATGACTGACTTTAAAGGCAGAATTGGTGATGAACATAAAGAAAACCATGAGCAGTCAGCCCTTGCAACAGGGCAATTACTATAATCACATCAAGCTTGAGTAAGCAGTGACTATATGAAATTCAGAAAGGGGAAACCAGAGTAGGAAGGCCAGTAGTACAGTAGCACACTACTCCCAGTGCCTGGGACCAGGTGGATGCCAATATAAGGGAGAAAAAAACCCAAGGACTTGGAACACATTCTATGAAATCAATAGAGAACTGGGAAATGGAGATGAATAGGACTCACCACAAGGTACACCAGGAGTTCTCAGCTAAGCAGGAGGGAAATAAATGGCATAAAAATCTCAAAAGGAACAAGAGGGTGTTTTTGAGTCTAGGCTGTTTGGGTTTTAAGTAGTTTAGCAATGTTATAATTGTATGCTTTTTCAACTATTTGACACAGAGGAAAGAACACTTCCATTCTGTAACTGTTTTGTTACAGGAAATACAGAGTCGTAGACGTACACATCAGCTTTCCCACTAAATTTCAGTCTCAATATTTTCTCAACGGATTGATGCAAAACAAGTATCCAGTACTCATAAGATACACAAACTATAGGAAACATTAACCTTATCTCAAAACAAGTATATACAGCTTGTCAGAGACCAAAGCATCCTGCTCTCTTAGCATCTTTGCATACCACAGGTCATCTTTAAGCTATCATTCTTTTGTCTGTAAAGGAGTGAAATACCTGTTGAGTCGTGGCTAATTCTGAGTTCTTGTTCCTTTCAGATTATTCCTGGAAAACCAAAGCTGCTCGTGCTCAGCTGCCGGGTCCTACTTTCAATTCAGCAGCAAAAAACATGACTATATTAACTCGCCCACCAACAATTCAGCCAGTACATGGAAGAACAGACTGGGTGGCCAAATATGGAGGAAACAGATAGAAAATGCCATCCTGGATAGATACGTGAGCTGTGGTCAGTTCTCCTGCACTGGAAACGTGAAATGCCTATTTGCTCTATTTTTTTCTAAGACTATGCAATAGTAAAGAAAGAAAAAAGACCTTGTGTCCTGTGGAAGAAAAACAGAATATTTATAGTATACTGTGTAAAATACTGGCTACAAAGTAGGATTTGTCGAAGTATCGTATAACACATATTGCCAAAACTTCTGAGAAGTAGATTTCACTCGACATTTTTCTAGAGACGGGTCTCCTATCATTGTACTCCTAAAGCAACTGTTACAGTTGTTTGTCCAATGCAGTGCCCACTGCTGACATGTGCTTGCTTTCATGTACACCAGCAGCTAGAAGTGGGGCTAAAGCAGAGCAGCACCAGGGTTTCAGGTATTAGGCTGGTTCCTTACCAGAAGGAAGGGACTGAAAGCACACACTGAGCTTGGTGAAGAACACCACGCTCTCATACAAAGAATTCACAACTCACTTGTACCTAAAAGCTACTTAGGCTCTGTAATATGCAGAACTTAACTCTTTGTAGCAGAACATAAGCAATCCACTGATAAATACTACACAGGGAAGGTCTAAAAACTTGGGCCATATATGGCTATAGAATGGTACAGCAATATTGGAAAATAGCTAAACAAGTTACTGAATGCTAGACTTACCTCACCAAGCTGTAGTGAGTCTTAAAAATTAGATTATACTAGATTAATTTATGAACATTTTTAGTCAATCTGCAGAGATTTGTATCTGTCCTGATAAGGGAGTGTCACAGTGACATTTTAAGGAGCCTGAATCACCGCAGTCTGTCAGTTCTTTTAAGGGTGAATTAGCCAAAAAGGCATAAATTATCAGTAAACTCCTGTTTCTACATATCTTTGATCATGGTGATCAAACTAAGTTACAGAAGTTGAATAAGCTACACGAGGGAGGATATTGGGCTGTTCTTCAAAGATGTTGCTTTCTGATTTAGATCGTAAAGGCCAATTTAGGTACCTGAAAACACAAAGGAACTTTAATAATGCAATACCTCACTCTATATATGCTCTTTCAGTACTTTCCCTGGCTTCTAGGCTAATTTTTGAAGTAAAATCCCACAAAGGACCTTGCAACGTAGCATAAATTGTTTTTAGGATGTTGATCTAGGCTTTTGTTAACATCTGCATTTAGAATACTTTAGACTTAGTAGTTACATTAAACCTGCCATTTTAAAGTACAGAACAAGTATGTTCTTTAAAGATGTAAAGCTGTTCATGATTCCTTTAAGCATTGTAAAAAAGAAATGTATTTGTATGGCTTTTATAACTGCACATAAAAATTTAAATTCCTGTTGTTGAACTAGACTGCCATAATATATGGGTTATGTTAACTTACTGGAGGTCAGTTTAATCTACAACAGTTTTAGCAAAAAAAGTATTTTGTTATTAAAATTGCACCTAAAGAAAATGCCACTTTAATACCGGAAGAGATACAATGGGATGGGAATATCTGGTTAGTAACGAACTACAGACTTTAATTCAATTACCATTGGTCTAGGCTTAAGTAACTGTCATTCCTTTAGTACTACCAGATGGCCCTATGCTGTTTAAATGCATCTTAATTTATCTGTAACTAGCTGTGGCAATGAAGGACAACCTCAGACCTTCTGTAACAAGCATAAATGTTTGCCAATTAAAAAACAAGATAAATTAATCACTCAGCTGCAGTACAAGACACCACTGACTTAGTTAAAATCACAGTCTAGTCAAGGAATTAACTAGGAATGTGTCCCATAAGTCACCTAAAGCAGAAAAATAAATAGGTGCTATTTATGGCACTAAATATGGCTAGAAGAAACATGCTGACCTTACCATACACTAATGAACATTGAAACTGCTTTGACATAACCATAACAACCTTACTTGTCCATAACCAAAGCATGACAAGTGTTAAGAAATTCTTCCTGCAAATCAAGGAAAAAAAAAAAAAACCACTCCTAAGAGGCTAACAGGCTTTGTGCAGGCATTTTGACTCAGCTGCCCTGATACACATTGAACTGTTAGTGCAGAAATGCCATCTAATGCTTAAGAAATGTAGCACACGCTGATAAAGATCCAAGGGTGTAAGAAGTATGTAAGGCTCAAGCTTTTCTCCCTTCCCTTTCTCTGGATTACTGCTCTTTCTCCTGACCACGAAAAGTGGTGACAAGCACTTCTACCAGCAGTTCTCAATTTAAGCTACTGCTCCCCAAAGCTCATGAAACAGCAGCAAGGCTTAACGCTTTGGTCTGAGGTTAAAAGCTTACCAGTCCAATTCCCTGCTTTCTATTGTCTTTATTCTATTAAAGGACAGTTGCAGCCCGAATTTGCATGTTGCCTGATTTGAGACCAGCATTATACAATTAGAAAAACTGCTGGAGCATGGCTGTTCTCAGTTTATTGCAGGAGATGGATGGATGTTTGCACTTACTTCCACAGAAGATAACTGCTTCCAAAGCAATATGAAGAGGCAAATAACCCATACAGTAGTTTAAAGAGGAGTGTCTTAAATGCTATTGTCTGGCTTATTAACCTTTTCAAGCTAGAACATAGACACCGAGACACCTGCCCACCATAAACAAACCATCTGCTGTCCTGCTCAGCCCTGGTTTCTGTGCAGGGAGGTGAGAGGAACAAGTACATACGGGCCAACACCTGAAGCTGAGCTCTGCAGGATGAAGAATAAGGGCTCCAGGAAGGTGCCCTGAGTACAGCTCCCTGCCAGGAGACCTCCCTGCCTGCGCTTAAGCCAGCTCTGACCCAAGCTGTGTGGCCCGTGGCCAGGCTGCCCAGAGCCCTGCTCATTCGGGACTCACCCCGCTTGACTTGCCATCCTGGCTTGACCTCAGCACTGGCCACCGCCACACGACTGGCTCAGGCACCGCCACGTCACCGTCCTGCCTGTTCTGCTGCAAGGGGAGGTACTCACCTGGTATTTAGAGAGGTCTGAGCAAATCCAGAGTCTCATCAATCTCATGGATCAACCCCACTGTTTCCACCTCTCCCAGTACCCACCGCCAAAGAAGAAAGGCTGAGGAAATCAGGATCCGCACAGAAAGGGACTTGAGTGAAATGAGCCCAGAAAAGGGATACGTTACCATCCACGGGCAGCTCCCAGGATTATTTCTGTACAGCAGTTTATATTTAGAACTATTTCAGGCATCAAGGGAATCAACTGAGGACAAAGACTGATCAACCGAGCCCTTCAGTCTTTAAATAAACTTTCATAAAGCATTTTTCAAATCTAAAATAGAGGATTCCTCTCAGAAAAAAAAAATTACTTTATAATAACACTTGTGTAAATATGCTGTCTGGAGGCTTCTGTTCTCTGCACCTCCCTCCAGTTCATGGGGTTTTTATATTCACAAGTCACTAGATTGAGGGAATGGAATAGAGATTATTTATACAATTCACATTCACAAATATATTCAGACACTGCGGAAAAGGCACCAAACTATCAATCCAGATGAATGATTAAAGAAAAAAATAGTTGTGTAGAACACAAAAGGTTGTAATAATAATTTGTTGGTTTATTTAGAATAACATTTTAATGCAAGAGCTATTCCTACAATTCAGCATTATCTAATAAAGCATATTTTTGATTTATGAACAACAATCTGTAAAAGTGAAATGAGTGACACTTAGCTGGGCACTTCTGCTTACAAGTAATTGCACGTTACAGGTCTGTGTTCGTTGCGTTACAGCAGAACCTCGACAGCCTGCTCCTCATCGTGTTTTGTGGGACTGGGTCCCAGCACACAGTGCTGGGAGAACAAAGTCCCTGACTGACAAACATCATGATCAGATAAACTGGCAGGGACAGGGAGAAGTAGTAATAAGCCCGTTTGTTACATTAATTACTGGTGACAAATTGACAACTCCCCTCCCCTTGTTTTAGTGTTATAGATGATTTTAGAACAACTCCAGATGTACATTTAAGCTTCAGTCCTGCAACTGTCTGTGTGTCAAGAGGTCTTTGCCCACAGAAAGGTGCAGGACCAGAAGCTAGGCTAATGCTGTACACGCATTTTCCTTCCTCACCGTACAGAGAATGTTAAGACAAATACCATTTTGGAAGACATAGCAAGGGCTCTCAATGTCAGTCCTTTAAAACCACAACCCACATGTGTTAGGATATGAAAAATACAAAGCACAGACAGCAGTGCCTTTTCCACTTTTCTGCAGCACATTTAGGCCGTTGCATTTTCAGGCTTCTCAATCACGTATCTTCAGGTGGCTTGATGCAGACTTAGGGCTTAAGAGGCTTTTCCATGATCTGCAATCCAAGCCGTCCAACCATCAGCAAACTGTTGAAGAGAATAGTGGGTTTTTTGTTAAAAAAAAACCAAACAAGAAGACAGCCAGCATAGACATTATTTCATTGAGCTGAACTCCACCAGAAAATTTCATTTTTCACAGAACTTGCCATGTCACATTTTTAAAACAATATAATCCACAAAGAAGTTAATAAAATCCTTATTCAAAAATACAGAGAAGAACAAACGACAGGTGACTACCTGGCACCAGCAACTATCCCAGGCATTGCTTTTCTGGAGTTGTAAAATCTCATCCCCATAACAGCAGACAAGGTTCCAGACGCCACTGTTGAAAAGAAGCCCAGTTAGAACCATTTGAAACAGAGACAGCAGCCCAGCACCGCAACGCTTGGACGCTTAGCACTGCCAACCAAACAGGCTGATGTCTGCAGACAGGAATTCCTCCCTCCACAAGGAAGTGTATGCAAACAGAATTTTTTCACTATGAGGGTGGTGAGACACTGGAACAGGTTGCCCAGAGAAGCTGTGGATGCCCCATCCCTGGAGGTGTTCAAGGCCAGGCTGGATGGGGCTTGGAGCAACCTGCTCTAGTGGAAGGCGTCCCTGCCCATGGCAGGGGGGTTGGAACTCAATGATCTTTAAGGTCTCTTCCAACTCTAACCATTCTATGATTCTATTGTTTTACTTCACTTTGTTAAACAGCAGAGCTGTTGCAAGCTTCTCAGCAGCTTTGGTAAGCGCACTCCACTGCTCAGTGGAGTTGAGCATTGGGTTTGAGACTACTGTCCAATTGCCCACCACCTCCTGTCCTCTGGGCAGATCAGTCTCCCTCCCTCAGTTTCTCAGGATGGTTATTTCCTTGATAACAGATGGGCTCAAAACTGCCAAAAAGCTGCGAAGGTGACAAAGTTCACTATGTGGGAGGCAAATATTATTACAGTTCCCATTTCTCTGCAACGTTCTGATCTAGAAGGTAGCACTAAATTCTACAACTAGAAATAAAACAACCCCCCTTGAAAATACACATTAGCAAACAGCAACCTAAGGGATCAAACTGAAAGAGCGACTAACATTTTAAACATTACTTCAAATTATTTAATCTCTAAGTCGAAAAAAATCCCATCGATACTGATGTGAAAGTTACAGTGCCATTGTTTCTTTGAAGCAGAATGGAAGGTGGAGGTGCTGTATAACTTTCTCCAAACCTTCAAGCTTGTTTGCATCAGACTTGGCAGAAGGTATTCTAAAGATATTCTGGGAAGGTTCTTTTTCTGCATTTTTGCCCGTGATGTATGTGACCAAGCTGAAGCTCAGTGAGAGCCACAATGGCACCTGGCAGCAGGACTGAGGAGGAATGGAGGAATAAAGAGTTGTCCTAGACTGGGACACAACACCGCTTTCAAGAGGTCCACCTGAAAGTGCTACACACACCACGTCAGGGTAAACAGGAGCTGCTCATCCTTCTGTCACGATACTGCCTAAGAGGTCATGCTGGAAATGCACAGCCAACCCTGCTGTGCGTCTCCACATGCACACCACGCCAGATGTGCACCACGCCAGATGTGCACCACGCCAGAGCGGAAGAGACAGTTCACAAGAGAAACTCTGCTTCACATTGAGCCGTGTTTTACATTTCCTTCCTTACTGACAAGGCAACTTGGTCCCCCGCAGGCTCTACCAGGGGCTCTGTAGAGCCTTTCAGCACATTATGTGAAGGAGTACCATTGGTTTTAAATAGTCACAGAATCACATGGGGTTGGAAGGAACCTCTGTAGATCATCTAGTCCAACCCCCCTGCCAAAGCAGGTCCACCCAGAGCAGGTTGCACAGGAACGTGTCCAGGTGAGTCTTAAATCACTGTAATGCTACAGTATCATGATGCTAATACTGCTATGGCATAGTTACAGAACTAGAAGGAACCTCAGGAGGTCATCTAGACTTAACCTAGTGCCCAAAGGCAACATCAATTCCTGAGAGACACTGGCTTAACCAGTTATTAAACTGGTGATGGAAGCCAGCCTGATCTCTTCCAGTGCTCCATAACACTTTCAACTGTCATTTTATCCTTCTCCTTCACCTGAAGGGTTAACTGCAAGCTAAACCCACAACTTCTTGGCCCCTCTACTGTAACCAAGCGGAATAGATCATTGCCTCCTTTCTTTTAAGTACTGCAGACTGCTTCCTCCACAGCGTATGCTCTTCTGAGGTGCCTGTGCAAACCAATATTCCATAAAGCCTCGTACCGCTTGTCCCACTGCTGTCACCAGTGCAAAAAATGCTTATTCCATGACCATGGGCTGAAAATGCTGCTTCGCAACCAAACCTTTTTCACACACATTTCCCGTGCCTCTGTTAGTTTAACAGGGTATCCCATCCAGCAGAGCAGACAGGTACTTCTCTCCACCTCTGGCTTCAAGGACAGCCGAGGTTTCAGCACCAGGCACCCCGCTCTCACCCAAACACCCCTCGGCTGCGGGGGGGAGCTCCCGCCACCACCGCTGACACCATCCCTATACATCCAAGGGCACAGGTCTGCTGAAATTTACTAAGATAAAAGACTGCTGTTCCCAGGGCTACCGGTAACGCTTGGTCCTGGGGCGCTGAGCAAACTTACCGAGGGAAAGCCACACGTTCCTGGGGTCCTTGGACTGCTGGTAGGCGCCGAGCCCCGCTAAGCCGCCAAAGAGCAGCCCGGCGGCCAGGGAAGGGACGCTGCCTTCAGCGGAGTGAGAGACACCACGGTCAGTAACAGCGCGCGTTAAGGGCTTCCCCTTATTAAAAAAAAAAACTACAAAACCAACCCAAACAGGAGATCCCGGAGCGGGGTTTTTTTAGCTGCCTGGGCAGGCGGCAGCGTCGTTTCTCTGCCCGGGGTCACTCCCCGCCGCGGCCCAGGGCCCTGCCGCCCCGGTCGGTCGCAGGGCCAGCGGACACCCCGCCGCCTCCCCTCGGGGCCCTCAGGCCGGCCGGGCAGCGACACAGGCCTCCCTCCGCAGCCGCTCGGGGACACCCTCCCCGGGACACCCACCTGCCTTGGCGTAGCCCACGACGCCGCCCGCCGCCACCAGCGCCGCGTAGCCGAAGCCCAGCCAGTCGTACTCCATCTGCGGGCAGCGCCTGGCCTGGCCTCCCCCCGCCGCCCACCGACCTTGGGCCGCTCTCCCCGCGGCGGCACCGCCTCCCCCCGCTGGGCCCGCCCGCCGGGCCGTGACGGGCAGCCGGGGGTAGGCCGGGGCAGCCGGGGGTAGGCCGGGGCAGCCGGGGGTAGGCCGGGGCAGCCGGCGGCCGCTCGCCGCCTCCCCGGGGCAGCCCCGCCGCGGGCCCGGGGGGCCTGGGTGGGTGGATGGGCCGCAGCGCGTCCCCGGGCCTGCAGGTCTGGGGGGGAAATAGGCCCTTTAATCACTGGTTACCGACACCGGCAAAACAGGCTCGGCTTGGGGGGATTAATTGAATTTATTGCCAATGAATAACACGGTAGGAAAGAAATAAAGTGAAATAAAACCACACCTTCCTCTTCTTCCCAGGGTCAACATCACTCCGGTCTCCCCTGGGGGATGGGGAGTAGGGTTTGCAGTCAGTCCATAATGCCTCACCTCTGCTCCTTGCCCCTCACGCTCTTCCCTCTGCTCCAGCGTGGGGGTCCCTCCCACGGGAGATGGTCCTTTGTTAACTTCTCCAACATGGGTCCCTCCCGGGGGCTGCAGTTCTTCATGCACTGCTCCAGCCTGGGTCCTTTCCACAGGGTGCCGTCCTTCACGGACAGGCTGCTCCAGCATGGGTTCCCCAGCGGCCACAGGTCCTGCCTGGAAACCTCCTCCTCCATGGGATCTTCTCCAGAGGCTGCAGCTTCCTTCAGGGCATGGCCACCTGCTACAGTGTGAGGTCCTCCACGGGCTGTAGCACGGGTATCTGCTCCACCATCATCCTCTGTGGGTTGTAGGGGGACAGCCTGCTTCACCATGGCCTTCCCCAGGGGCTGCTGGGGAACCTCTGCCTCTCCTCCCCTCCTTCTGCTCTGACCTGGGTGTCTGCAGGGCTGTTTCTCTCATTTTTTCTCACTCCTCTCCCACAGCTGCTGCTGCACCATGTTGTTACCTGTTCTTAATTAGGTAATCACAGAGGCACTACAGCTGTTGCTGATGGACTCGGCTTTGGCCAGCAGCAGTTCCATCTTGAAGCTGGCTGGAGCTGGCTCTGCCCAACATGAGGGCAGCTCCTGGTGTCTTTACACAGAAGCCACCCCAGCACCCCTCCTTCTCCCACAACCTTGCCATGTGAGCTCAATGTAGATGTCAAAAGAAGGCACCTGGATTCCCTGGAAGCTCTGCTGAGCGATGGTGGTGATGTGCTACAAGGGACAATCCCCAGCAACACATGGAGCAGTGGCCCCGGCACCACCCTGGATGCTTTGAGAAAGGGGGTTTGGACTCGGTGCCCCCCAGAGGTCCCTTCCAACCTCATGGTTCTGTGTGACATAAGCTCCATGAAGTTGGTACAAGTTTCCCAGCAGATCTCTGCGCTAAGATTTGTGCTTGTGATGAGATCTTTTATGTATTTTACAGAAAATAAGGTATCATGAGGCCCGCCTGACACAAGAAGCAAATTACCTTCTGATCCCTGGCAGGGCTTGTTCATTAATGTGTACCCAAAAGTTTACCAAACTTGGCAAGTTCCAAGGCCTGCCTGTAGAACAACGCAAACGACTTGTCGAGCATGCTTTCTGCTTTGTGGTTGTTGGGTTTTTTCCCCCAACTGCATGACTGATGGGAGCTAGGCTTGGTCCTGGATATATTTGCAAGGAAAAACAATCAGAAGAGCTGAAGTTCACGCACTGAAAACTGTGGTCAGACCAGTTCCTCCACAAGGCAATGAACTTCCCTCCACACTTGCTTCCGTGAAAGTCTCCGAGGAAGAGGTGTTCAGGCTAAACGTCTGTTCTGGTGTGTGTGAATGGCTAAGAGACCAGCACAAACATATTTCAACCAAAAGACATTTAAAACAGTTGTCAGGCTTCCACTAAACAAACAAAACAAGACCAAAGAGGGACACCTCTTGCAGTTTGATGAGCTCTACGGCAAATCAGCAGTTTGCCCCAGGCTATCTGGAAAAGGAGGCTTACACTGAACAAATGACACTTACCAAACCAGTATTTTTTATCCTATTTAGCTCATCAGCCCCTCACATTCCCACTTCATTCTCTCATGTTTGGCATTGCTGATGTCACTGCTGACTTCCCAGCTCACAGCAATCAGGTCTGCCCCAGTCTTTGTCACTTTAACTGAATTAGAAGCCAGCAGCTGACTCACAAGCCAGTGAGAAGACCATACCATACATTTTAGTTTTATGCCTCCTGTGGCAATGCGATGATCCATTCATGTGCATCAAAGCCTCAGCCTGGCAGCTGTGGGTGCCAGAATGGTGGGCTTGTGGTAGCTCCGGTGCCCGTAAATGGAGACACGGGTTGCAGGACGAGGCAGTGTACTGTAACAGAGGAGTGGTATGTTGCAAGAGAGCAAACCAAACCAGACCACAAGTCCATTAAAGCGTGTTTGGCTCTTGCTCTGTTCTGCAACTTCAGCGTTGCAACTTCTGCAACACTGCAACTTCTGCAACTTCTCCTTTCTTTTATGCCATTTCTGTTATTCGCTTGGGGGGAGCTGAAACTGAAAGCATGGGTACAGCCACATTACTTTCATTCCTTGAGCGAAGTCTTTAGGAGCTCAATAACCAGAAAAGCATCCAGTGGGTTGACTAGAAAAGTCAACCTGATGTCAGTGGAAAGTCTGACCAGCTGGGAAGTCCCGTTAGGGAGAGCAAGTTCTTTACATATCTCATCCCAGTCAGCTTCTGAGCAAGCGACAGAGCAGAACTGAAAACTTTGCTCCACTGTTCATACTGATTCAGAAAAGCAGCTGCAAGCTGCACTGGGAAAGAGTTGACACCCCTCTAAATCAGGTTGGACATCAGTCCTTCAATAGACTAACCAGCTGTGATGTTTTTTCTGTGTTCTTACCTAAACAGGAAATATAACACAGTCTTAAAATACCTGTATTTGTTCAGGTTCAGAGAACAATACACTTTTATATCTGTGTTTTCAAACTGCCAAGCTTATTGCTTCTGGTATGGGGTGATATTTTGCCATTTGCCTGCAGAGTCTGAACAATGAAAAGTAATCTTGTTTGTACTCTGTGCTACTTTAAATATTCACATAAATTGGTGAGAATGCCTTTATTTTATTTGGGATGTTTCGATCTGAGAAATATTCATATTGATAAAACAAAGAGGGAGCTGGTTCCAGGCTTTTCAAGTTGGACACCCTAAAACTCCCTCTTTAAAAGAAAGACTCTATCTGAAATATTTCTCTCTTCAGCTGCCACCATGGCAGCAAGTTAGCAAAGCCCCCGCCTTCTCCCTTCCCCCAAAAAGCCTGAACAGTATTTCCACCAAAGTTCTGCTCTGGAGGTAAATTCTCGGTGCCTGTCTGCAGGGATGTGTGTTATTAGGTGTTGGCAGCTATAAAGGCAGAATAAGCTGACTGAAGCGGATCCTGCCTGTTCAGACCCTTCCCTGGGGGTTACCAGCTGTGCTTCAGGATGTCTGAATGTGATGTGTTGTCATTTCTGAACTGCTGCAGGTTGCAATCCAGTTTGGTACAAGACCCTGAAATTAGCAATGGTTTAATAAAGTTGATGGTAAACTGCTGTTATTCAAGAGGTACCCTTTGAGGCATCTTTGCGTGTTCAGACGAGAGACAGGAGAGCAGCACACACACTCTCCTTAGATTTAGGCATCCCAATTAATAGTGCCTCCTGAATACAGGAGGAAGTATTCATAGTTTTGCTTCCTGGCTTTGGTTTTTTAAGACGCGATGACTGATACCTATAACATTTGCCTTCTGTTTGCCATCCGAAACTGTTCTTGAGCACTGATTTTTTTCTCTGTGGCATGCCTCGTCTGCTGAGATTGTATGTGGTGAGATTTTATGTGACGTGAAAGGGAAAATCAGCTCAGATGTTTGGTGGCCTCCTCCCTCTAGTGGCTGTTACCGGGGAATAGAAACGGGGCTGCCAGCAAGTGATCCCCAAGGTTAAGTCTGTGCATTAAACATTCTATGAAGAGGAAAGGAAGCACACTTGGGAAGAAGGTTTGTGCCATATCAAAATATGACACAGAATTACTGAGTTATTGCCAAAGCTCAGTTTTACTGCTCTTTTCATTCCTGAAAATATTTATCTTGCTACTTCCTTCCCGGCTTTCCAGCTCTCCCTGTGACCTTACACATAATGATCTAAGGACACTGGTGGGCCGAAATCTGCATGTAGAGAGGGGTTTTTTATTATTTTTTCTGGTTCTGTTAAATGGCCAAGTAAGACAAATATGCAAACCCCTGTTTTTCAGACATGGGGAAGGGCTCCTCTGCCTAAAAGCCCATCTATCTGCTTTTTCTAACCACACCCATTGATTTAGTAAAAGATGCTGCTTTCTCTGACAAACCTTGTCCCAACAGATATATAAAGAACAGGTAAGATCTGGGAAGTGCAGTGTCTTTATTCCATTTGCAGTGCTTTTCCATCAGTTCTCTGCAGGAAATATCAGTACCTTTGACAAAAGGGTATCTGTATGTATAGCCAGCAGTTGTGTTCCTGCTTTTAAGATCTTTCTATGACTCATTACCTTTTTGCTTACCAAATGTGCAAATTTGTCTTTTAAACACAAGAAGTGCCAGGGATGCATGACTCTACATTTTTATAGAAAAAGATAGCAATGACAGTGTAGCAAGACAAAAGCTGGGGCTGGAAAATAGCCCATTAAAAATGGCAAAAGTGCAAAGCTCCTCCAGCTGCAAGAGAAGCTTTACCCTGGTGTCTCTTTTTGGACCTTTTGCGTTTTGGCCTCCAGGTGTTAAGTGGAAGGTGAGGTTTGCAAGCAGGATGAGACAAGCCGACCTGAGCTGCATCTACAGAACACCCTAAAGAAACCCATCCCATGAGTTCATGTTTCTGGCACAGCAGAAATTAAGATTGCTGCTGCTCGTTTCATGACTGCTTCTATTAATGTTGTAGCCTGGGGTTTTGCTAGCTAAAAATACCAGCTGGGTTCCACCTCAACCTCACTCTGGGACAAGGTTCTCTGCCGATGTCTCAGCTCCAGGCACTCCACGGTCAGGGGGTAAGTTTTAAGCTCAAACTTATTTGCAAACATACAGGTAGAGTTATAAAGCCACTTGAGGTCACCTGTTCCGTATATACAGATCCCTCTGACATAATGGCCTGCCAAAAGAAAAAGAAAAAAAACCCATCAAAATCAAGGCTTCAAATCATTGTTTTTGAGAAGTTCTATCTGCAAAGCCACTATAAATGATCTCCTACACAACAAACATGCTAAAAGGCCTACTGGACATGCAATGGGAATAAGTATTGAATATAAGTATGAATAATGGGATGAAATTAAGAATGTTACATTAGAACATTCAGTGAATAAAATACAGTTAGCAAAATAAGGAGATAACTCAGAAAAGAAGTATTACTGCTTGAGACTCTTTCTCAGACAAGGCTAAAACACAGCAAAGGGGTATTTCCTTCTGTCAGTGAAGAGAAATTCATAGTTTTACTTGTACTAGATTTTCCACGAACTAGCTCTGGGTGATGTTGGTGTAATTTCACTGATTTCAACGTAGTTATGCCGATACAAAACTGCTGTAATTGAAGTTGACTGAAGTTCTCGACAATTTTCTCCTCAACAGAAACAGCTATGTTATGGATTAGGAATTCTTGAAAAAAAGTTTGTGTCGTTAGCATTTTGGCATTCCCTTTCTCTTTCCACTTGGATATGTCAGAATTAGCAGTATGCAATGTACAAACCAGTGACTGAAAAATTAAGTCTGCCATACAGGAGATTATCTACTGCTAATATTATGTCACGAAGTAACATGGCATAGGAGAAGTCAAAGCTCAAGCATCATCATCAGCCCTCAGGTCCTTAGGTTCCTCGTCAGCTGTGGCTCTGGCATGCATCGGTGCCCAGCTGAGAGCTGGGATTTATCTGAGTCCACACAGGACACCTTCCCTGCACACTGCTGTTGGCTCTAGTGCATCTGTGTCCCGGTGTGGGACATACACATGAGCTATTCCCACCCACCTGCAAGAAAATTCCCCCTGAGGCCTTCAAGAGAATAGTCAGCTAACTCATGTGAGCCCTAAGTGCTGCCAAATATCCCCCTTTCCAAGGCTGATACATTCTGTAAGATTCCTGATGAAGAAGCAACTGTTCCGGCTTTCTCACCGTTTATGTGGCTACTGTAATCCACATATGGACTCTGAAGGAGATGACTCCTTTTTAATGTCTTCTCTCCAATGAAGTAATGTCTAAAGACTGTAGCACATTAAGATTAGAGGCTATAGGAGCACAGGAACAACAGTCAAGTGTTTTTTACTATATGAACAGGAAGAAGCAACAGAGAAAAAAAGTACACTTTACCATGACAACCTCCATGGCTTTTTTCCATATCAATCCACTTCACCGCTTTCAGGTCACCTTCCCATGACGCGTTGGGCATGGAGCCTGGGACACCTGCAATTAGAGAATAGAAAATCAAATAATTAGTTCTTTTAACAGCTATGTGTTCAGGTAACTGGGATCTTTCTCCAAAGAACTGAGATTAAATACTTAGGAATATGCATTAACAGATTCCTGGCTGCTAGCCTTGTTGTCAAGTTTCTTCACTGAAAGCAGCTTTCATCACATAAACAAGATGTCAGCCCAAGACACCTAAACATTTCACTTGAGAAATAAAATCCTTCTTTTGCAACAGCCTCAGTACGACACTGCATGCATGTGCTCATGTCACCCTCCCAACCAGCATTGCCCTCCAAGGAATATTTGAACACTGGGTCACCTACACCTAGTACATTCACATGAATTTAGTGGTAAATACTTTCCTCTTTTTTTTTTTTTTTTTTTTTTTTTTTTTTAATTTCTGCAAAAAAAAAAAAAAAAAAAAATTTTTTTTTTTTTTTTTTTTTTTTTTTTTTTTTTTTTTAGAAAAGATGCTAACAGAACAAATTCAAGTGTGGTATAACTGGGTGGACTTGTTGAAACTCAATTATAGCCTGTAATGTTATATAATGATATATGTAAGTCTGGGCAGATCACAGGACCTATTCAGGAGATAAACTGGTAAGAGGACCTCTCCTTGTCAGTAAATGATGAAGTCCTGCTATAGCCTGACAAACATCCATTCTAAGTAATTAAGGGGGAAATGCTGAACATGCAATGTTTGGTGTTTGCTGAAGAGTAAACAGGCAACATGTATGCAAGGTGGAGACAACTGCTGTGAGTCAAGGGAATTTCAGTATCTTCAGTGCAAGTTGTTGCCGGCAACATAAGACTGTAACAGACCATTGCCATGGGTTTGAAAGCAAGAGCTGGTCAGGTAGGAACAGCCAGGGAAACCTCTGTGCCTGGTCTGTACTGCAGTATCATACGCAATTCAGTGAAAGAAGTTTATTGAAGTACTTCCTAAACTGGTCTTCAGAATATAGAAAAACAACAATAACAAAAAAAAAAAAAAAAAAAAAAAAAAAAAAAAAAAAAAAAAAAAAAAAAAAAAAAAAAAAAAAAAAAAAAAAAAAAAAAAAAAAAAAAAAAAAAAAAAAAAGCAAAGATATAAAATAATAAAAGCTTTCTATGAATTGTCCCTCTTAGCAAATTTTATCTTTCTTATTGGCTCAATCAGTTGTTGAAGAACAAAACGATACAGACTGTGTAACAGTTATGGACTGTGTAACTGCCACCTGGTGTACAAACCACTTTCCTAAGAAAAGCTGGAAAAGCCCTAGTTTCTCACTGTAGCAGAAACACGTGTATATCGCTTATTGGCCTGGTTGGAAAAAACTAACCATCTTTTCTTCTTTCCTGCCCAGCAAGCAATGACCAGGACTCTACCTGAGGTACCAAAAGGCAGAACACGCAATGTCTGGGGAGACAGCAGGTACAAACCCACAGATGTTATTTCTGCTTTCTCCTAACGAAACTGAAAGCAAAGGAGGGGGCTGACTTCCTCAAATGCAAAGAGTTACTGCAGTGTTACAGCTGAGGAATACTTGGGACTCAAGCTTTTTAAGAAATGCAGCAGAAGTGCCAGCACTGACTGGTGGCGGTGACGGGGAGAAGAGGATTTGTAGCACCCCAGATGCTCCCCACACACCCAGGGGGGTGACAAGGCAGTCTGGGGCATCGCTGCTCCGTGCTGCTCATGCACCGCTACCCCAGAGCTACCCCGTAGCAAATAACCCTCCTCGCTACCAAAACTCTGTGATTTTCATCGGTCTCAGTTGCTGCACACGTAGGGGCTGGGGAGCCCAATAGTGATGCCAGGATTAAGTATTATTACTATCAATAAATACTAATAACCGGGGAACTAGCCTAACGATAGCTGGTGCAAAAGGTAAGCTGGTTTAATAGCTAAACACGTTCAAGTGGTTTTCTTCCAGATTTGTAATAGGGACATTTAAAACCTGTTATTCCTGCTTCCTCCTGTTATTTCTTTTGAAGGAAACATTTGTATGAGTGGTGGGGAGGGAACCGTGCAGCTTTTTACCAAAACATCTTCATAACATTTATATTATTATCTGTGATTTGTACTAACTCAGTATACCTAAAAGACAGCCGTTTTCCTCAATTCAGAATAAGATGAGAACAAAACCTTTTAGAGCTTGTACAAATGTATAACAGCACTGGTCTGTGGGACCTGTGCAAAGACAGGAAACCTAAGCCCTTCAAGTATGATTTTAACTGAAATAAAATTGACATTTTAATCTCCAGTTCTGACCTCTCTTTCTGTAAGGCTAATTACCCCATCTTCTTAATTTTCATAACTTCATTTAAAATGTGTATTAATATTTATTTTCCTAGTTAGCTACAATCCTAAACAGGGTGATTTGCCAGCAGTTCTGTAAAGGACAATTTCAGCTGGTGACTGCAGCACACGCAAGAAACCCTCTGTGCTGAAACGGTAAGCTGAGAGTGTGTCACCATCCTAACCTTGGTGTTTTCTAGAAAATAGAAGTGAAAGCAAAGTAAAATTTTGTTACTATTTTGGTTTTTTCTGTTCCTTTCCTAGATGGCAACAAGTACAGTGCCTCCACAGTTACCATAACCCAACAACTATTTTGCTTGTGAGCTTGAAGAGAAGCACAGTGAAGGACTAATGACATCCTAAAGGCCCTCGATAATGGCGGGGGGGGGTTGGATTTGGAGTTAGGTTTTTTTGAGAAATTGGATGAGAGAAGGGTTAATCATCAGGGTTTGTTTGGTTTGGTTTTTTTTTCTGTTTACTTACTTTGCCCTGTGTCTTTAAGGATAGCTTATTCCTGGTAAGTAAGGGTGGTTGTTTGCAAACACCAAGTCATGACTTTTATATCTGATGCAAAACAACCGTATGATCCAACAGCAGAACCACAACAGCACTTTGCTGTAAACAGAGATATATGGCAGCTATAACCCCAACTTCATGACTTTGCTTCTCCCCCTCTGCATATTGGCCCGTTATCAGATAAAATAACCCGCAAAAAAAAAATGTGGGTTTGTTGTGGGGAAAATTCAGAAAATGTTACTCCTCCACAGAAAACATTAAGCTAAGAAAACACTTTATAAAAAGACAAAAAGAGGCAGTGATGGCAGGGGATAAACACTGTAAATGGCTTGGGATGTGCATTACCATCCTAAATTAAAAACCTGTTCATAACAGATGGCAGTAAATGTGGTGATGTGCAGAAAGACTTGGAAAATGCTGACACAGTGGGAAAGCAGAAAAATGATGGACAAAACAGGAACGACCCCAGGACATCCACAAAAACACTGGAAGGCACTGACCTTCCAGGAATACAAAACTACTGACTTCACATTATTCACCATCTCCCAAATTGAGTAAGCGAGGCATTTTTGTAAGTTAATTAAAGAGTGGGGGAATATGTAGCTCAGCACTGGGGAAAAAAAAATGGATTTACCACATTTTCCTTTACATATTTGTTTGAGCGACTGATTTTGGATTCAGAAGCTGTATTCTTATAAACACAGTTTGTCTGAAAAGTGTTGCTGATGGTTACAGTTAATATAAACTTCAGCGTGAGTTGCTCACTCTACTTTTGTCCAGCTCTCATCTCCCACTCCATGGAGGTTAGCGGAGTTTTGTCCCTAATAAAAATGAGTGAGGAAGAGCTGCCTCATGAGCAGCAGTACTGAGCACTGCCCTGGAAAAGAGTTTGCCACTATCAGGTCTTAGAAACAGCCACCAGATGAACTGCACTGCTCAAGTGTGAAGACAGACACAAGTGACTAGAAAGATGGGCCAGACCCTCTGATGCCTTTAGTTTCATGTCATTGCATGGTGGCAGAATTTTGGAGGCAGGAAAAACACTGTTTCAGAGCCTGGACCTCATTCACATCACAAAGGCGACACAACTTGCTTTTCCGCTAAGTTCTTCCTGGTTTTTTGCCATTTCAATTCCATTAAGAGCTGCTCTGTATGTGTTGTCTCCAAGGGACAGCCCGCTCCCTTTCCTCCTTGCATCGCTACCGTGTATTATGCAGACAAACACAGGCAGCCTACACAGAACATTTGCCTTAACCTTCCAAGTCCTGTACCTGTGATTCCAGGATCAAGCCAACACATTGGTTAAAACCTAGCTACCAATGGGCTGGTCTCCACCAGACCCCTGGAGCAGCCTCGGCTTCCTCATCGACATCTCTCTCTAGGGAAGGGGAAAACTTCTTTACACTTCTGTGCCACCAACTGATCTGAGCTTTTCTCCTGCACTTTATAAGCCAGGGCACAGGAGTTTGTACTTCAGAAATCTGCTTGAAATGGTGTACATATCACCCTTGGGAATATTATTCTGCAAGATCTGATTGAAATCGACCATAACTTTTACTAGACTTCAGGGCCATGTATTTATGTTTGGGAAATATACAAGGCTTGGGGTGGGCCATGTATAGGTGGGCAAGTGCATACCCTCTTGCCTACAAGTGAAGGCATGTAGCCCACCAGTATGTGAGAGGGACCTGGAAATTCACAAACCCCTTTGGTGGCTTTTACAGAAGCAAAATAGTACAAGGAAGCATGTGTAGGACTCTTGAGACAGTATGGCCGGAGATGGTAGAAGCCAAGTGGATGCCACCACAAAAAGCTGGCATCATGCAACAGCTAAGTGGCAGCAAGTGCCAGGGTGAGGACACCCGTGCACTCTCTGGACCTGACACCCTACCTGGGATCCTGTTGAGTGTTACCCAGAAGTGCTCATCAGGGCTGTAGGTGTCCTCAGACCATGCCAGGAGATCGATAGCGCGCTGATCCTGCAGCACAAACTCCACGAAGGGCCGGGTGACAGCCATGTACGCAGAGCCAAAGTAGATGGTCAAATTGTGGGGCGGGGGTGCCTTGTGAAGCTGGGGAGTGACCAGCCTGGAGGTGTCGTGCTCGGCCTCCTCCCTGTGCACGTATTCGGTGCGTACGGTGATGTAGGGGGGTGGCAGCACCCCAGGGGTGATGTTCTTCCCCCTGAAGCCCTTCAGCAGCCGGACAATCTCCTGGTTGGTCTTCAAGGGGAATTCCTGGCCACAGGTGTTGAGCAGGTAGTGCCAGGGCACGGCTGAGGCCAGCAGGTCCCTCATGCAGTGGAGGTCAGCCCGCAGGCGGGAGATGCCACCATAGACCACCTGCTCCGTCCGGGAGGCAAGGAAGGCGTTGGGGAAGCAGCCCACCAAGCGCTGCACCGCCTGCCGGAATGGGGCCGGTGCCTTGGCATCCACATGGACACAGTAGACATTTTGGGGCATGTACACTGCCCTGAAGAGCCTCTCGAAGGTCTCAAATTCCTTGTGCAGGGTCATGATGTAGGCGATGGGGAAGGCAGCCTCCTCAGCCGAGAGGGCGCGGGTGATGTAGTGGCTGCGGGCCACGTAGGTGCTGCAGCGGGCTGCCCCCAGCCATGGCTGCAGCTGAGGGCCCCTCAGGCGGGGGATCCGGCTGGCCAACAGCGTGCCACAGGCCAGCTCCAGCGCCTTGGCCTCCAGGGAGCCTCTGATGCCCATCCCTTGCCACCCGCCATGCCGCAGCAGGACGGCAGCGCTCAGCAGCAGGGAGGCAGCCACCAGCAGCTGCGCCACCGCCCGCCGCCATCGCATGGCCCACATTGCTGGCCTCGGCCTACCCCTGGCCTGGCTGCCTGTCCCGGCTGGAGAGACACAGGACTGATTCCTCTTCTAATGCCTGGGAAAGCTGCACTTCTAGAAGACTCTGGTGTCTGGATTTGTGAAAATAATTACTTTATAACCTCTGTGGGATTCAAGGTCTCAGTGTTTTCAAGCCTTGACAGGTGCAGGGAGGAGAAGCAAGGCCTGGGCATTTGACCCAGGCTGGCCAACAGCGTTATTTCATACCATGAACATCACATTCAGTATTGTGGGAAAGTAAGGGAAGATTGGCGAGGAGGACTGTAAATACGCTCAAGTGACTCGCATGTGGGGTGCTGGAAAACACATCTATCACACTAATTGTTGCTTAGTTTTGTGTGCTCAACAAGTAGAACATCTGCACTTAGATAACAAAGCCCTGGGATGGACTCAGGGACACCTTATCAACCACGCCTGGGATTCCTGCCCTGCTCTTGAAGAGATCAAAGCACAGCAGAAAGCTCTGCCTGACAGAATCCTTGAAATACAGGCCCAAACAGTAAGTGGGAGCTCTCTCGCTCCCTCACTCCCTTGCTAACAAGGACTCTCTTGCTAATAAGGACTCTCACTCCACGGTGCCTGCGTCCCCTGCTTGCCTGCCTCTGCCCGGGTGCTGCTTCAGAGGTTCCCCGATCCATGAGGTATTGACATTAAGTTGTTCTTTGCCCTTAATCCATGGTTTTGTGGTTATTCCTGCGTCCTGCCTGTATCAGCTCACACAAATATAAATTAAAAAATTTGCTGAGGGGTTCTCTCTCTTCCTTGGTGGTGGCGATGCTGAGAACTTCTTGCCCCAGTGCCGGACCCCTGAGCCATTCCGTTCCTCCCGAAGCCATTGCACTCACAGTGTCTGACATTTGCTGTCCCCTGATGGGAGTACACAGCTTCCTACTAATAGAACTGGCTGAGTATAATCCTTCTATATTTTATGTTAGTATCAGGATCAATATTTATTCTTTAGTATTAGTAATGTTATTTTTTTAGTCTTATTCTATTAAATCTGTTTATATTTCAACCCTCCAGTTTCCTTGTTTTCCCCGATTCCCCTTCCCAGGCAGGGAGGGGTGGTTGGGTGAGAGAATAATTGTCTAAATGACAATAAATTGTTGTGGGTTTCTTAAACCGTAAGGCAGTCCCATGCCAAGAGGACACAAATGCAAGGCTGACCCATGAGATGCAACCCCACTGGCCACCTCCCACACTGGGGAAGGTCAGCCTTGCCACCACCCATGGCTGGACCAGCACCCTGGGGTGCTACCTGTGCCTGCCACCTTTGAGGCACATTTCCAGACAGAGCCCCCAGGCTGGCACTGGCACTGCTGGAGACAAGGGGACATATGTCCCACAAGACAAGCTGTGTGTTCACAGCCCTTCCGGCTGCATGAGAAGTCCTGCTCATGGAGGCAGGGCTTCATTCCCAGGTTCGTTCAATCTATTTTTAGGCTTTCTAGCAGCAGATTAGATATGTTTTGGGGTGGGTTTGTCGGCTTTTGTCATTTTACAGAGCAGCTCAGGGAAGTAACGAGAGTTAAACTGGCAGTGTTAGGAAGGATGGAGAGAAGATGATGAGCAAATGCAGCTACAATGGAAACGATCACCTCCTAACCCTGTACAGCAACAAAAAATTGTCTGGCTGGGCTCATAAGACAGCATACAAGAATGATTTGCTCTGAAATCCTGGTTTGTCTCTTTTCTTGTTTGTCCTGCAAGACAAGTTCTCCCACCTGTCCATGGCAGGGAGGTGACTGGTAAAGATATAGGGGAGTCTTCTTTCAAGATGAAGTGGAAACAATGGAGGAAAAAACCCCACCACCCCTCCTTAAAATGTTAAAGGCTCAATTTTGTATTTTGCCACCATAAATTTTCATTTAATTGGGGTATGCAAATGTGAAAATGTGTACATGGAGGGGTAAGGGGTTAACTAAAATGAACTCAAGATTGTCAAGCTTTAAAGCAGACCTCAGAACCTGGAGAGAAGGAAACAAAACTCAGGAAAAATAGAAGCTTATTTGAAACTTCTTTCAAGATGGCAGTCTGAATTAAAGCAATGCATATCATCTCTTTGGGCTGTCAGGCTGCTGACAGTCATAACAGAGCTAAACTGCACCTCCTGTGTTGAATCATCTGACGGATACTAAAGAAAGGGTCCCATTTCTAGTAGTGTCATTTGATGGTATGTTTTGAATGAGGTTTTTCTGAGCTGTTACTGACCCATAAACTAACTCCAGTGTCTTTGGCAGGGTTGCAGGCAGTCCTGCATCAGAGGAGCTGAACTCTACAGGGCTGTTCAGGAAATGCCTGCTTCCTGGAGTGGGAGTAAGCTGGACCTGTGGGGACATGCTGGGCACCGAGGACAGCCAACAGGAGAGCCACTCTGCAGAAACCGCCAGTGCCCAGCCTAGCACCCATTCAGGCATGGCTCTTCCACCTTCCATCCCATCTGCCCAGGTGGGTGCTGGCATCAGGGTTTGCCTCTCAACGTGAGTAACACAGCTTTAGGTGTGGTCAGATGAATTTGCTCGTAGGGGAAAGGAGGGGACAGGTTCGGGTGGCCTGACTGGAGTTCCCCCTAACAAAACCAAGGGCTGTTGGCACCTCAGCATCTGGGAGCGTCAAGAGAAGTCTCTGTTACTGCTGCTGGACTGAAGTTTAGTTGGTTATATGCATGAGTTGTGACAGACATTACCTGATGACAGAATTTAGAAAGAAAAAAATTCTTCCTTAAATTACTCTTATCTGATCCTGTTATTCAAGGAGTTTTGCCGTTTGTAGCCTATTACACCAATGTCTGATAGTTGTAAAGATGGAGAATCAAGGGAAGGAACACAAGCCCATTTATTGGCTGTGGCTTTTCAAAAAGTCTTCTTGAAGACATACCCTTCCTTAACCTGTTGTCACTACATAGTGTTTTAGTGAGAAGCAAACAATTGGTTGTGAGGCAAAGTATTGCTCCTATTGAAGGCAGTACTTAAATTCCAATGACAGCGGATTGTGCAGAGACCAAACCCTATTGTAAGTTATATCTTCTCAGATTAACTGTACTATCTGAATGGTGGACAGAGGACAAGAGTAATTTTTCAGGAGATTCTGCCACGAAGAAGGTGTGTTTGTGATTGCTGTGAAAATGTTGCAACACCTTCCCTTAAGCAGGTTTTTCAAAAGAGGAAGGTTTTGATGATGAGATTAGAACAGCTTTGCAGGCATGAGACTCAATAACAGTCACAGGAAAATCCCTAATTTTTTTTATTCCTTATTCCTACGCGAAGTTCTTGCTCAATCAGGAAGTCTCATTAAAATAATGGAGAATGTGAACAAGAGAGCAAGGATTAGTTATATGAGTAACACTGCAGACATAGGTAAAAAATACTCTTTTTTTCTAGAACATGGCTTATTCAACTAGTATCACTGTCTGGAATCATATCAAAAAACTTCCGCGTCTCTGTCTGTCTTTTGAAGTGTGGGCACTAAGCTAAGCTAACAGGCAGAAAGCAACAGCAACACTATACAATGTGTGTGTTGTGGAGAAGGTTGTTCCAAGAGCCTGTCTACAAATTACAGCGGGATGGAGAGCTACCAAAGTAGTTTTGAATGATTAAGTTGCTGTAGTGAGAAGTTCAGTGCAAATTAAGTTGTCTGGAAAAAACACAGGTCTGTTTGTACAAGAAAATGACCATATAAAAACTTAAAAATAAGGAGTTGGCTAACGTGATTGATTAATTTGCTAGCAGTGCTACTCTGAATTTTCTGGTATTACTCTTGCATCTCTCACCCGCATCCAAGGGACATGAATGAGATTTTCCTTGAGAGCCACCAGCTCTTGTTTGGATGTAAAGCTACTGCTACAGATAAACTGCAGTGAAATCTTAACAAGGACAACTCCCATCTCTCTTGAGACCATACTAGCTTGACTCACAGCATTACCTGCCACATGCCTGCCATTACCTGAGACATACTGTATGCCAACTCTCTTCCTTATTTTTCTACCATTCAGCTCCCAACCAAGGAACTGCCATCAATGTGGTGCAGACATATTTTCAAAGTTTTGGGGGTGATTTAGCACTCCACTCACAAACAAAACTACCCAGAATTTTCATTCCTTCCTGATCATTGACACAGTGAATGCATACGTTAACAACCTTCATCCTGCTTGGAGAGAGCTGAAATGAGTCTGATTCTTTGCACTTAGTTAGCCACAATATGTGAATTTTTCAAAAGTACTTAAACTTGTGGTTGGCACACAGCTGGGTGAATCCTTGGAAAAGTAAGCACAAGCTAGAATGCAACAACATCTTCCATGGATTCTCAATTTCTGTGGCAGATTAGCAGCAACAGGAGAAAAAGCCTCACTCAAAGATACCGAGTTGAGATTGCTGATGTCCCCAGATGCCTGTGCTTGACGGGAAGCTGCTGGAGGCCCTGTGGTTCTGTGATCTGCACATTCAGCTCAGAGGGAGAGCTGGGTTTGTGGGCTTGCACAGGACACTGTGGGCTATCTCCTCTAGTAATCAACTACCTTATATTCACGCTGATGCAAAGTTTGTCTAGTTTTACAGCAGGCAGCAATGGTATGTTGGGTACCCAATGTTCTTTTTGGGATGGCACAAAAGCAAAAGTGATGCGGTATTCCTTTTTTCTCCCCCTCTCTGGGACACATGACCCACAGCACATCCTCATTCTGCAGCCTTCTTGCGGAAACCAGGAATAAAAGTTGTTCTGCCCTGGCTCTTTCTCTGCAAACCCTCAGCTTCACTTAAACCAAATGAATGCCAACCACCACTCATGATCTCTATGTATGGATGAGTGTGACCAAGGCACATCCCAGAGGTGGGACCATGCTGTCCATGGGTGGCGTGGTGAATTTTGTGACAGCCAGACTGAGAGTGGGAAGGGAGGTGCATTACTGTGGCTAATGGCTGGTGCAGTTGCTAACCATCTTGCACTCCACTTAAGGGCAAACACCCCCAAACTAGTTGCTGTTGCTCTTTGCAGTGACAGGAAACAAAGAACCGCTGCTACGCTACCAGCATTTTGGGGGAGAGAAAGGAACCACATGTTAAGAGCCTTCTCACAAGAGCTTAGAAGAGCTGCTCTAGCATGGCAGGACGCCTCTGCAGCCTTGCTCAGTTACCAGAACATAACAGGGCACTCTCACGGGGCAGGAAACGAGTGGGTGATTTCTCTAACAGCTGGTTGTGACGTGCACACTTCTTGCAGCTCATAGCCTGAAGGGATTGCTAAGGATTTATCGGGACTGGCAATGCTCATTGCATCTCTGCAAATCTGAGACCGATGCCCCAGACAAGTGATCCCCCAGTAGCCTAGTGTCCCCCCACACTTCCCTGCTGTAAATGGATCTGAATTGGAGACATGGGTACTGGGATGAGGTTATTGATACTGGACTTGGGGGTGAGGTGGAAAAAGAAGTGCATCTGGATGTGAATGTTCTCATACAGGGTGGGGTTTTTTTTGTGGTATCCAGGAACAAATATCCTGGATGACTGCCAGAACCTGCAATCTCTTGCACTTACCATGAGGGAGGGAAAGGACTAGGAAAGGGGAACACTGAAAGACAGGTGAAGTTCAGCATGGGGGAAATGGCCAGAGATGGAGAGCAAGGAAAGAATATTGATGCAAGAGAAATGTAGAGCTAAGGAGAGACCAACCAAAATGCCATGCTGGTAGCAGACAGCAACTGTGGAAGAGGAGGGATCACCTAGCTACTTATGCAACATGAGCCCTTGACATTTCAGTGTCTTCTACTGGCATGCTTGGTGGTACACACTTAGGACCAGCACTGTGCTCAGCAGTGGTGCAGGCTGTTCCCAGAATTTGATCCCTATGTCCCCCTTAGCTGCCGCAGTACACTAGATGTGCTGCTAATGTACACCTTCTGGTTTGGTTCTACCAGAGAAGGAATCTAGCCTTTGCACACTAAGATGATTATCTGAATAAAACGAGCATGCCATAGGAGGGGAACAGTTGGATGGAAAGCACTTCAGAAGCATAATTCTGCTCCCAACTTGTACTGGTTTTGTAGGGATAGAGTTAACTTTCTTACTAGCAGCTGGCGTGGTACTGTGTTTTGGATTTAGGATGAGAATAGCATTGACAGCACGCTAGAGGGTTTTGGTTGTTGCTGAGCCATCAAGGTCTTTTCTGCTCCTCACACCGCCCTGCCAGTGAGTGGGCTGGAGGTGCATAAGAAGTTGGGACGGCTGACCCCAACTGACCAAAGGGATACTCCATGCCATATGACATCATGCTCAGCATATAAAGCTGGGGGAAGAAGAAGGAATAGGAAGGATGTTCGGAGTTACGACAGTTTGTCTTCCCAAGTAACAGTTACATTTTCTAGGCAGATGTTAACCCAGATCATTTAAGACAGAAAGATCATCTGTACAGATGGACCTGGTACCAGCGGCACCTAGCAGAAAGGTCAAAATAGATAACAGATAATATTTTTACAGGATATTGCAATAAACTTCCTGTGGTAACATTTCTTCATCAGACTATGGGCTAGCCCTGTTAACATGTTTGCTTTGGCTTTGAGGATGCATTCTTGAATATTCCTTTATAGTTTACTTGTCAGTTGGAGGGTGTGCACGGTATAATCTTGAAGATTAAGGCAGGCAAAGTTATGACTCTTTTTTTTCATTGAAGTCAATGTCAGAAAGCTTCCTATAAGTAAAAGCTTTAGCACAAAGACTTGAGCATGTGAGTTTTCAACAGGCAAAGTTTGTAAGAGTGGTATAAACCACAGGATTTTAAAATTAAAGTTTCTATCTCCATATCCTCATTTCCTAGAAATATGTCTTAAATGCAATAACAGAAATATATTCAACTAGCAGTGTTGCATTTCCCAAATACATCTCATCTACATTGGAATTAAAATTGTACAGAAACTATTGATACTGATAAAACACACACAATGCCTTTAAATATTTCTGCCCTACCTTTCCAAGCTCAGATGTTCAAAAATGCCTGTATGCAGGTGGCCTTGTAGATGGTGGCTTGAGCCAGGCTTTCACTGAAAGGGTAAGGTCTGGCTCCTGATCCTCCTTCTCATTCCCATTTTCCTCTCCTTTTTGCTCACATCTGCGTGTTAGCCCCCAGCTTTAATTTGTTCTGACTCCAGTGCTGACCAGATTCTACACCACGTCAATTCAATTCAGAGACTCAGAAAAAAAGTAGGTAGTTTTTCTTCAAATCTAGTGAGTTGAACTGGCAAAACTCCTGGCACAGGGCTGCTGGGCAGAAGGGAGTGGGAAGGGATAAGCAGGAGAAAATTTCCTATTTTGGCAACAATGAGCTTTTAGCGTTCAGCCACCTTGTGCACCTTCACCCTTAGTAAAGATGTGGGGCTGGTGCAGAAGTGACAGTGCAACCACGGTCTGTTAGTCTGCAGGTGAGCCAGTTCTGAAAAAGCAGTTTAATCCAACACGTTAGAGTAGGGGTCAGGCGTCAGTGCTCCCGTGCTGGTTTATCCCATGGTCTAGATTAAGACACTGGGAATATCATTTCACCCCTCGCTGCCTGCTTCTTTGAATAGGAAATAAAAGCACTGATCTATCTTGTAAAAGCGTGTTGGTGTCTCTGGATGAGAAGTGCCGCTATTACTTCTCCTGACCTTTATTACTTGAACATGGAGAAATACTAGTGTAAATTACTAGTATGTGTAAGTTAGCAGTGTATGTGTGTATCAATGTACGTATCAGTGTGCACCCTTGGAGGACGATCACCTGAGACTGCCTGTACCCCAAGCCATGCATATGCTGTGACCATATTGGATGAAAGTGGGAACAGGACTTTGGCGTAGAAGAGGATTCAGCAAAGTTACCCTGAAGGACTCAGTAGCATGGATTGTGGATGCACACCTCTGCCACGGTGACTGGAACCTACTTTGTGCTCTATGTGAGCAGAGAGGGGAAAGGTGGCCCAGTGGTTATGCTGCTGACCTGGGACGTGGCCACGGACCTGCACTGTGGTGGTGCGTGAGACCTGCAAGAAATGACTTAGGGCTGGTCACTCCGGGCTTACATACTTTGCAAATACTTTCCTCTAATTCCCCCGTGCTTCTCTTCCTTATCTGAAAAGTGGCTTTCAAGAATTTTCTGTTACAAAGGACCCGTGTGGGAGATAAGTGGCCTGAGATAAACACCAAAGGTAACTTCAGACTGTTACTTGAAAATCAGCTGAATGGGAATTGAAAGTCTTTAGCTTTTATGGGGGCTAAAAAAAAATATCTGTCTTCATTGAATGCCTCTGAATGGAATGACACATTGAATGGGTAATAAGCATGCTATTTTAAGATCTGGTCTTTTTTTATCTGAACTGAGATTATCATGGCTGTTTGAAACTACAAATATCTGTTAGGTTTAGGTCTTGCACAGTATGCTATACATCCAAACTGGTCCTTAAATGATCTCTCCACTTGCCTGGAGGCTTCTAAATATTTTTACTAGCAGCTGGACACTGCCCGACATTATTATCTCCCTTTAATATGTCTGAAAAGCTAAAAGGAAGTTGCTCGGTCAAACTTGGACATGAGATTTTTGTTAGAGCCAGGAACTGAGTCCCAAGTGAACATCTGACTTGGATACGTTCAGGTGAGTGTCTGACACCCTGTGCTACGCTTACGAGTTTGGATTCAAAATCCTGGACACAGCAGACCCCAGATACATCTGTCAGAGCTGCATGGCCACTTTTGGCCAGGGACCCTAAGATTTTGGCAGGGAAAACAAGGAAGAGGAAGGAAACATATCTGCTGTGGCAGTATTTCATCCTTTTCAAATTCCTTTTTTGGATGCAAAGAGAACAACCACAAAGAAGTGTGACACTAATGTGCAACACTGGAAAGCATATGGTGATGATCATGGAAATAAACGATGAAATATGCAACCTATGGAAACTACACAGTTCAGCACAGCAATTGGGAACCACCTAAAGCTTTCTGATCATGGAGAACATGTCTGGTCCGAGGTTTATTGATCTTGAGGCAACAAACTGTAACAGGATCACAGCAACCAGCTTCCTGGGCAAGTCAGCTAGCCACGAATAATATATGCTGATGATTATACCATAAACGTCTCAATCAGTAATCATTGGTGGATGTTGTGCATGCCAGTTATAAAATATAATTATCAAAAGAGAAAGCACTGCTCTCCGAGGGTTATGTGATCATTTGAAAGCAGACTGGCTTTGCAAAATGTACCCCCAGTCTGCTGCTTAGGCTAAAGCAGATGTGCTCTGCCTCTCTGTTGCTTCTACTGGTTTTTGTTTCCCACAAGTCACAGTAGGGAGATGGTGGAAAGGAAAAAAAAAAAAAAAAAAAG
>NW_015090830.1:18351259-18371355 GCF_001431845.1 Calidris pugnax | reverse complement strand
ACAAAATGAAAATTTTATAACTTAGTGGGGGTTTCACTTCAAATAAGCTATTTCCAATTAGCTCAGCTCAAAAAAAAAAAAAAAAAAAAAGGACAAGAGAAGAAATTTATCCTTGCTTCTATTGCTCACATTCCGGCTGAGGGCTGCTGTGAAGCTCTAGGGGGTGGGGAACAGTAAAGTCCTACCAGGTGCTTTTAAAAGCAATGTGCTTGAGGAAGAAGTCCTGTGCATCTTCTGACCCTTTCCCAGTCATAAGAGCAAGGTAAAACTAATTTTAAATACGTAAGGTAAAGATGAAAATTCCGGTTCTGATTCTGTTTCTCTGAACAGATCCTTGACCTTGTACAATGGAGTTTAGGTGGTAGTTATGAGTACAGGTTTTTTTGCAGGTGTTACTGGAGAGCTGGTAAGTGTGTGTGCATACAGAAAAGTACATGATGACTAGAAGCGGATTCTACTCAAAACGCAGATTTTCTGGCCCTGAAGTAATAGATAGAGAGGGAGGAATTGACTTCTATTTCTGGAAAAATAAAACTCAACCCAGCAAAATGAGCATCTTCACTACGTTGCTTACATAGCTTACATATTTCAGTCTTCATTCCTTCTCTTTTCTTCACTTCAGTTTTTACAGGTAAAAGGCTTAAATCAGCTGAAATGTCCAAGGATTTAAATTTGAACATAGATCCCCTGGGGTTCTTCCTGCTCAGTGGTAATGCACATCCTGCACAGCGCAGTCACCTCTCCCTCAATGGGTTTAAAAATAAAGGGCAAGTAAGTTTATTTGATAGATCAGCCTTTTATATCAATTAAACTTTTCATCTAGGCTTTGTCACAGTCAGCCTCAGATATATGTCTGTGTGTGTGTGCACGTGTGCACCCATGTGTGCATGTGTCTGCCTACAGAAAACAAAAGTGAAGGCGCACTCACCCGGGATCCTGTTGAGTGTTACCCAGAAGTGCTCATCAGGGCTGTAGGTGTCCTCAGACCATGCCAGGAGATCGATGGCGCGCTGGTCCTGCAGCACAAACTCCACAAAGGGCCGGGTGACGGCCACGTACGCGGAGCCAAAGTAGATGGTCAAATTGTGGGGTGGGGGTGCTTTGCGCACAGATGTCCTCAGCATGAAAGAAGAGGAAGAGTATAATTGCTCCCTGTGCACGTATTCGGTGCGTACGGTGATGTAGGGGGGTGGCAGCACCCCAGGGGTGATGTTCTTCCCCCTGAAGCCCTTCAGCAGCCGGACAATCTCCTGGTTGGTCTTCAAGGGGAATTCCTGGCCACAGGTGTTGAGCAGGTAGTGCCAGGGCACGGCTGAGGCCAGCAGGTCCCTCATGCAGTGGAGGTCAGCCCGCAGGCGGGAGATGCCACCATAGACCACCTGCTCCGTCCGGGAGGCAAGGAAGGCGTTGGGGAAGCAGCCCACCAAGCGCTGCACCGCCTGCCGGAATGGGGCCGGTGCCTTGGCATCCACATGGACACAGTAGACATTTTGGGGCATGTACACTGCCCTGAAGAGCCTCTCGAAGGTCTCAAATTCCTTGTGCAGGGTCATGATGTAGGCGATGGGGAAGGCAGCCTCCTCAGCCGAGAGGGCGCGGGTGATGTAGCGGTTCTGCCTGATGTACTCCGTGCAACTGGATTCACCAAATGATGTTTTTAAAGTGTTTTCCTTCAGAAAGGATGCTTTACCTTCAGTAAGTGCTTTACAGGCTTCTGCTAAAGTTGAATTCACCGAGAAGTTCAACCTTTGAAGAGGTTTTTGTGTGTGCAAGTCAGCAGCGTAGAAGACAAATGGAAGTGAAACACTGAGAACCAGAATAGCGAAGAAACAATATCTGACAGGATTCATTGCTGCTCAGAAAAAAAGTCTCACTTGAAATATTACGAAGAGGTCAGATCAAACATCTCAAACAGCTTGTTTTGCGGGCTGCGCTTGCTTCCTGCCCAATAACGCATGCGTCCATCTGATGCATAGCATGCAGTTGCTGTCCTTACTTTCAATATTAATGGTTTCATAGACATCATTGATGTGGATGCAGCACAAGTAGCAAACAACTTGCAGATGGATGCTGCTCCACAGCACCCTGAAGATTAAGCAGACACGTAGCATAATTACTGGCTTGGCAATGAACAGGTGGCACTACATATTTCACGGTGTCCCTGCATTCAATTTATGGGCATGTTCTTAACTGCTCCCTCCCCACTCTCCCTGCACGTATCATATAGTTGTAAAATTTCCTGTGCGTGCACCCTGTGGCAGGAAAACCTCATATTTACATCTTGCATAATTCTATTTTTTTACTTACAGGAACCATTTTTTGAACCACCCAAGCGTATCAGTCATCACCGCTTCAGAATTACTAAAGGCTCGTTCAGCGCACTGTGCTACCGTGTAAGACCACCAACACCCACATACAAGAAGCAGGAGTGTCTTTTTTCCTCTGTGTAGAGTTATATCAGAACCATCAGGTCTCTTCAGCAATGTTTTCTTCAGTTGTAAATTTGAAATCTGCCAAATACTTTCTGCCTGTGTCATGGATGAGTTGTGATGAGCTCCGGGCTTACCTCCACCAGAAGGAACTGGGTTAGCGAAACCTGCTATTTAAACTACTTAAGCTAACCTTAGGCTCTCTGATGAGACATTCTTGTTTCTAAAAGCTGTGCATACATTTGGTATAACAACATGTTTATACAATGAGAGCTTCTGGCACGGCTCTGACTGAAGCTTAATACTTGGTAACGCTCCCTCTTCCAACTCTGAGTCTGTTCATGTGGATCTGCTGCCATGAGACAGCATGTTTGAAGCATATTAACTTTTTCCAACACCGTGGTATTTTGCTTCAACATGAAGTAATGCTGAGGAAATATCAGATGATCTGAGATTACACCAGTAGACACTTTGTGTGGGCAGTCCAGCCTGCTACAAAAGCAGAAATACAATCACCAACCTTCCAGCTCATGCAGACAAGCCACCTCAGATGCTGGCAGGGCCCTCACAGAAGCTGCACTTTCCTCCCATCCTGGCTCCAGACACCCTGGGAGTTCAAACAGATTGAAGGCTGCAAGCAGTGGCTTCACCCCATCAGGCACAGTCGCAAGCTGCAGTGAGGAGACGAGCGGTAGAGAAACTTTGTAAGGACTTGTGGCTAGATTGTCCCCCACAAGGGTCACTGGTGCAGGATAGACCTGGCATTCAAGCTTACCCAGTGATGGCAAGCAGCAGAGCAGCTTCTCACCAGGATGTCAGCAGGGACAGGTAGAGACAGCTGTGGTCACACTGGAGATCCAGTGCAGCCTTCTTTGTAGACACCAACACCTTTGGAAGAAGGATGGCTCCGATGGAGCCGAGGGGCTGGCACAGAGGTGTGCAAAGTCCCAGGAAGTAACGGAGATTCGCCTGACGCTGCTGAGAAGTCATCTGGAAAGTGCTGCCACAGCCCAACAGTACAGCTTGTAGTACTGTACTGCTGGGGATTCAGAGAGATGAGCAGATGCTGAGCTGAGACCACTGTCCAAGTCCAGCAACGAAATACACAGCAAACACCACTGTGAAGGTAAAACATGTCCCAGCGCAGTGACTGGTGAATGCTCTCCTGAGGTGCACAGACCTTCCCGGAGTGCTTCAAACCACTGCTCCTTCCTAATCTGATTGTTACAGTGAATTCTGTCCAGGAGCAAACATCACTTACCTGCCTCACACCTTAGTAACACAAACTGCCATGGCCACCAGTGACTATAAGGCCAGCAGCCTCTTGCTCTCCTCTTTGCGTTCCATAGACCATTGAGTTCAACAGTGTCCCACCTGCTCAGTGAGCCAGCTGGCTGCAAGACCATTTCTTCCCCTGTGCCATGGTCTTAACATGAGATCTCCACCCAGCTGGTGTTATGAAAACGTGGAAGGAGAAAAACAGTGGATAGGCGTAAGCATTCCTGCAGGAGCCAGAATTTTCTTGGAGAAGAATCAGCTGGGGGCAGAAAACACAGGTAGCTTTTCCAAAGTATCAAAGGCATGTAGATGCCTTCAAAACTGTCCTTGCCTGGGTGCTTTTAAACTCTGGTCTAGGCACTGTGTAGCCTATTATACAGCTAGGAAGACTTTTAAGAACTTAAAATATATATATATATTTATACGTGTGTATGTATACAGAGACTGTTTTTCTCCTAGGTGTTGACGTTTGCAGTTCTGCTGTGGTCTGTAGCAAACAGGTAAGCTAAATGCAGAAAGCAAGAGACAGGTCTGCTCATCATAGGAGTGAAATGAAGATTTAGCTTTTCCTTGGTGGTGTTTTTTTCTTGCACAGACATTGCTGCCAACACCCTTGTGGCAATCCAGACTAACCATGGTCCTTTGGTACTACTAGCCTTTGGGGAAGGAAGGCTGCGTGCTTGGTGCTACTTTTTAATCCTAGTGCCTCAATTCTGCAGCATGGTTAGTATTTAAAAACTTGAAAACATGCATGCAAATGATTGCTGTAGAAAACCACGCTCTCAAAACGTGGGTTTTTTTCTTATTTTACTAGTTCTACCTTGTGCTGACCTTTGTGAAATAAGATCCGTGCCTGGGATTATAGGCAGAAATCACACACCTTAAAAAAAAAAAAAAAAAAAAAAAAAAAAGAGCAGGGAAACAATGAAATAGAGTGTACAAGTCACATGACCCACCTCGATGGAAAAACCTCTTTCTCAGGTATTAGTGAGTTGTTAATTTTACAGGCTCATCTGAAGTTCAGATGCAGGGAGAAGCCAAATCTGAACCATACTATGGCAGATGTCAGTGAAAGAGCAGCAAAGTGACAGTGGACTTCATGATGCCCATCGCTTCTCCTGTTGTGGATTGTATTGGACTCAGCATATTTTGGGTGGAAAAACAGAGTTACTGGACAAAAAGATAATAGAAGATCAAATTTACCATGCTATTCGACAGAGGCTGCATGCGAGGGGTCTGTGCTTGTAGAACTAAAACTGCTGCTGACAGAGACTTGAAGCGTAACTCCTTTTTATTGTTCCCTGGACCTGCATCATAGCAGTTCTCATTTCAGCACGAAAGGAGCTTTTGGTGTGGCTCCTGCAGCGGAAACACACTCCCCAGTAGGATTAGCAACTGAAACGGCTTCCCAGTGGATGCATGGGAACCGACCTTTCCTCATAATGAGGATATTATCTTAGGAATATAGTTAGTACTCAGTAAACTGCTCCTGGCCTTAATCAATATAGGTAATTGGTTTCAGCTAATTAAAAAGCAAGATGCACAAGCGTTTCACATTGGTTTTGAGGTCCTGTTTGGCCTCGATCAGTAGCGACAAACATTCTACATTACATGTCTATTTGGAGCCACTTGGTATTTTCTATTCTATTGTTAGGACAAAACCATCTGTATCATGACATTCCTTTTCGTGACCCTCGCATGCAAAGCTGTCAGTTTGAATTGGCACTGTTGTTAAAAGCACAGCAAGTCCATGGTGAGCAAACAATTTTTCCTCAGTGTGGTTTTTTATGGTTAGGAAATGCAGGTAGCCGTAATCTGTCCGCTGTTTTGTAAAGGATCTCCTCCTCTGTGACACCTTCTTGCACTGAGATGAATCTGCCTTGGTCTTCTGCTGCTCTGGGATGCCATGCAATGTGCACGTTCTCCCCAAAACTCTTCTCTTGGAGCAGCCCTGCCTGGAAACAATCTTCTCTTAACAAGTGTCTTACACACCCTGCCTGAGCTGGAAGGTACACACATACTGTATAACACAATGAGAAAGAAAGCAGTCTTAACACAAGAGCAGTTAAAGTTTATTCCTATCTCTTCTCTTCGGCCCTCCCTTTTTTTTTCCTGTTCAGAGCAGCCCCTGGCATTCCTGCACTTCCCAGTCAGCCATAATCTGGCAATTCAAAGAGGAAAAAACCATACAAGCCTACCTGAAACAGGAGCTCCCAGGCAGACGCACCAACACCGGGCAGTCAGAAGGCAGCAGCACTCCCAGCGAAGGGGAGGAGAGATGAAATGACACATCAAGGTAAGGGCTAGCTCAGCTCACATGGTCCAGCAGAATCGTCAAGTAATCTAATCGTACGCAGTCAGTGAGCACATCTGTCTGTGCAAACAGCAGGGGCCAGACAGTACACCATCCCATCCCGTCCCCTTTTGTCTTCCCGTGCTCCCAAGCTCCAGACACGGAGCCTCTTACACTGTGGGAACTTTGCTGCCTGTCAGAATTTGCAGGAGGCTTTTAGATATAAAGGTTTCAGGAAGAGATAAGCTGCCTAGTCTCTAGCGGAGTGCATTTTGCAAGTCAGACTTGCTACTGGTCCAAAGCAGAGCACTCTACTGCTCCCTTCTCCAATTAACTTCCAACAGGGACACGCACTCACCTCTGTGGAAACTACTCCTCATCAGCTGCTCGGGAGCAACGGCACGGCGTTCGCTTCCCCGCTCACTTATCCTCCTGCGCAGAGAAAGCAAGACGTAATTAAACCTGTCCTAATAGAAGACAGGCAGGCTGTGGTGGCGACGTTGGTTTTCTTCTGTTAAATATGACTGGATTTTATAGGTGACACTGGTGTAGCCGAGGCGCAGAGAGAGATCTGTTTCATTACTGCAGATCAATATCTGCATTAGTGCACAGTAAAGTAGAAATGCAGCTATTATTTGCACTGGAGGAGGGTCCAAAGGTAGCTTACACAAGATGTTGCAGACGTGTTGCAGACGTTGCTAACTTTATGAACATGAACCCAAGGCATTCCTCTCAGTGGGTGAAGTTGGGCAGCTGGTGTCGGACCCTTAGGGAGGTGCCAGGTTGGGGCAGTATCCCTGCGTCTCAATCTCTACATGGCCAAGGACCCGTTCCCAGCTGCAGGTGCCTGAGCAGCTACAGGAGTAAAGCAACTCCATCTGCAGGTTGGGAGAGACCTGCTCTGCCAAGCCAGGCGAACCCCAGCCTTGCCTGCTGGTGCATGTGTCAGGCTACACGAGGGAGAGAGCAGCTACATGGATCACTCCTTTTATTTCTAATGGCTCTACTAAACATTTCGCTTTATCACGCTCTTTATCCTGGCAATACAATGTGCTACCAGATGTGAAATGGGCAGACAGTCCATAGGGATCTAGAAAACATCATCTGTCAGGAGCGATGGAAAAATATATGGTTATCTTGTCATTTAAATAAAATTAAAAAAAAGGAAATGGCCAGAAGTTTTGAAATATGTAAAAAAGCAAACCCAGAAGCAAATCCTGATGCAAATAGAAAGGGAGTAGCTGGTTCTCCGTGTTCTCTGTGCATAGGACAAGAGCTAATCATCTTAGATAACATCAGGAAAGGTGAAGACCAGACATTAGGGAAGCTTTGTAGTGATAAACAGCTAGATGTGGATTAGATTGTCTGGAGAGGCTGGAATTTTCCTGCTGATGGTTTTCAGGAGCAGGTTAGGCATAGCTTTTTCAGAGGTTTTGCAGGTCATACTGGTCCAGACTTGGTAATTTTCTTGTTTTTTCCCAGCTCTCTTTCCTATGATTGTCTGTATTACGGTATCTCTAAGCTTGGCTGTAGCTGGGCTGGGGATCCTATTACATCTAGGAACTGTTAACAAAAGGACTTTGTCGTCACTTAGGAAATATGCTCATCATCTCTGCTATTTACATTAGCATTGCAATTCTGTAAACTCAGGGCAACCCTGGACCACTCTACAAGGAAAAGGATTTGTATGAAACTTTTGTGATTCATCCTGAGCACAAAGAAGAATTATTTAATAAATGATAAATCTGTAACTGTTTACATATTAGGAGGTATTTCACCTCTCATGTCTTTTCTCATCAGAGGACAAATTAGCTTGATGCCTGTCCCATCTTAGTTTTCTTTCAGTGAATTATCAAGATCCTTTTTCAGAAGGCCATGGTAGGTATCTGTTGTCTTTAAAGTTGTCCTGGCTGGAACAGACTTTTTATTCGGTTTAGGTAGAACCAAGCCAGGACTCGCTTTGAAAGTCTCTTTCCCACCCCACCAGGCTGTGAGCAGTGCTGAGATGCCACCTGGTTTGTAGGGCTCCAGAGTCTCCCAAAGGGCTTTAGGATTGAAAGTGTCCATATCACACTGCACTCCTGATCTGCTCAGGAGATGATGTTAGACATCCATGACCATTAGACCCTGCCGGGTTCTTAGTGAGTAATGACAAGTCACCGACAGAAGTAACTTGTGACAAGTGACAAACACTGGCTGCCAGAGTGGGAAAGAAGTGGGCCTGTGCTGTGCAGCGGCGGTTTTCTTCCTGCCAGCAGAAGAGCTGCCTTTTATACCCCAAAGTACAAAGTTTGTCTTAAGGTTTAGCCTAGGATTAGCTTCCACTGCCTCGTTTACCTCTGGAGGCTTTACTGTATGCCAAGGTCTCCTCTTTGTATGACCGACAGTCTGGGCAAAGCAAGCTGATCCGTCTGCCTCACACTGTGTAAGGTCCAAACTTGCAATTAAAATTGCCACTGTCCTGTTGTGAAGGCAGTCTCTTTCCACTATCCTGTGGAATACCAGTTAACCAGTATCACCCTTTTCAGAACCAGCCCCGCTTCAGACTTTATTCAGTTTTCACATCCATCTCCATGTCTTTTTCCCAATTATCTCGTAGAGAAGCTGACGTACACACACCCAAAACAGCGTTCAGCAAAAGCTCCAAACTCCAATCCCAGGTATTTTAAATAGCCAAGCACCTTCTTGTTTGCTTTGGGTTTGGGTGGAGGCTCCTGCTTATGTTTTGGTCCCTTGTTCTACTGCTTATGCAAAAACTTTTTATGGCTCTCTTACGGGAAGGGCAGTGGCTGCAATCACCACTCACCAATGAGGCTGAAAGCAGACTGATGGCATTACTGAAGCTGGGACAATCTAGTCTCCCCATATTGGGTCGCTGGGAGGTTGTAAAGAGGCTAGAAAACTACTAGAGATCTCCTGCCTTGCACAACATCGCATTCCTCAGCCCCTGCAGCCAGCCTCTTCTTGTCTGGTCCCTTCCTGCCAAACTGCCTCTCCCAGGCCAGGATTTTCTTATCAGGTTCCCCAGTTACCACACATACCTGGCAGCTGGTATGGGCATGGGTTTTCCATTCCATGAGGGGTTATTTCACGTTACTTTCTGGGACCTTCCTTTTTCAGCATGTCTGCATCCTGCCTTGAACTGCAATTCCACTCCCCAGTCTCAAAATTCTGCAAGTGTCTATTTCTTTTCTTCCAGTTTGGCTCAATTTCTCTATTTGGGAACTACTTACAGCTTCCTGCCTGTTGCTCACACTGAAAATACTCCTTGGCCTGAACCCTAAGCCTATATTTAGGTTAATTTTTACTTGACTTCTTTTTATTTGCAAAGAATCTACACAAAGGCTTCTTTTTTCCCCACACCTACAGCAAGCAGTAGAAAACAGGCTGCTTTACTCCTAAATCTCTGCTTGCTCCATCTCTCTGTGGTCTCGGTTCAAGAAGTGTCTGGGTAAGTTCATGAGAAAGGACCATTCTGGGATACACAACAACCATGCCCATCTTGGGAAGACCCTGGTCTGCATATGGTTGGAGGCTGGAAGGCTGCACATTTGCTTGCCTTGCTCCTTTACTGTTCCAGAGGTCTCAGCTTCTGGCACCTGCTGGGGACATAATACTGGGCTGGGATGTTATGACCCTCCTGAATTCCTTCTCCCTCTCGGAAGTGCTTTTCTCTCTCTCAGATCCTTTTCATAGACATGCGTACAGCTCAAGACAGCTGCAAACTCTGCCCTGCTCCAGGCTGTTGGTTGTCAGTGGATACTGAAGTTTCTCCAAGTCAGTTCTTACTCAGGACATTAGGCTCAGTCAGTGTCATGGACAGTGGCTTCTGTTGTTTCGGCAATGACTAAACAGGACGTGAGTTTGAGTTGCTCCTGGTAGTTAGCCTGAACAGACCACAAAAAGGCACAGGGCATCCTTCAGCAGGCTCTGAGGATTCTTACATAGCCAGCTTGCTGTGTCCAGCAGGAGGCCACCATGTCCTCTAATCAATGCAGCAGCTGTTGAGTGACTTGGCTTCTCTGTCAGAAAATAGTGGTTGAATTCATGTGCCTGTATTCAGAGAGCCCCATCTCAAAAATTTCAGCTGGGCCATCTCATAGTGGAAGTAAGACTTTTTTCTAGGGGCATTAGCTGTGGGATCTCCAGAGTTATAGCCACATTAATCACGAATTCCCCAAGAAACTGCCCTACCCCATTAAATACACTGGCATATTTTTTAATAAGGTCACCTGCCTTGTGTCGGCTGAGATGGAGTAATTCCCACTTTCATTACCAGTTTGATCAATTTAATATCCAGCCTGCTCAGGGACTGAGCTCTAGTGATGCTGCTGTGTGTACAGCATAAAATTCGTGGTGGTTTGCATCCTATTCGATTGGGTCTAAAAGCACACCACGTCTGTCGATGTCCCCCTGCTTTACCTTTCTCTTGCAAAAGTGGGTTCTTGCTCTCTCTTCCTTCAGCCAGTCTTGAGGCTGCCACAGCAATGTGGAAAACTGCGTAGCCAGCTGGGGAGCTATGGCTGAAGCCTCTACAGGGTTCTCAGTTTTGGCTAGAACCTGACAGTTTCCATGGGGGTACCAGGATGATGGTCTTCTTCCTGTTGGCTGACTGCTCTTAAGTGAGACCTCACCTCTGCTCTGGTGAGACCTCACCTGGATTATTGTGTGCAGGTCTGGAGCCCTCAATATAAGAAGGACATGGACCTGATGGAGCGGGTCCAGAGGAGGGCCACAAGGATGATCAGGGGGATGGAGCACCTCTGCTACGAGGACGGGCTGAGGGAGCTGGGGTTGTTCAGCCTGGAGAAGAGGAGGCTCCGGGGAGACCTAATAGCAGCCTTCCAGTACCTGAAGGGAGCCTACATGAAGGCTGGGGAGAACCTGTTTAGAAAGGCCTGCAGTGACAGGACGAGGGGAAATGGCTTCAAGCTGGAGGGGAACAGATTTAGACCGGAGATGAGGAGAGGGTTCTTTACTGTGAGGGTGGTGGAGCACTGGAACAGGCTGCCCAGGGAGGTGGTTGAGGCCCCATCCCTGGAGATATTCAAGGTGAGGCTCGATGAGGCCCTGGGCAACCTGGTCTAGTTGGGGGTGTCCCTGCTGACTGCGGGGAGGTCGGACTAGATGACCCTTGGAGGTCCCTTCCGGCCTGGGCAATTCTATGAAGTATCACATATTCCACCTTGGTTTCAGTTGCATAGGTGTTGGTGTCATATACCAGCTCTTTGTGGCAAAACTGTTGCAGGCCACCATACTGTCCCCAGGCAACCTGTCCTTGGCATTCACCAGCCAACACCTTCTCTCCCGTGGTGATAATGTCTGCTGTGGCAGCAGGACCTGCTGCACGACACAGGGCCAGCAGCTGTATTGGGGCATCCAGAGTAACCTCTGGCTGTCCCATCTATCTGGCATTTGCAAAAAGAAGACAGTCCTTTTGACTCTTCTTATGCAACCACTTAAACCCAAGCAGTTGTTCTTTGGTTTGGGTTTTTTTTCATCCAATTAGTAGTGGAAAATAACTGTCATTGGCTCCTTTGGGTTGGGCTTTGGTCCTTTTTGACCCAGGTGATTCAGAGTATTTCCTTCAGGGTAACAACAAATAGCAGCATGTCCAAGCCATGAAGAGCAGGTGGGTGCTAGATATGTTCCAAAGCCCACACCAGATCAATGTAAATATTGCAAGTTTTCTTGGGAAAATAATGAGCATATATTTTTTTGCAAATTATTTTTACCAATACTCTTCTGCACTGGTTACTTAGTGTGTGAGGTTTTGGGGAGCATCCTGGCTAGCAGCACCTCAGAAAAAAAAAGAAAATAAAATTCTATGGCCAGGTGAGTGCATTAGAGAGGTCATTTTGTAATTTGCTCAGCTCTGCAATCTATGAAGCAATAATAATGCAAACTTCTATTAAAGCACTAAATACCTACACCAGAAAAACAAACAAACAAACAAACAACTCCAAATACAAGTGGGATTTAGGATCCACTGCTGGCCATTCTCTGAAACAGGACGGATGCCCTTCAGCTAGCACACCATCCCCTGGTTATGTTAAACATTCACCCTCTTCTCCTCAACATCCAGACAAGAGCAAGCTGGTCTAGACAGCGATGCTGCAAGCAATCAGAAATCTGACCAATGCTGTCCAACCATTACCTTGCTGTCCGAGTTTGGTCCAGCCTGTGGAGCTGCATCATCACCGGGTATAGCAATTAGACAGACTAAGGAAGGTGTCCCCCCCATCTCCATCCTGGCGGCAAGTCTCTCGCTGCCATTTGTCCCCTCTGCCACTGGATGGCAATGCTGACTAAAGGATGGCCCAGGCGAGGAGAAGAAGAAGAGGGCAGGAGCAAGGCAGGAGCATCCGCTGGGACATCGCACCCTTTGCTGGGACTTCCAACCTGACAGGAGACGCCAGGACCCACAGGGAACATCTTTCTCAGGACCCCCAGACGTGGAGGGCTTGGAGAATGGAAAACTAGCATTGGGAGTCTAAGTTCTAAGCGTAGGAAGGGGTTGCCGGGCAGGAGCGACTGAGTCACGCCTTGGCACGGCTTGCTAGAAATTGCCCAATTTTTATACTTAAAAAACTGTACTTAGACTTTGTAAAAACGACTCTGTAAGCATGGCATTGCTGAGCTCAATGACTATTCAGTGAACTCATTTGAATGTGCATAGACAGGGCTTGCTTGAACTGCTGCATCAAAGAGAAATGCTGAAATGAGTCATTTGTGAATCACGGCTTATTTTCTGTTGTTAGCTCATCTGGAATCCCATGGTGATCAAACAGCCTTTTACAATGTGTTAATACATCGCTACTCCGTGTGTTTAGCAACAGCTCAGTTCCAATAAATTGTAGGTAGTCACCCATTATAAAGAGGTAGTGTTTTCTGCTGTGTGTAAACTGGCTGGGACCGAGTTGGAGGTGAAAACGCGTGCGAAAATTCATGCTGTTCCAAACACTCTTTTCCACATTGTTTCCACTCCGATTTCCTTCCTGCTTTCTCTACCCCCACTTGCACAGTCCAGCCAGAAAAGACTGCCTGTGAGGGCGAGTGCTCCTGTCCTCCAGGAGGGCTGCAGGCAGCTTCTCCAGCAGGACACAAGCCCCTGTCCAGACACAGGAGTGGAATGGAATGGATGCAGGAGAAAAACACCCTCAGCAGCAGTTTAAGGCAAGGCCCTGATTTCCAAATTGGTGGCTGTCCCCACCCTACACCTTCAGCTCCGTGGGCTTGAGACCTTGGGCCTGACTATGATCAGGAATTGAGCTGCTAAAATTTGGAAGAGAGAGTAATCTCCCTTCCTGTTTTTTGTTTTTTTTGTTTTTTGGTTTTTTTTTCTTTAATGAACTGAATCAATCCAGCAGGTCTGCAAAAAAGTTGCCAGGAGACTGAGGAAGAGGGTGTGAATCTCTCAAGGCTGCTATTGTCATTGAACTCTCAGTGGTGTGAAACCACAGCCCGAGGTGCTGAGCTTCTCCCGAGAGCAACCGAGGCTCAGGAACCAATTCCCTTCTGCCAGCTCTTTTATTGGAGAGAGCGGCTGGAGATGGGAACATCTTCAACCAGCACAGCAAGCTTCACCACAACCCGTCTGTCAGTGCCCTAAGCCCTGTCTGCTTGTACACGAGTTACATGCCATAAAGGCCAAAATACTCTCCGCCATCAGCTACTTAGACTTCTTCTGTCACACATAATTGTAGCTCAAAGGTTCTGAATAATTGCATTCATATTGGGCCTGATCCAGCCCCCAATAATAATCTTAATAACGCTTGCTCTTAACCAGCCACATGAATCCCTTTCAATCCCCAACGCAGGCTCAGTCATGCTGTAATTCAGTAGAGGAGGCCATTCACTGAGGGGCTAATTTAGTTTAAAATGCAGACAGCCTATTTATGGGACAATTTTTTTGTTCCTGCTCTAAATTCTTATGCTCAATCAACAGCCTGTAAACCGGGTCAAGCCAACACATGACCCATTAGTGTAGGCAGTTGGGGCTTCCAGCCCTGAGGAGCTGTGTTTGTGCTGTGCTCCCCCACAAGTGGGCTAGATCCCCTATTTACCTAATAAGCCCTGATGTAGGAAAAAAAAATATACAGAAACCCTTTTTCTGCCCTGGAAATCAATTTCATACCATCACAGGGTTGAGTTTGACCCCACACTCACCCACTCATTAGCCACCAGCTTTTGCAATCAATGCTGGCCATCCAAAATGAAGAAGCACCACTTTACCTCTGTGCAGGAAGAACACAGAACTGAGATAAGCAAAAGAGCTTCACCCCCTTGAGATGAAGAGGGTCCTCCCACCACCTCTGCTGCAGGGAGCAGGATTCCCAGGAACATGGGGAAGATTGTCATCCGAGGGAGGGTCCACATGAATTTAGGACTATTAACAAAGCTCAGGTTCCTTGATGGGTCTAAAAGAGGATTAAGTAGCTTACTAACAGGTTTTGAAACTCAACCTGCAGCACGTTGAGAGACTGGGCAGCAGTTAACACATGCCTGCACCCAGCAGGGAGGTGGGCAGGAAGGTGCGTGTCTGGAGTCCTTACCCAGGAGAAGACCCTTGATTTAAGCACCCCCTCCCTCTTCTCTCCAAGGTCATTTTTAAGCTGACTAACTTCAGCAGCGTGCCTCACCAAGAGCTTTGGTGGGGCAATCCAATCCTGTGGGAGGGGAGAGGAAGGGTGGAAACAGAACAAGAAATCAGGGGGGAGGGAGGTGAGAGATGCCTTTGGGGACAGCTTCCCCTGGTGTGGGGACCTGTGGCCTTAGGGGCCAGATTTTCCTGTGACAAGGGAGGCTGCAAGTGAAGAGGCAGTGAAAGGAGTAATAAGCACTCCAGGTGGGAAACAAAGGCAGGGTAACCACCCACCCATAAATACAGGCAGGGCAGGGCCACATCGACATCGCCTACAGCTGGGGCCATCTGTCTAAAGGCAGGGAAGGGTGAGAGAGGCGTCAGGAGAGGAGGGCTCGTCCCAGGTTAGCGAGGTTAAGTGTGAAGCAGGTGATGCTGACTCTGGGGCAAGTGATGGCCTGTCTGCCTTTGCATGCCGTATTTTTCCAGTGACACTTCCCAGAGTGCATGCGTGCCTGTTTTCTGAATTAGCCCCAAATAAACACCGCACCCCGCAGACCTATGTCTCTCGTATGTGAATTGGAAGTAAGTACTGACAGCTGGAAGACAGGAAAGGGGACAAAGACTTGGGAGACTCAGTTTTACACTGAGACCTTCCAACAGAGTAATTCTTGCTGGAACTCAGCCTGGCTTGGTTTCCTTCCTCTCTGTCCATATACTGCAATCTGGTGCAGAGGTACGGGCATGTATTTCCCACAAGCACACTGTTGCCTGTCCAATTTGTAAATCTGACCCCTTGAGAGCCTAAGATACTCCAAATGCTTTATTTTTACTTTTTTTTTTTTTTTTTCCTTTCAGGCTCTTTCCAGTCTGTACCTCACGCATACCGGGAGATACAGGGATGTAGAAAAGACGATGATAAATGTCATGACTCCAGGAAGTGATGCTTTAAAAACATTAGTCACTTTGGATGAAGTTGCCAAAGAGGGTAATTCCAGCGTTTAAAGGAGGATAGGTAAGGACGGGGAAATTGCACAGCTCAAACCAGGGTGGGCTGTTGGGTAGAGGTGTCCGGGCTGCCCTTGCAGAGCTCTCGGGCGTTCAAGCAGAGTTGTTTCTGGTTGAAGAATAGTCTGAGGTTGATCTGCCACTGGATTTCTCAAAAAGGAGACACACAGGGGCGCCAAAGACTTAGGAAAAGAAACCTAAGCCTGAGCCTTTCCCTGCCTGGCTCCTTTCTGGGCAGGCTCCTCACCCCCAGGAGTCAGGCAGCGGGAAGGGCTCAGCTGGGAGCGGGTGGTGTTAAGGGAGCAGCTTATCAGGCCCGGCCTGATTTCATTTGCAAACGCGCTGGGGCTTCGCAATCGCTTCAACTCGCTTGGCATAAACAGGCTGGGTGGCTGCTGATAATCCTGCACCTCTCGCAAGAGGAGTCTGAAGGAGGGACGGTGTGTGTTTGGGGTGTGGGGGCCTAACTCCTGCCTGGTGCATCACTTTGTCCTTCTCACACAGCACTGGCAAGAACGGCCCCAAACTTGCTCCGAACAAATCGCCTGGCTAAATTTGTGTTATAATATACCACCCTTCGGAAAATAAATTTTTAAATATTACTGGCCTCCCAGTAACTGGTTGCTTTGAGGGGTGTCCAAACCATCATCCACCTTGGTGGTGTCTGCAGCTGCTGTAGTGGACACCAAGGTGAAAATGCCCAGGATGGCTGTAACGTGGGCGCATGCGTCAGCCGTAACCTCCATCCTCCCACCGCGCCCTGGTTTCCTTCAGCATCGGGAGGAGGCCAGCGTAAGAACAATTACATCAGCTCTTGACTGCCATTAGGTTACACACACATAGCGGGTTGATATTCCTCCAGTGCCCATATGGAGAGATTATACCAGATTATCCAGTGCCTGGCCTGTTCTTTCACTCCCTTCCAGAGGTTTTACTCCATAGTCGTCAGGCAGGGAGCACGTGCTGGAATAAAACACCACATAAACACAACCGAGCCCAAAAAACTAGACCCACAGTATAGGCTGCCATGGGAAAAAAAAAGAAAGAAAAAGAAAAAAAAAAGCCATGCTGTTCACTGTTTTGTTTTGTTTTACTCTCCACCAAGTGATATATCTTAGTGACAAGTTGCTCTAGCCATACAGAATTGCTTTTAATACCATAAAGTGTCGTGGGGTGTAGGCATGTGCTAGGACAATGGCTAGAGCTAATGTTAAAGGCTAAATGTATTGCAGCTGCATGCAAGCTGGGCTAGATTATGGCTCTGGAAATTTCTCGTTTAAAAAAAAAAATCACTTCGAGTTTTTTTTTGTGCAAATTAATATTGTTTTGGACATCAGAGCCTCCAACAGTCATTTTCCAGTAATACGGCTTTTTGTAATTATTTGACACTTTAAAATCTATGCCTTGTAGACAGCAGTTCTTATGTTAGCATAGACATATCAAAGTAGATTTTATTTAAACTCTGCTGTGGGTAATACCAAGCTTTGTTTTTTAAACATGTCTTGGAATTATTAGGGTGTTTTATTCAATGTGCTAAAGAATGAAATTCCACTTCCAATATATTATATCATGCCAGCGTGGATGCAACTCCACAGTATCATTAGAGAAGCTGACAGTTTCAAATGTGGGTGCCCAAGATTCGCTACCAAAGAGCACAATCAGGCACCTGACTGGAAATGACCTGTTTTGTATAGCTCCTGATCACCTGCTGCTCTTCTTAATATCACTTTCCTGGCTATGGGACACGCTGTCACCAGCAGTGGAAGGAGCAGCTACTGGTCTGGTGGTTAGTTCAGTCCCAGTTCTTGGTTTCCCTTCCTTCCCTTCACTTGATCTCCAGGAAAGCAGCTGCAGACCTTGGGGAAATTCCTTATCTTCTCCTGGCATCAGTTTACTTATCTGTAAAGCAGATAAACTAATAACACTGCGCCTCTCGAGGGTTTTTGAAGCTTATTATACAGTAGTGAGTGCTTTGAGAAGGAAGTCATTATAAAAACGACAGTGTTAATATGAGGTGAAGGTAACTTGGAGGAGCCCCGTTCTGCCCCATGGAAGTTAGCGGAGTTCTGATGTTTGCTTTAGCAGAAACAGGGATTTGGCCTATGCTTAAATGACTCGCATTTGTTTTTCTTCTCGAATGCTAATATATAGTTAAGAGATAGCATTACAAGGAAAGCTCATTCCTGCCTATGGGTAAATATTTAGCAGCTGAATGGGCGTTATTTAGCAGGGCACAGCTTCTGCTTCTCCACAGTTTCTGAGGATGTTGGTACAGACTCATTCTAAGCTGCTACAGATCAGAAGATACACCAAAATTACCAGATCAAAATCCTTTCCATATAAATGTACACATACAGAATTTATTTTACTGGGCAATTAAATGTGTAAGATAAATATCCCTGGGGGAGGAGGGTTGTTTGAGGTTTTATGGCACATCTTATTATGGGCTCAGTTTCGAAATCTTAATCCAAGCAAAACTCCATGTAGAGACTTAAGGCTGGAGGAGTGTAACTCTGTGTTTCGTACTCAGGGTATGTACAGTTGGGTGGGTATGTGCAGTTGCATCAGTGGATTTTAGGGCAGAGGGGGGGGTGAGGTCACTGAAGCTTCGCCTGAAGAAAAGCCGCCCTTTCTGGAACATTAATATCAGCCCTAACACTTTGGTCAGGCAGGTCGTGTTGAAGGACTTCAGGCAGCACCCTGTTTTCTGGATTTCACCTGACCGTTTTATTGGTGAAAAATTAAAAATTAACATCAAGTTAAACTTATTTGCAATTAGTTTTGGGTAGCACGGTGAGTAAAACCGCAGTCTACTGCAGCTATGAGACTGTTGGCAAAATAGTTGCCTATGCAAAAGCTTTTATGGAGGACATGTGAGCAGTCAGAATTGCCCAGAAAATACTCCAATTTTATATGCAAGCTGCAAATGCAACTATTTTCTTAAAACTGGGTGGTATTTTCTGTTTAGGAAATGAAAGGTGCAACGGAAAAAGTGGCCAGGTTGGAGTAAACAAATAAGTAGGTCTTGACAGGCTTATGGAGTATAGATTTCTTTTTCTAAGGACAAAAGTGCTTCGTGTCTTCAGTGTGTATTTATTGTGCTTTATGAAAAAAAGGCCAATTCCTTACAAACATTTGTATTTGAAACCATACAACCGCTTCCCCGGTAATCCAAAAAAAAAAAAAAAAAGACCGAATGGAAACCTGAAGCAGAGAGTTTTAGCCCACTACTGCTTTATTCATTGAGACTCTTTTTAGGAGCTCATTTTCTGGAGATGGCAATGACAGTGCTCAGCCTTAAAGGGCCAAGCTTGAGGAAGAGTTATCTGCTGAAGCAGAATGTACCTGTTAGGTCTCCACAGGGCGTCTCCAGTTTGGGAATTGGTGCCGTCCGGTTGCTCATGCAAACACCGGCTGGTCCTCGGGAGATGGATTGCATCGGGACAGCAGTGTGCGCTCGGGTTTAACTCTTGATTGCTTCCTGGTTTTGCCTGTTTAATTGCTTTAGCGCAGTTAGTTAAGCAAATAAATATTAAAGGAGGAGGCGAGGACCCACGTGCTCCTTGGAAAAACTTCGCTTTCTCTCCTCCCTCAAGAAAAGTTTTCATCTGGCTTTCAGCAAGTGGCACTCCGGTCTTCTCTGCCCCTCGGTTTGGCGTCGGAACATTGGAAAAACAACAACAAAAGCTGTTTAGATGCAGAGTTGGTGTCCAAATTGCTCAGCCCCCCTGACAACATGATGGGGCTTCGAAGCGGCGGGCGGGGGGCTGCGGGGGCAGAGGACAAGCGGAGAGGTGCCGCGGTGCCCAACCCGGGGGCACAGCATCTTCATCTATCCTCCTCCTCCCGCTCCTCCGCAGCGGCCGTGCCCTGGCGCCGGCTCCGCGTCCCGTCCCTCGCCTCTCCCACGCGTGACGACCCGCACCCCCCTCCCTGGGGTGCCCTGGAGCACAGCCCCGACCGGGGGGGGGGAGCGGGAGGAGGAAGAGGAGGGAAGGGGCTTTGCTTTCGTGAGGTGCCGGCAGCGGGCTGAGGAGACCTGTTGCACTCAGTGGGCTTGTCTCGCGTGGGAAACGGGCTGGAAGGAAAACAAGCGCCGCCAAAACGAGCAACCCGGGTGTCGCGGTGTGGGAGACAGCACCGTGGGCGGGTGGAAGCGGACGGGTGTCTTCCCTCATCCTTTCTCCCCTCTCCTTCGCGACATCCCCACGGGGACAGGTTTGAGGCTGCTCCACCGCGGGGGCCGGATCCCCCACCCCCCCGCCCTCAGTAAGGCGTAAAAGCAAGACGAGAACCCCAAAAAAATCCTCTCCGCTAACACCCCCTCCGCGGCACTTCCCCTTCCCTGGCACCGGCCCCCAAAACTCATTGAATCATGCCTGAGTGCGAGGCGAGGCAGGGCGGGGGGTGCCTATTTTCTTCTTCTTTCCCTTTTTGTCTTTGTTTTATGGGGTTTGGAGTGGGTTTGGGGTTTTTTTGGTTGTTTTTTTTTTTTTTTTTTTTT
>NW_015090830.1:18348176-18350856 GCF_001431845.1 Calidris pugnax | reverse complement strand
CGCGTGACGACCCGCCCCCCCCTCCCTGGGGGGCCCTGGAGCACAGCCCCGCCCGGGGGGGGGGAGCGGGAGGAGGAAGAGGAGGGAAGGGGCTTTGCTTTCGTGAGGTGCCGGCAGCGGGCTGAGGAGACCTGTTGCACTCAGTGGGCTTGTCTCGCGTGGGAAACGGGCTGGAAGGAAAACAAGCGCCGCCAAAACGAGCAACCCGGGTGTCGCGGTGTGGGAGACAGCACCGTGGGCGGGTGGAAGCGGACGGGTGTCTTCCCTCATCCTTTCTCCCCTCTCCTTCGCGACATCCCCACGGGGACAGGTTTGAGGCTGCTCCACCGCGGGGGCCGGATCCCCCACCCCCCCGCCCTCAGTAAGGCGTAAAAGCAAGACGAGAACCCCAAAAAAATCCTCTCCGCTAACACCCCCTCCGCGGCACTTCCCCTTCCCTGGCACCGGCCCCCAAAACTCATTGAATCATGCCTGAGTGCGAGGCGAGGCAGGGCGGGGGGTGCCTATTTTCTTCTTCTTTCCCTTTTTGTCTTTGTTTTATGGGGTTTGGAGTGGGTTTGGGGTTTTTTTGGTTGTTTTTTTTTTTTTTTTTTAAGTCCTGCCGGTTTTTGCCTCTTCCCTTCTGCTCCCCCCTCCGCGCAAAGGTGCGCCCGGGAAGACGTCCCACCCCCGGGGGCGAAGGGGACCCCCATCCCGGGGGGGGGCAGCCTCTGCCCCGCTTCCCCCCCCGCCCCGTCCCGTCCCCACGGAGCTGAGGCAGACCCACACCGACCTGAAGCTCTCCTTTCTCTCTCCGAAAACACCGGCGCCAGGAGTTCAGCCCGGAGAGGGGAAGGGAGGGGAGAGAAGTGGGGGGGTTCCCTCCCGACCCCGCAGGGGAACAAGCCCTCTCCGTTGCGAACAAGCCCTCCCCGTTGCCGGCCGCGGCCCCGAGACGGGACGGGGCGGACCTGCGCCTCTGCCGGTCCTGGCTGGGCTACAAGTGGCCCTACGGGGGCTTGTCTGGCCACCGCCAAAAATGATTTTTTTTTTTGTAAAAAAAAGTAGTTTAGGTGGCAGCGAGGCGGTGGAAATCAGCCGCGCCTCTCCCAAGCAGGGCGGCAGCGGGGCAGGGAGAAGGGAAAAGCAGCAGTGCGAGGAATAACCAACCCGAAACTCCGCAGAAACCATCGGGAGCCGGGTTTATCCCGCGGTCCTGCCCTGGGGGCAGGCGGGAGGAAGAAGGGAAGGTCTGTCCGGTAGCTGGGGGCCGGGCAGGTAGGGATATTCCCGGCTCAGGGATGCAAGGACCCCGTCGGTAACTCAGCCCGGCGGGGGGAAACTCGGTACCGGGCTCCCCGAGAGTATTTCTTCTCCCCTTTCCTGGCTGGGAAGAGATGCGCGGGGGGGGGGGGGGGCTGCCGGTGGAGGGGAAGGGGAGCGCCTTACTGCCCCCCCAGTCACACGCGAAGGGGGGACCCGGTGTGCCCATCAGATATAAATTACAGGGGATGGAGATTCGCGGTGGATCCACCTGCCAAAAATCACTGCCGAGCTGTGAAACGGCCGGTGCGACAAAGACGGGGGAGAAAAAAAAAAAAAAAGAAAAAAAAGAAAAAAAAAGGTAAAAGGAAAAAAAAAAGCTCCATAGGCATAAGTCTTTGCTTTAAAAAAGACTGTTTTGTCGGGAGATAATTTCCTCAGCCTCATCTTCCCTTGGCGCGGGGAGGAGGCAGGGCAGGCAGGGTGAGGAAGGCACCCGGAGCTGGCACCCCAGGGGTGACAGCAGCCCGGGGTGGTGTGGCTTCAGACCCCTGTCGGGTTTGCCCCAAGGCTGCTCGGGAAAGGAGTCCTCGAAACCCCCGGGCCGGGGAAGCCGAATTAACCCCCGAAGTGCGGGCACCAAAGGCCCCGAGGGGAGGGAAAAGGAGCACCCCACAACCCCCGGGCTCTGCAGCACGCCCAGCCCCTGCCCTGCGCCCCTGGGCTACAAAAACAATAAAAGCGCAGGGATGAGCCCGATGCGAGCCAGAGCTGCCCCGTAGCCCCAAAAACCCGGGTCCCGCCCCCGCCCCGCGGGCTGGGGCCGCCTCTCCGCCGAGTGCCGCGGGGCAGAGCCGGGCTGCGGGACCCGGGTCCCGGCCGGGGAGGTTTAACCCTGCGTGGGGAGGGACGGAGGCAGGGAGAAGGGATAAAGGGTCCCTGAGGGGATTCCCCCACAGAGGAAAGACAACAGAAACGCAGCATCCGACTTCACCGGCAGCGTTTCGCCGAAGGGCGCCTTCCAATGGGATTAATTCCACTCCCCACGCAAAAAAAAAATAATAATAAAAAAAAGATTAAAAGTAGCATTTAAAAATAATCGCAACGGGGCCCAAAATCGCCGTCTCCCGGAGAGGGTTCGGAGGGACAGGGTGACCGGGAAGCGGGGAGTCCCACGGCCACGACATCTTCGCGCGTCTCCCGCATCCCTCGCCCACTCCGCGCGGGGCCGCCTGTTGCTCCGCGCCTTCCGTGGGGACCGGAGGAGGGTGGGGAAGGGGCAGGGCCGGGTAATTAAATTCCGGTGCCCGGCTAATTGGTGTAATTTGACGCTAACTGTACACGGCGGGCAGGCGGCGGGAGCAGCGGTGTGAAGCGCGCCTCGCACGGCCCATTGAGCGCGTCCCGCCCCGCCGCCGCGCACAAACCGCCGGTCCCC
>NW_015090830.1:18347488-18348166 GCF_001431845.1 Calidris pugnax | reverse complement strand
GGTGGTTGTGGGGGTGGGATGGGATGCGGAGCCCACGGGAGCTTCAAGTGCCCGCGGCCCCGGCGCTCCCCCGGGTGCCAATGGCTGCGGGTGGCGGGTCTCGCCTCCCCCTTCTCACCTGCCTGGAGACAGGGCCTGATCCTCCTTCTGCAAGGTCCTTGTCCCCAGGATCTGAGGGTGAGGGCAAGAGGGTGCGTTCCTCTTCCCTCCGCTGAAGGCTGAGACCAGCCCAGGACCCCAAGGACCCGGCACGGCACGGCCCCATAGATGGGGGGGCAATGCGTCCCGGCTTTTAGGAGGCCCCGAAGTGCCCCCCACACCTGGGACACGATGCCACCTTTCCTCTGTCTCTGAAATGCCGTGCAACTTGCAAAGTGGAAACTAAGTGCATCCCTCCCCCAAATCCTGTAGCTGGGGGTGCCGTTTCTCCCCTCACCCCCCACCCCTCGTGCCCAGCCCCTGGAGATGGGGCAGGAGCTGTGCCCCCTCTCTTTCGGGGGTGTGAAATCAGAGCAGCGCCGCACCCTGCCAACTTCCCGGGGCACTTCGGCACTTGAATCCCCGAGGTGGGGGGGAGAAAAAAAGCCAAACAAAACCATGGGCGGGAACAAGGGGTGCGGACACGGAGAGGTCCCAGGGCCACAGAATGTGGCAGGCCGGCTTCTCCTGGCCGGGGGT
>NW_015090830.1:18346919-18347301 GCF_001431845.1 Calidris pugnax | reverse complement strand
TATTATTATTATTATTATTATTATTATTACTACTACTCAAGCACTCACTGACAACTTGCCCCCAAGGAAACCTACCGGCCCCCTCGGGGGAGGTGAGGGGAGAGGGGGGAGTCTCACCTGTCCCTACCCGGGCGGGTAGAGCTGCCCCCCACTCGGTTTTGGGGGAGGACCGAAGGGGGCAGCTGCCCGGCGGTATGTCCGAAGTGGTGGTGGTGGTGGGGAAGGTGGAGGGGTCCCACGGCCCCCGCCGTGGGAGTGGGGTGGCTGAGGGGAAGGGGGGGGACACAGCGCGCAGGGAGCGCGGAGGCAGCGCGCAGGCGCAAGCAGGGAGCACCCAGCTCTTTATGGCCAGGTGAGAGAGTCCCGGCGCCGGTGAGGGGAG
>NW_015090830.1:18346266-18346865 GCF_001431845.1 Calidris pugnax | reverse complement strand
CTATTATTATTATTATTATTATTATTATTACTACTACTCAAGCACTCACTGACAACTTGCCCCCAAGGAAACCTACCGGCCCCCTCGGGGGAGGTGAGGGGAGAGGGGGGAGTCTCACCTGTCCCTACCCGGGCGGGTAGAGCTGCCCCCCACTCGGTTTTGGGGGAGGACCGAAGGGGGCAGCTGCCCGGCGGTATGTCCGAAGTGGTGGTGGTGGTGGTGGGGAAGGTGGAGGGGTCCCACGGCCCCCGCCGTGGGAGTGGGGTGGCTGAGGGGAAGGGGGGGGACACAGCGCGCAGGGAGCGCGGAGGCAGCGCGCAGGCGCAAGCAGGGAGCACCCAGCTCTTTATGGCCAGGTGAGAGAGTCCCGGCGCAGGTGAGGGGAGGATTTACCCACAGGCATCCCGAGCGGCTGGCTCGCCCGCCCAGTCCATGACCGGCAGGCACCTGGGGATCCGGAGCCCGCAGCCAGGATGTCTATCCTTGCCAAAATGGGGGACTGGCAGGTAAGCGCCCCCCCCCATCCTCCTCCTGCCCTGTGTGGGGAGGGTAGTGTTATTTTGGGGATGGGACGTAAGGCTGGAGAGGGAAAGGTGACG
>NW_015090830.1:18344853-18346256 GCF_001431845.1 Calidris pugnax | reverse complement strand
ATTTTGCTGGCCCCCCCACCCACCCTGGTAGCCGCAACAGGTAGAGAGCGGCGGGTCGGGGCCGGGAGGGGCGAGGGCTGCCCCCAAACCCCTCTGGGGGTATCCCAGCCCGGGGCTGAGCCCCCCGGCCGGCGTGTCGCCCTCCCACCGTCCCTCTGCTCGGGGCTGGCGGCGGCCGTCCCGCCGGAGGAGCACGGGGGGGCTGCCCATGAAGCGCTCCGGGACCCCAAGAAGGGGGGGGTGGTGCCCTCCGCCGTGGCGTGGGCCCCGCCGCATGTCGAGAAGGAACGGCGAGGGGGGGGAAGGCTGGAATCGGGCTGGGAGCTGCCACCCGAGCCCATCCCGTGGAAAAAAAATAACGCTGCCGGGTCCCACGCAGCGGTAGAGGCGCCCCGAGCGCCCGTGGAAGGCTCTCCCCGGCGGAGATAAGCCGGAGGGAAAAGCAGTACCCACTAGCGAAAGCGGCCAGGCGGGGGAAACGCCTCGCCCAGCCCCGCGGACGCGGGGTATCTGCCCGCACCACGGGCGAGCCCACGCGTATGGGGTTACGGCGGGTCCCCGGGCGAGAAACACTTGGAAATCCCTGCAGCGGGCCGGATCCCGGCCTTTCCCGGTGGATAAAAGGGAAGACGAACCGTCCGGTTCTAATCCCCGGGCTTTTAGTAGCGAAAAAGGCCTTTTTTTTTTTTTTTTTTTTCCTTTTTTTTTTTTTTAAATTTTTATTGTTCCCCTCCAGGACAGTCCAGTTCAAGACGGGAGCCTGGCTTCTTTTCCTGCTCCCAACTTTTCAAAATCTCGCGACCGAGGCTTTTTTCCGGGCTGCCTTTTTTTTTTTTATTTTACGTCGCTTGAAAAAAAAAAAAAAAAAGGCGGGGGGGAAGAAAACGCAGTAAACAAAAATATCTTTAAAAATTATTTTTTATTTTGTATACGGTTAGAAGTGGCGTCTTTCTATCAGGTCAGTGCGGAGAAGCGATCTAAAGAGGATTTAAAAACTTATAGATATCTATGTTTTGGGGGTTTTTTCCCCACTGAAGTCAACTCTTATGTAATCTCACTTACGGACTATCTCCCTTGAGATCTATTCCCACTTTTTTCCTTACACCCCCGGCCTTCTTTGCCCCCTCTCCCCGCAACTGTCCCCCACCCCTCCCCTTTCCCGCCGGGTCGGGGGGCTTTCCCTGCTGCGGGGCGGGCAGCAGCCGCCTCCCGTTGTCCCCGGGGGGGGGTCTCTTGATGGGAAGGCCTCCCCCTCCTCTCCTACCCCCGCTCTCCGGCCGAGCTGGGCCCTTTGCCCCGGGGCCTGTGGCCCACGGGAGTCCCGTGTGCCCGGGAGGCTCCCCGGCCGGCTCCGGCTCCGCCAGGACGGCGCTGAGGGGCGATGGGCCCCTTCCTTACCCTCC
>NW_015090830.1:18344484-18344843 GCF_001431845.1 Calidris pugnax | reverse complement strand
GGGGGGGGCGGAGGAGGGGTGAAGGGGAAAGAGGAGGTGGGGGAAAAAGAGAGAAAAAAAGAAAAAAATATTATATTTTTGGGGATGTAAATATATGTATGTGTGTGGAGGAGCAGGCCCGAGAGCCTGGAGGCTTTGTAGCCCTTCCCGGCGTGGGGAGGCGTGTGCCGAGTCCCTCGGGGGGGCCCACGGAAGCTTCCCCCCGCGGAGTGGAGGGGGCCGGTGTGGTCCCGGAGGCCCTGCGTTTTTCCCCGGTGGCCCCGGGAGGGTTTCCCAGGCCGACGGGGCGGGTTTTGCTGTTGGGCAGAGGGAAGTTTTGGGGGAGCGGTAGGACAGCCAGATGCTCGCCCCCCCCCACC
>NW_015090830.1:18342698-18343861 GCF_001431845.1 Calidris pugnax | reverse complement strand
TCTAATTCCCCCCCCCCTCATACCCCCCCCCCCGGGGGCATTAACTAGGCTTAATCTGCCAGCTCCATTTGAACCTCAACGGGAGTAAAAACAACAATTTACTCTCCTGCCACTCGCAGACAAAAGCGCTGGTGAAAAAGAGCATCGGGGAGGGGGGTGGTGAGGGGGGGGCGGAGGAGGGGTGAAGGGGAAAGAGGAGGTGGGGGAAAAAGAGAGAAAAAAAGAAAAAAAAATGATATTTTTGGGGATGTAAATATATGTATGTGTGTGGAGGAGCAGGCCCGAGAGCCTGGAGGCTTTGTAGCCCTTCCCGGCGTGGGGAGGCGTGTGCCGAGTCCCTCGGGGGGGCCCACGGAGGCTTCCCCCCGCGGAGTGGAGGGGGCCGGTGTGGTCCCGGAGGCCCTGCGTTTTTCCCCGGTGGCCCCGGGAGGGTTTCCCAGGCCGACGGGGCGGGTTTTGCTGTTGGGCAGAGGGAAGTTTTGGGGGAGCGGTAGGACAGCCAGATGCTCGCCCCCCCCAACCCCGCATGGTCGGGATGCCCAGCCCCAGGGCACGCGTGGGGAACCGCGCCAGGCCCCACACGCCGGCCCCGAGGAGAGGAGGATGCCCTGCCGTTTAGGAGCGGCGCGGGATGAGCGAGAAGGGGGAAAAAAAGAAAAAAAACGGGTGAAAACGAAGCCTATCAAGGCTGAGCACCCGGGGAAATGAAAGAGAAGGGTGGAAAAGCAACCCCCGAGGAGGAGAAGGAGGAGGGGGTGCTGAGCGCTCGCTTAGCGGCACATTGTTAAGCAAACGAAGCGCTCCACCTCAGAAAGTACCAAAGTTTTATTATGGACATTGTTTTGCCCCTTCGCTCAAGTGCTTGCAAAAGACCTTTTGGCTCCTGCTGCATTCATATTGCCGCTCGCCCACTTCTATCCGGGAGGTTACGTTGGGTTTGTTTGGTTTTTTTGGTGGTGTGTGTGTTTTGGTTTTTTTTTTTTGAAGACCAATAGCCAACAGATCAGAGAGGAACAAACCAGTTTGCAAAAGAAAGAGGCTTTTCAAATATCCACCAAAAAAGATCAAATCAAAACCAGAGGGCAACAGGAGCCTGGGCAGACAATAACCTTCGTTAGAGCAGGACCCGAGTCTCGTTTCTGCTCGCTTTGGTATCTTTAAAC
>NW_015090830.1:18340423-18342586 GCF_001431845.1 Calidris pugnax | reverse complement strand
GGGAAAGGGGGAAGAGGAGGAGAGGATGGTTTCATGGCGAGCTCCAAACACTTTGCAGATGAAGGGACGGTCGCCTTTTTGATTTCGTTGGCCACTCTCCTCCCCGCTGGCAGGCAGGGCCACGCTGTGTGTGTGTGTGTGTGTCCCGGGCCGGGGCTCGGAGGGTTAGAGAAAGCTGATTTTTTTTTTATTTATTTTTTTATTTTTAATTTTGTGCTCGTGGGTCCTTTCTACCTGTGTCCATCGCTGCAGGTTGTTGTGGTGCTGGCGAGCAATTGGGCTGTTGTTGATATGCTAATGAGGCGATTAGGCTTGCGGGTGAAGAGCTGGGAAAAAGGGAAAAGTTTCCACCATTAGAGGGAGATCTCCGAGCGCGGACGGGAGCGCAGCAAGAGCCTCCGCCAGCCGCGCTCCCCACGCCGCCCCGCCGCCGCCACCGTAGGGAAAGGCAGGGAGAACCCCATCCTCTTTCTCTCTCTCACGCCAATCCATGAAAATGCTTTGGAAACTGACGGATAATATCAAGTATGAGGAATGTGAGGTAAGCGCTTCCCCCGGCCCGGGCAGAGCTTCCCGGCCCCGCAAACTGCGAGCATCCCTCCGTCTCTCAATTTTCGTTTAGGAAAAACTTCTGCTCCTTCGTCAGGCTTCCTTGCGGTCCTGCAGCTGGAGAGGGGCTGGGGTCCTTCCCCAGGAACTTGGGGGGCTTGTGGAAAAGCCGGCTTGGTCAGAAGTTGTACGAGGAAAGGCAAAGAGGATCCAGCAGCAGCTTGGTCTATAGGTAGATCCTCCGTAGATAAGGCTCTGTAGGATGCTACAACTCATCCATATGGATGGTTGGATGGATGAATGGACGGATGAATGAATGAATGAAAGGGCAAAGAGACAAAGGGAAGGGAACTATCCTTACACGCCAGGTACCCGAGGCATCCCAATAAATTGGCTCAGGACCGACGCTTAAATTCAGCCTTTTCGATGCAGCTGCGAGTTGATTATACCGAGCTGCACGAATTTGCAGGGGTCAGCAGCTCAACCGAAATCACGGCTTTGGGAGCGGTGTTCCCCCAGCCTCCTAATTTTTCAGGGCCACACTTCCACGGCTTTGAGCAGTAATATTTTAACCGCCTGAAAAAAAAATAATAATAATTTACAAGCCACCTAATTTGGTTTTGGAGCCGTTCGGCGCAGATTGTGTGCGCGCATCTCCGTGTCTGTGTGTGCATCCCTACTTTTTTAAAAAAAAAAAAAAAAAAAAAGGAAAAGCAGAGGAAAAAAGAAGAGCGATGCCCAGGACCCATGCTTAGTCTCAACCCAACGAATACTATTGTCACCCGTTCCGCAAAAGTTGGCTGCGCTGTGCGTTTGAACCGCGCAATAAAGGACTCCACTTTGCAAATGAATGCGGTGATTTGGTGGTGACCCCACGCGGGAAGGTCCCCCCCAGCCTCGGCGGAGCCTCGCCGACCTGCATGTGTGGGGCGAAGGGGGGGGTGGGGATGGGGGCCACGCTCCCATCCGAGCCCTGCCGCTGCTTTGGGCGATGCTGTAGCTCAGGAGCGGGACCGAGGACTCGCCGCCGAATAAACCATTTGGTGGTTGATGTCCTGGGATGGAGGAGTTTGGGGTAAAGCTGTCTCCCGGGGCGGGAGCTGAGCTCTTAGAGCTACTCTCGCCGGAGGATGTTTGATTTCTAAGAATGAGGTGTCAGGGGTGCTTTTTGTGATTTATTTGATTTTTTTTTAATTTTTTTTTTTTTTTTTAAGACGGAAGAAAAAATAGCCTGCATTCCTCAGCTGGATTTCGGGAGGAAAGCGTGTCTCTCCCCCCTCCCTCCTCCCTAGGATGGGTGTTTGAGGGCTCACACACACACGTGCGAGAGTGTGGATTTCCCCGCAAAGGGCTTTTGTCGCCTTGCGCGGATGGGACTCGGCCCCGAGTTGTTGCCGAAGGCGGGCACGGAGCAGCGGGCACGTCCGTTCCGCCGGAGCCCCGCCGCCTTCGGTGCGGGCGGGTGCGGGTGCGTGCGGTTGGCTCCCCGCGTTTTTCCCCGGCAGCGAGATGATGGAAAAGAGAGTGGCTATGCCAGGGGGACACCTGCCTTTAAATGGATTGGGGGGGGGGGGGGGGAAAGAAAAAAAAAGGGGAGTAAAAACAGGGGGGGCG
>NW_015090830.1:18338552-18338921 GCF_001431845.1 Calidris pugnax | reverse complement strand
CCAAATTGTATTCAAGCCTGAAACGTGTTCAAATAATTAATTTTCTGCTATAAGCAAATCGATTAGACTTTTTTTTTTGTTTTGGTTTTTTATTTTTTTTTTCTACCTTGACTTGTAACCCCCGACTCTTCGCAGATGTTAGTGCACAGTTTTTCGGCTATGGTGAGTTGCTTCACGTTTCTCTGGGAGGGGGTTTGGTGCGCGCTGGGTGTTGCTATTGTTGTCGGCGGTGGCGGTCGGGGTTTCGCATCCAGCTTTCCGGAGCGGGCTTTATTTTCCCTTTCTTTCATTTTTATAAATTCGGTGGTTTGCATTCCCCCCCCTCCCCTTCTTTCTTTCTTTTTTGTTCCCCCCTCACCTTCCTTTTCT
>NW_015090830.1:18338202-18338491 GCF_001431845.1 Calidris pugnax | reverse complement strand
CCTTGCCACCTGCAAACGGGATATTTTCAGCTTTCTCCTTTCCCTTTTTTTTTTCGGGATCATGGCTCTTTCCCTTGAATCCTCCTTTTCCTCCTCCTCCTCCGTGGAGGCCATGCCTTTTTTTTATTTTTTATTTTTTTCCCCGGACATACCTGTGGGGCTCCTCTGCCCGGTTGCGGCACAGCCCTGCCCGAACGCCCGGGAGCATTTCGGTTCCCGCTGGCCCCGTCGGTGCGGCGGGGCTCGGGGCGATGCTCCCCCCCCCATCCCCGGTTCCCGCCCGGCGCAT
>NW_015090830.1:18337504-18338181 GCF_001431845.1 Calidris pugnax | reverse complement strand
CCCCCTTTCCGCTCCCAAATCTCCCGCTGGCGAGCCCGGCCGGGCACCGGGGCGGCTCTCCCCCGTAGGTGGGGAACGGCGGCAGCGCCTTCCCCCCGAAACCTCCGTCAAACTCACGGGGGGAAGGAGCGGTTTGTTTAGAGCCTATTTCGGCGGCTTCTGGTAACAAAATGGCAGTGGGCTCGGATTTTCCAGGGTTTTCTCGGGATGCGTTATCGGTAAATCCCAGCGACCGGGTTCGTCTCGGCTCTGCCCAGGGCCAGGGGGAGGATTTTTGGGTGGTGGTAGAATTATGATTATTTTAATAATGCCCGCTTATGAATTAAGCTTTTCATTTGCGGGAAATACCTGCTTCTGAAATGCCGGGGCGCGCGATCTGTTGGGGATCCACGTTGTATCGCCGCAACGTTTCGTTAATTATTATAAACAATCCTGTTATAATTATTGCTATTATTGTTGTTATCGTTATTGCCGTTATTATCATTATTATTATTATTTAAAAAGCGAGGCTGCCTCTTAATTGTGTGCGAAGGGAAACGGGGGGCAGAGAAACCCCCAGATCTGCTCTTCTCCGCCTCGGAGCGGAGGAATTGCCCATCTTTGCCCCATGGGTGAAATTCTCGAGACGGGTTTTGAGGAGAAACAGTTTGATTTTATCTTTGTTTTTCTTTTCTCCC
>NW_015090830.1:18334416-18337355 GCF_001431845.1 Calidris pugnax | reverse complement strand
ATTTCCCTCCCCCTTACCAGCCCATCTACCCCCAATCTCAGGACCCCTACTCCCACGTCAACGACCCCTACAGCCTCAATCCCCTCCATGCCCAGCCGCAGCCCCAACACCCAGGATGGCCAGGACAGAGGCAGAGCCAGGAGACGGGGTTGCTCCACACGCACCGGGGGTTGCCCCACCAGCTTTCGGGGTTGGACCCACGCAGGGACTACCGGCGGCACGACGACCTGCTGCACGCCCCCCACGGGCTGGGCTCCGGGCTGGCCGATTTGCCCCTCCACTCCATCCCACACGCCATCGAGGACGTGCCGGTAAGCAACGGGGGTCCCCTTGGGGCCCTCTCGCCCTATTCCCCCCCCCTCCTCCATCCCGCCCTGTCTCCATCCCTCCAAACTTCGGGAGGAGGGAAGGGGACACACACCTCCCCCTCATCCAAAAAATAATAGAAAAAAGGGGGAGGGAAGAAAAGCCCCCCCCCCTTCTCCAGGGAAAGGCGAAGCCCCCACCTAGAACAATAGGTTCTCGCAGCTCGTCCCTGCGCGACGCCTCCCCCCGCTAACGCGCCCGCTAAAATATAAATAAATCAAATTACTGTCATCGTTAACAATATCTTTCCTTCTCAATGACAATAAGCTGTTACGATTGGAAGAATATATAATATCACCACCGGGCCGTGCATTTGGGGATTTTTCTCGCCGCCTTGGGAAAAACACGAGGGCTGAAACGCGAGATCTCATTAAATGTCCTCCCAGGCAAACGTAAAGGGGGAAGGAAAAAAAAAAAAAGGAAAAAAAAAGAAAAAGTGGGTGAAAGTGGCCTAAGAAGGAAAAATTGGTTTTCCCGTGATTACAGAATTGGCATATGGGATAACGAAATCCGAAGTTGTAAGAGGATAGGGGCAGATCCTCTTCTCTAAAGGAATTAATTGACAAATCAGAGAAGAGGTATATTAAAACGCTGCCTCCTTCTTTTAGCAGCGGTGCAAAGGGATGACCTCATAAATCATTAGCTATAGGTTATCAAATTCGAGCCAGACCTGCTACACCCTATATTAAATTAAATGTTGGGAGCCTATTGGAGGATGCGTTATTTGGGGGGGACCTAATTCTGTTATCGATAAATACAGATTAAAAAAAATGATTTCTAATTAAGCATGACATTAGCGCACGGGCTATTTACAAAGCAAGCCAGGGCTATTGTTCGGTTAGGAAACTGGCCTTATGCAGTGCAATGGGCTGTGATCAAAGTTCATCTTTCTGGGTTTCTCCCCGAAAATGGAATTAGAACATGCCAATAAATTTATTAAAGCCCACAGAGCTTGTGCTGAGGGACTGAAGCTGCTCGACTTGCAGGAGGAAAGGGGAGGAGGGAACTGTGGTATCTGGATGTGATTTTTGCTGAAATGCCATCCCAAATTACAGGATCAAATATTACAACAATATATTCGCTGACAGTTTAATGAGTACAGTTTCGTGTTGCAAGGATAATGCTCAGATGAACTTACCTATTTTTGGGGGTCATTTTGAAATCTTTTGTAAATTATACTCGGGGAAAATAGTGAATTTATTACAGCCCTCATCTGGCTAAATTAGCCACAGAAAATTGCTGGTTATGTTTAGCAGTTTTGCAATAAACGCATACGTTTCCCAAACTGGAGGATTTAGTAACCAATTTGGATCCGTTAAAAGCAGGTCGATTCTTTAAACTTGATATAAAATAACATGGAGGCAATAGTAAGAATAAACTTAATTTGTTGACTGCAAGCCCCTGACTGCTGTAGGAAGAACATGACCTAAAATGTTCTTTTGAATTCTCCCTCTCCTCCATGGTGCTCCGTGGCGGTGGGCTCATTCGGGAAGCCTCCTCTGCAGATATTTTAAGTACAAATCATTTGATTTGCCTTTCAGGGATCTATGAATTAATAGCATTGCTGTACTTCGTGAAAACCAAATGCCATCTGGTTTAAATCCTTAAACCAGCCCAGCCAATTTTTTTTTTCTCTCTGTAAAACTGAATCAGCAGCCTGCATGAAGAAAAGCATAAAAATGAAAAGATGTATCTTCTTAGGAGTATTTTATCTAGTTTTGGAAAAAAAAAAAATCCTTTACAGAAATGTGGGTCAGGAAAGGGTCGTTTTTGAATTTTTCTGTTGCTGCAACAGTTAACCTTTAATAAAAAAGACTGCTAAATATTTAAGAAAATCAAGTAGACGGTGAAAATTATTTAATCATAAATATCTCTGTGGGATTTTAAACTTAACAGTCCTCCCTGTATGGAATATGTGTAGAAATAACACAAATAAAAGTATTATGCCACACTACATTTACTTTATGGGTTTAGGGTGCATGCATAAAGGGATCATATTTCCCCATATAGTTAAAACACAAGAACTGCAGCAGTAGTCATTTCTGAACATTTCTCAATTTAATTATACTTAAATCCAGAAGCACTTTAGGCAAGTTACAAATGAGAGCATTGAGTATAATAAAACCTGTAATAAAGCAACTTAGTACCATCCACCCGGAATCATTGAGATCAGGCACAATTAACAGGAGCATAAATCCAAGACAGAATGGAAAATGTTAGAATCAGTATTATTGTTGGACAAAGACTAGAGAAGGAAGTAATAGTTTTTTAAATGGTAATGCCTGGGTTTTGTAACGATTGCGAAATCTTCTATCTCAGCAGCACTGGTGTTAATTTGTAAACACAGCCAGACATTATATTGCCTGTCAGTTTTTGGGAATTAGAAAACATGATTTCATTTGACTTTCTAATCACGTCGTGACTCTGCCGCGCGAACCCCAGCTGTAGCCGCCACCGCGGAACCTGCGAGGGGACAATAGTGGGGGGGGGAGCCCGGGGGCTTGCGTGGGGACCGCGTGGGGTTCCCCCCCCCTCCCCCGACACCGCACCGGTCCCCACTCCTTTGTGCTTTC
>NW_015090830.1:18332554-18334070 GCF_001431845.1 Calidris pugnax | reverse complement strand
CCTTCCCCGGTCCCCCGGCCCCGGGCTCCTTCCTCTGGCACGTCGTGTTGGCCAAAAAGGTTGGAGGCAGGGAAAGAAAAAGGGAGATGCGGGTTGAAATCCGCCCTCTTAAATGGCCGCGTTTGCCGGGTATTTTAATTATTGTTGTCGTTAACGAGGAAAAAAAAATGTTAGCAGATGATCTAGAAAATCCGAGCCGGTATTTTAGTGCGTTAGCGAGGAATTGGGTTCTGTGATGTGCCCCGTGGATCCGGCTGAGCGGCGGGGGTTTAATCGTTGTCGGTAAAAGGGGCTGTGAAAGAGAAAAAACGTTGTCCCTTCTTCTTCCTCGGGTTTTCTCGTTGAAGTCGCGGCGGTGATGAGGCGGGTTGTTGGAGAACAAGGGGGCGAGTTTCTGCCCACCGGTGTCCCGGCCGTCGGGGCGGTTTGGGGTTTTATAGTTTCGTTGGCTTTGTGCGCTTCTTTCACCGGGGAACCGGACGGCTGGTCCCCAAACCGGGCAAAATATCTATGGCGCGTTTTCCCTCGGTTTTCTTTCCCCCGTCCTTCTTCGGACGGCCGAAGAAGGGTCGGGAAAGGTGGCACCAGGGCAGTTTGCAAAGGAAGTTGTCAGCCTAAAGCGGTCGGTTTGTGTTTGGATCCTGTGCAGGGAGCTGCTGCTGGAGTTAAAATTGGGGGGGGCTGAAGGCATAGGGGTCTGCTGCCTGCGCTGAGGGGTGCCACGGCTCTCCAGCCGCCGGGAATTTGGGTACCCCGGCCGCCCCCGGAGCCAGGTGCTGTGCAGAGCCTCCCTCTTCTCCAACCCCGGTGGCTGCAGAGCCAGCCAGCTCAAAGTTTCATTTTTTCCCCCCCTGTCTGCGAAGCCTTTGTCACGTCAAATTAGATGTGCAAGGGATAAATCTTAAGAGATGCTCTTTCCAAGTCGACATGATAATTGGCTCTTTTATTAGTAATCTCAAGAGTTCGTTTAACTCCTGTTGTATCTATTAGCCTTCCCAGAGCTATTAATGTCACAAGCGATCTATCCAAAACCGCTGAGAGCCCCCCGCTCGGTCGGGCCGTGGGGTTAGGGTGGAGGAGATGGGGATGGCGACCGCACGCCGGGGCGGCGGGGCCCGGGAACCGGAGACCGGCGGGTACCGCAAACCCAGCGGTGACCCGGCCCGGCGCCTCCCCGCCGGATACCGCCGGGAGGGACCGGGCTTTATTTTGGGGGGGGTGTGTGTATGTGTGACGGGATGCTCGGGCGCCGGGGACACACGCGTGGCGGCTGCTCGGGTTTTTCCCACGCCAAAAGTTGTGCGCTGGGGGGGAGAAGGGGGACGGATGGACGGACGGACGGACGGGCACCGAGCGCCCACCCCGGCGCCGGTTGTGCCGCCCCCCCGGGGCAATGCCTGCCCCCCGCCGTGCCCGTTGCGGCCGTGACGTCTCAACACGGCCGGTGATGACGTCCTTTTAACAAACCGCCAGCCAGCTTCCCCCGACGGCGTGTGTGCGCTCTGGGCTTGGGGAC